>NC_082595.1:107831208-108140270 GCF_030936135.1 Gavia stellata | reverse complement strand
TCAGACAAAACCCTCTCCTCTGTTACTAAGCTTTACTGTTTAAAAAAAGTTCTGACTAGAGCTAGGCAATAATGCTCTCCAATTCTGTCCAAAGATTTGAAGAATTCAGCAGAAAATAATAATAAAGGACCCTTGCAAAATTTTACCCAGAAGTATATTCCTTTCTGTTCTGGAAGATTATTGCATTGCCTTATGGGAGCTATGGGGTGGGCACTTTAGGAGCCCCAGTCACCCTTTGGAACAGATCACATTATCTATAAAATATTAAAACCTTATTTCTTGGTGAGTGGTGATGGGATTTCTGTAGCATCCCAGAATATGAAGTCCAACTCTTATACCATATAGCTGAATCAGATTGCACAGCCTACCAATATGTTGACACTAAGATAGGGCTTTTTAATTGAACTAAGGATCATATAAGAGGGACTCTGCAGCCCTCTGTGAAGCCTGGGGTTGTCTATTCTCTCACTTCAATAGGGTTTGAATATAATACCTTAGCCTGGCTTATTCGACCAATAATTGCACTTTGCCCTAAACTAGTAGGACCATCTCCATATAGTTTTTGGCTTCACTCTCCAAATGAGGGAGAAAGAGACGTTCTTTCTTACTGGTTACATCACTACTTTGCTAGAGTGCCTGCTCCATGTATTTAAGGGAAGTCCTTTATCAGCTATTGAAATCTGAGTTTTCCTGCATGACAAACAGTGGTCTTACCAAAGGCATTCCTATCCCTGGGAAGTTCAACTGGGGGTGTTGATTGACAGCCAGCTGAATATGAGCCAGCAGTGTGCCCAGGTGGCCAAGAAGGCCAACGCCATCCTGGCCTGGATCAGAAAGAGTGTGGCCAGCAGGAGTAGGGAGGGGATCGTGCCTCTGTACTCGGCGCTGGTGAGGCCGCACCTCGAATCCTGTGTTCAGTTTTGGGCCCCTCACTCCAAGAAGGACATTGAGGTGCTGGAGCGTGTCCAGAGAAGGGCGACGAAGCTGGTGAGGGGTCTGGAGCACAAGTCTGATGAGGAGCGGCTAAGGGAGCTGGGGTTGTTCAGTCTGGAGAAGAGGAGGCTGAGGGGAGACCTCATCGCTCTCTACAACTCCCTGAAAGGGGGTTGCAGAGAGGTGGGTGTTGGTCTCTTCTCCCAAGTGACTAGCGATAGGACAAGAGGAAATGGCCTCAAGTTGCGCCAGGGGAGGTTCAGGCTGGATATTAGGAAAAATGTCTTTACTAAGAGAGTGGTGAGACACTGGAATAAGCTGCCCAGGGAGGTGGTGGAGTCACCATCACTGGAGGTGTTCAAGGAACGTGTGGACGAGGCATTGTGGGACATGGTTTAGTGGGCATGGTGGTGTTGGGTTAATGGTTGGACTTGATGATCTTACAGGTCTTTTCCAACCGTAGTGATTCTGTGATTCTGTGATACTATTGGGTCTGATTCTGTGTGGCGGATAGTATTTTCTCCAACAGACTCTAAAAGCACTATGAATGATCCAAGTGTTTAAAATTTATTACATGAATCCAGTACAGTACTTCTTCCTCAGTGAAAGTCCCTCCTAGAAGCTTTTGAAAGCATCTGTCCAGAAGAAGAAAGCCAGAGTTAACACAGGGATTTTAGAATTAAGGCATGGTGATTTTAACAGCAATTATTCTTGGTCAGGCAGTTGTGCTGCTAGGTATGTGAGATAGTTTCATTGAGTGTTGCCACATTATTCGTAGCTAGTAAAAAACCCCAAATGTTTAATTACACTTTTATTGCTCTAGTGGTAACTGTTATCTTAACACTAACTATATGTATACAAAATCCACTATTTAAGCACACTTATATTTGGCTTCAGAACAAACTGATATTAATTATAAGCTAACTAACTAATCCATTTCTTTATAGATGTCACAGACCTCTGGTTTGACTACAGCAGTATTGTGCCCTTGCTTTCATCTTTCGCCAAAAAAAACCCCCTCTAATTTAATAAAAATAACCTTTTACTTTAGGTTCTCTATCAAATTTTCCTGGAAGGTAAGGGGGAAAGGGTGGTTTTTTTGCAAGGGTGATAAGCTGCCAGACAGCTGAACTGCAGTTTTGGTCCCTGAGATGCTGGAGCAATCAAGTCAGGCTCGGAGCTCTCTAAGGCATGGTCCAACTCTGCCTGGTCTCAGAGCGATGTAAATATGCGAAGCCACAACGATGACCTAGAGTTGCCTTCCTTCCTCCATCTCTGGGGTAGCAGGTTTTCCGCCGTCATTCCTAGATGTGGTTTCCACCAACCCTCCCTGTTTTTATCTTTGCCTCCATGGAGGCTGGTAGAAAGGGATGTCTGGGCACTGAGAACTTGCCATATTTACTAATTTATCCTCTACCAGTCTGCAGGGGGGAAAAAGTTGCTGCAAAAGGGGAATAGATGGAGCGGGAAACTGTCTGACTTTGGAAAGGAACATTTAGTACAGACACTTTTTTACTTTATAAAATTTCAGTTACGACTCTCTTCTCCTCCCCATGCACAGACAAAATCCAGCCAGCGTCTCAACCAACCTTTCAAAACCTTTTTCTGGCTTGAGGCTAATTGCAGCTTTGCATTCTGGGAAATACGGAGGGTGTCCAAGTCGTTGAAACCAAGTCTTAATTTGGACCTGCATTTCCTCCTTATTAAACTGTTGGTAATTCGGTACATGAGAGGACTGCTCCTGCGAACAAGAGACACGGCCCCTCTCCATCCTCTTATACTACAAAGCTTGCATTTTTCACAGTGGATTAGCAAGTCTAGACATCCTATAAAATGTCAATGAACGTATGGATCTTCAGTGCATATTTCTCAGGAGAGCTACGCTTGTTTGCAATGCTACTCTCTCAGCCCGATCAATACAGCCACAACAGCCTTTTGCATTTTCTGTCAGAAAACAGAACCCCACTCATTGGATTTTTTTTTTCTTTCTTTCCAAGGCAGTTAATCAAACGGTGAAGGTAGAGGAAAGTGGGGGCGGTTGGGGGTGGGGAGTTAAATCATATGCCGAGCACCCAGGGAAGTTGTGAATAAAGTATTTTATTTTAATTATTATTACTAACCACGAAGGCACGATAAGAATTATCATGAGAAAAATCATACCTCAGGGGCAAGACAACGACTGGGGGAGAGAAGGGAAAGGAGGCGCAGCTGAGTGCGAGAACCCCCACGGGATGTGATTATCTCCTGATAACAACATCCCCAGACTTATTGCTATTATGAAATTTCGTTTTTCCATTTTTTTATATACACAGATACATATATAAATTATTTAGGTGAAGTATTTCAATTCCCCGCAAACTGCGAGTTTGCATTAAAATGCTTCAGCTGTGAGATTCCCAGGTATATTAATATCCACCCTTTTAGGATGTTGAGCAGTCCATCAGAATAAGCTCTTCATCCTCGGCTGTTTTATGATATTATTACAGCGTATTTTAGTTGGGGAATGGTGGGTAGAACAAGTTTTCAGAGAAATAGACTTGTTTGGGTTCCATTTGGTTGCTGGAGGGGAAAACTCCACATAAAACGACTCTGGCTGTTCAGTAAGGCATCCTGATTTCTCATTATTATTATTTTTTCCCCAGCACAGCTCTATTTCTTCTCTGCTTTTTAGAAGTCCCAAGTCCCCTTCCCATCTACATTAATAACAGTGAGAGGGGACTGCAGTCACAAGACATAGGGACCTCGAGGACTGCATTCAGATGTGTGTTTTGTATGTTGAGTTTCCTGGCAATTATATATAAAAATGGAGATGGATTGATGCTGTTATAAAAACAATTTCATCAATGTACAATTGTGATTTAACAATTTTTAGGGCTGAAAGGTACTTAAAAAAATCCAGCTCACTTTTAGCTGAGATCACCCAGCTTACGTGTACAACTTTTAAATTTCCTTTTAACAACTTTAATTTTCCCAGAAATTTTGATTCCAATTTAGGGCTCTGATTGTAGCTCGCTGATGTCATTTTGGAATAAGGTTATGGATGAAGCAGAAGTGGCAATGCCATCTCGTGATACTCCTGAGTTTCTCAGGAGTCATTGAAGATAACAGTGACCATTTTGCTCCTAGGGTCAACCTTAAAGCCTTTTGGATGTAGTGAGAAACTCTGCAGCAACTTTAGCGTAAGGGCTTGGTGTCAGTCACTTAAGGAGGTGGAGAATGGTTAAAAGATTTCAAATCCAGCCAAGTCCCATGTGAACAGGCAGAATCTATTGAATTACATACATACTCCTTCCACAGATGCGCATGGACTTTAGTTTATTATACTAAGCCAACATAGAGTTTAGGGGAATTTTAAGCTGGGATAAAACCACATTAGATAGTCTTATATCTGTTTTTGTGGTTTTGATGTGCCTCTCCTTTCTGTTTCATATTGAAATAAGTGAGAGCCTGGCAGTTTTATATTCTGTATCAATTTGTTGCCAGTAAAAACATATCCCTGACGAGGCTCTAACAATTATGTTTCCCTATCAAATGATTTGTAAAGGTAAAATTCAGGCTGGGAAAGAAGGATTCTACACATAATGAAGACACTGCTGATTCTCACTTCAGTTCCTGCATTTGCAATAGTTTCTTTCCTTGATTTGTATGTTGTTTCGATGCTGTTTTATCTCTACTGACATCACTGGAGCAATTCCTGATACATATTTGTTCAGACAAAATCACAATCAGCCCTTCAGAATTCATCTAGTTGCTCTTCTTCACTAATATATCAAACAGGCATCAAAAATGAACTGAAGACAATGTTTCCTGGGCTTTTCTTATCTACTCGAAGCATTTTGTGAGAGATTAACCCAACCCTACTCCACTTTACAAGTTAAATGAATGCTTACTGTCAGCTCTAGAGATAGCGATACAGTTGAAACCTACAGACTCACTGGTCTTAGTTACCCTTACATCAGCAAGGAAATCTGTGGTTTTACACCACTAAAAAAATAGAAATAAAACTACAGATCCTCATTTTATGTAACCTTCTTTAGCTCAGTTGAAACCAGTAGAACCGTATTTATTTAGTCCCAGATGATGGTCTAGCTCAGCATCAGTATCACAAGCTTGATGGGGTATATACAGAAAAAAAAGAAAGAAAAAGTAAAAAAAAATATATATCTATATATACACAAAGGAATAAAGTTGCAGAAGATTAAAGATCTCAGCAAACTCCACTATTTTGCATACTAAGAGAGAGGCCAGGCTTCTGAAACTCAGGAGCTCTGCCCGTCTGCATGGATACTTGCCGAGTGGTCACCCCTCTGCCCGTGGGGCTAGGAGAATTTTGCAGCAGAAGGGTGAACAATGGATGCTCTGCAGTTTCTCAGTTCTAGATTACACGCTGTGATTTGTCCCACCTACTGCTGAGTCACTGGGGGGTCTTGTTTAAAAGACTGCAATAAGGTTTAGAAAGAAAAGTTGAAAATCTTAAGACTTCTATGCAAATGCACTCGTACCTGTTTTAAACATATGATGTTGTTTTGACATTCAGCCTTTCTAAACAAATGGGTTTTGTAACAGTTCTTACCTGTGTATATAACAAATCAGCTTCAGTGCATGGTAAAGTTAATAAATACATTTTCTGGGCTGCAATGTAAGGCATTGTAATCCTGGAAGAGCAAGGGCATCAGAAAGTAAGAATTTCTATTGCACATCCCATATGTTGTACAGAATGGCATCCAATCCTGTTGCCATCACCACAAGATGATGGTTTTTTTTCCATTGAGAAAAATGCACCGGACAAAGCTTTGCTGGCCTAAGAGGTTGATGCCCTTTAGGTAGAAGTTACAAGCTCTAGCAGAGACACGAGACGGGTACATAGTCAAGTATGTCATGGACACACAACTATTTTGCGTTATTATACAACATAAACACTCAGTGCAAACACCACTGAGAGCTCATCTAATCTATAAAAGGGGTACAACCAATTAGAAACCGGACAGTGGAACATTGTGACCATAAACTGCATTTCTTAAGAGGGCATAGCTATTTTTCAGGAGGATGTGGATACATTATAAAGAGTTCAAAGGAGTGCCACAAAACTGATCCATGGGTTGGAAAACAAGCTCTGCAATGTCAGGCTTAAAGAGCTCAACTTAGATTATCAAAGGGAAAGTGAAGAGGTGAGTTGATCACTGCGTAAGGTACTTAGAAATGTTTGATAGCAAGGAGCTTGTCATCCCTGCTAACAAGGGCATAACAAGATCCAGTGGCTGGAAACTGAAGTTTACATAAATACAACTTTAAAATAAGATGGAATTTCCTACCACTGAGAGGATATGGCTTAGTGGCACCTAAGCAGTGCAGATGTACTTGGCTTTTGGATTTTTTTAAGTGTAATTGGACATGTCTTCATCTACATATTTTGATTCAGCTGTTGGAATAATTATTTGGCCTGTGTCTGCAGCAGCGGGAGGAGGAATCCAAATGCCTCAGTTCAAGCTCCTGGAAAGAACTGAAGGTGGTAAGTACTTAGCATGCTCAGGAAGTACACAGTCCTATATTTAGGCAACGTTCACAATCACATTTCATGTTTCTGAACTTTAGTCTGATATTTGTTGAGAGATTGTTTTCTTCAAGGGCATAACTTGGCTGTTGATGATTTGCCTTATTCTGAAATGTAGGAGGTTGTCTGCAATTGGAAACGGGATATAAAAGAAAGATTTATTTTGATCCTCATTCTCTACATATTTGCTATCTACACCAAGCTAGAGATTTCTACTGAGAGGGTAAAATTTGTTCAGCTCCTATCAGCACTTGAAGGATCTGACCTCCCTGAAGTCTATGGGACTTTTAGCACTTAAACTCTTCTCCCAACACATTTTATCTTCCGCTTGTCTGTGTTGAATTTCATCTGCCATTGTGTTGCCCAATTACCTACAGTAGTTTAGTTAGGTCCATCTGGAGTTCCTACCAATCCTCTTGGGCCTGGAGTAACCTAAATAATTTTGTGTCTGTGTCATAATAACCATAAAATAATTCTGTGTCAAAACAATTTTGTAAATTGGTGTTTCAACATTTGTCCTGAGTGCAGCTGAACAAAACCCTTTGTGTATAGCTCCAGTCTTTGCGCCTCAAGGACTCCCCTATTATACACCTGTTCTTGACAGATTGAGGCCTAAAACAGGATAGCTTAGTCACATATTAACCAGCAGGAAGAAAGTCTCTCCTTTTTATTAATGCCTGCCTACTAGTTCAGTGTTTGGAATTCAGTCCTACCTATAAATCAACATCAGAGACTACAACCCAGTGTGTTCAAGAGCTTTGTTTAAACATCAAAAGAAGAACACAGACAAGCGCTATGATAGAAATATAACTAATCACTTGCAAATACATCTTTCCTGTCAGTAGGAGCTTAACCTTTTTGTTTAATGTTACGGGAGGAAAATGCACTTATTTCCATTCTATCTATTTTCTTTAAAGCAATACAGAGCTTTGCTATGAAAAATGATCATATTTATTCCTAATGTAACACAAAGCTAGCAAAATGGATTTTAGCAGTATTCAGTTGAAGGAAGATTTATGGAATCTTGCAAATTTCAAGGCTACACAATGATTAATAAGAACAGGAACTACTGAGATTGCTAAACATGTTTGGCTAACCCATCACTTGATAAAATGACAATTTATTAAGGAGGAGAAATATATCTAGGGCTTTAGCTTGTTTGTTGGCTAGCAATGAACACAACATGATTGCATGTGGCACATTGATTGGATCAATTTAACTTCACACTCTGCTCCTGGCTTTCTTAGCTCATAGGGGACTCTGCTAGGATTTAGCCATAGTGTGCAGAAAATCCTAGAATCTATAGACATTCCCTTTAATTTGAATGCTGCAGATTATGGATGAAAGATTGGTCACCTATAGGATTTAAAACTTCAAAGGAAAGGAAAATAAAGAGAGACACAGAGGGGAAAAACACAAACAAAGAGCCCCTGTGAGAAAGAAGTAGAGATGCAGCCTCCTACAAGATGTGGGGTTGGGTTCGATAGAGCTCCTGAATCTGATTTTCCACTTACACAAACTCCACTGACCCGAGTGTCATTACTCCTCATTTACACATTGGGAAGGGAAAGCAGAATCAAACCCGTTTTTTCTACTGTAGCATAGCTCATTGCCACTAAACACAAAAAAAGATCACTGCATTCCTGGTTTGCTTTCATCTTTTGGGCTTGATGCTGTTTCAGTCAATACAAGTTTGTCATTGATCAGCAGCACACGCTTTGTCAGCAGGATCAGGACCTCTGTATTCCTCCTTGTAATCTGTTTTCTAGATAATAAAAAGTGCTCCTCCCAAAGGTGTGGTTTGTAATGCAAAACATGAAAAAAAGTAGTAGTACATTGGATATAGGACCTTAATTCAGATGACACAAGTTGTCTTAGCTCTGTGCAGGTGCAAATCCTCAGGTGGAGTTGGCCAGCTCCAGAGTAGTCAGCCCCAGCTGAAAATCTCTCGTTGAATTGCTTATGTCCAGCAAGGGCATATGTCCAGCAAGGACATACGCAATAGGTCTTACCATGGCTCGTGGTTTAACCTCGATAGGGAGTTAAGCCCCACACAGCCACTTGCTCACTCCCCCTCAGTGAGGTGGGGGAGAGAATCAGAAGGGTAAAAGTGAGAAAACCCGTGGGTTGAAGGAAAGAGAGTTTAATAGGTAAAGCAAAAGCTGTGCACGCAAACAAAGCAAAACAAGGAATTCGTTCACTGCTTCCCGTAGGCAGGCAGGTGTTCAGCCACCTCCAGGAAAGCAGGGCTCCATCACATGTAATGGTTACTTGGGAAGACAAACACCATCACTCCAAACGTCCCCACTTCCTCCTTCTTCCCACAGCTTTTCTTGTTAAGCATGACGTCATATGGTATGGAACATCCTTTTGGTCAGCTGGGGTCAGCTGTCCCGGCTGTGTCCCCTCTCAACTTGTTGTGCACCCCCAGCCTACTCGCTGGTGGGGTGCTCTGAGAAGCAGAAAAGGCCTTGACTCTGTGTAAGCACTGCTCAGCAATAGTTGATAACACCAGTGTGTTATCAACACTGTTTTCGTCACAAATCCAAAAGAGCACCATACAAGTTACTATGAATATAATTAACTATCCCAGCCAAAACCAGTACACCATATCCATTATATTCAGATGCAGATATACGGCAAACAGCCTTGCGTTTCTGTCACGGGTGTCATGGTACATGATGGAGCTGCCTCCACCCTCCTTCTGGCACATGCATTTAGCATTTCTTCCTTCCCCCCATCTCACTTCTGTAATGTCCTTGTTAGATGTTTTCTTCTGTCCCTCAGGGACCTTGTATCACTCAGTTTGGTTTTCTCCCTTCAACCTCACTACAAGTCAAGAACATTGGCTCATCTTTAGAGGCTTTTACACCACCTGGAGAGGAAATGTAGCCCTACTGCTTACAGCAGAAACCCTATTCTCCTCTTGAACTCAAGAGAGGTGATTAGGTGACTTCAGAGAGTGATACACAACTAAATTAAGCAACAGCCATGTTCCTAAGTTGGGTGCTACAAATTAGTTTATGGTGTCCACCCTTCAAGCCTTTCTTTTTCAGATTTTGTTCTTTCTACCCTTTCTTAATTTTTTCTCTCCCTTCTTAATACCACTGGGAAGCAGATTGGTCTCTTCTTCTGTCTTTCAGTCACTAGTCACTGCCTGTTCATATCCTTCCACCCCTCAAAAATGAACTGAAAACTAAAATGATGTCCTTTTCTGGGCCTGTATTTCTGAATTTTATTTTTCTAGTACTTTGTTCTAGTAACTGTTTACTCACCCTAATCCTGGAGACCACTTCAGGCTCCAATTTAAATGAAAGCTGCCCTGCCAAATAAGACTGCCTTGAATTGCCCCTTCATATTGCAAGCTATAGTTCTTTCATTTCCTGCAGCGCTAATGGTAAAAGTACAGCACTAGTGAGCATCACAGGCTGTACAATACATCATAAATAAAGGTACATGCACTACAGTATTCAAGATAAAAGGTATTAAGGTTATTGTAGGGGTACTGTAAAATTTAGTGCTCTGTAGAATATGCTAGTAGTTTCTAAAACAGCAGTCAGGCACTCACTAGGCACAAAAACAAAGCAAATTCAGGAAAGAAACTGTCAATAGCACAAGCCCTAGAAATCTTCAAAGGGTTCAGGTCTGATCAATTTGCCCTTATTCAGTAATGCTTTTTTTTTCATGAGCTGTTCCATTGAAATCATGATGTGGAAAAAAGTATTGTGCAATGCGGAACAAGTCAGTACCTGCAAACTCTTCGAAAAGATCTCTTGCCAAAACCATGCAGCTTGACACCCAGCCAGGTTAAATAATGCTCACATAAACATGCACCTTTCTTGGACTGTAAGCTCTCTTGCATTTTTGGTCCTAGGTTGGTACAGTGCCCACCAGGATCCTGGGGGGTATGGATTTCCAAGCCACTACAGAAAATCAATGTTGAGATAGGAAAATATCATTGATGTGAGCAATAACACAGCCTATAATATCATATTCCTGTTCTTTTTTGTGGCCTCACATCACCCTGTTCAATCTCAACACCCTCATGTGTGCCTAAAGCAGCCAAGATGCTTATACAGTATCTCAGACAGTATTTACATTGCTTAGCCTCAAAAGCCCGAGGTTTTGGCCCCACATAGCCATATAACTGTGGTGGTTTTACATCCAAAAAGCTAACGTGATATGTTCAAACTTATTCTGATCTACCTGCGATGTAGGTGTCTCAGTGCAGGTTCGGGACCAAAGCTAATGAAAGGATGGAACTTCAGGTGTGGCTAAAACCCCACCACCCGTGACCATGGGACGAAAAGACTGGCAACCAGTTTGTCTGTATGTGTAAATGTTTCAACAGCATTGCTTAAGCTCCACTTCTGTCCCAGCTATTACTAAATGCATTTTCACAATAGCAGCGTTTTGGCTCTGCTGAGCTTTCCAGAGAAAGCTTATCCAAGAAGCTGGCATGTATATGGAAAGGGAGTAGATGGCAGATGATTTCATATAGTTTAATAGATAGGCTTATCCTAATTCTCACACCTTTACCTATTGTAAATCTTCTCATTCCTCCCTTTTTTGAAACCTGCACTCACATGGTATCTTTGTGGTAACCTTTGTGATTTCTTATCTGAAATAATATTGCTCAGGAATATTTCTGATTATTTGACTTATTTTTAATCTTCTACTTAGACTCAATGCAAAGATTGGTTCAAGAATCACAAAGAAAACAAATAGGCATTTTAAAGTTTCTTACTTATTAAATGGATTGTATTGAAAAGTCAGAAGATTGCAAGCAGGGCTTCATTTGTGATTGCTCAAGGTACCTTTATGCATGTTGTAGTTTCACATGTGAAACTCTTCCTGAAGTAAAGAGGACTCAGTATTTTCTTCCAGTAATGTTTATTTGGAGTTTGGTGTGTGTTACCACTACAACAATTGTAACAAATCACCCCATTTTGGGAAACCAAGGAAAAAACTAAGCTTATGGCTACATCGTGAAGTTAAGAACGGGCTCAGCTAAGACATAAGTGTGGTAATTTCTGTATTGCCAGAGATAGCTCAGCTGTAACTTGGGTTGAGAGGGGAAATTTGTCTCACAAAATGAAGAATTTCCATCTAAGGTGGTGACTCAAGACTTCAGTCCACATAGAGAAATGAGCATTCTCAGAGAGCAAGTCATCTTATTTTGTTGGAAGTGCCCAAAATAGTCAGACAAATCACACACTAAAAAAGCCCATTGCTCTCCACTAAGTTCTAAAGAAATCTTAGTGTGGAAGTAAAAAAACAGGTGAAATGACCCCATTCAAAGGTTATACTAGTAAATTAAGTATACTTGCATGGTGTTGTCTGGCAGGGAGGCCAACTGAAACAGAACAGTCCATTCTCTTAAACTTCAGAACAGTGTGGTCTCATCCAAAATGTCTGTTAGGAAAAGTTTCTGGTCTGTGCTGGCTTCCAGACTGTGCCTGGGAAAGAGTTTCTGAGAGGGTGCCAGTCTCCAGAGCCTGGAGAGACAGCTCTGACAGGCTGAGAATGGACAATAGCCATCCACTGCAAGGGAAAGCTCCCAGGCACCATTAAATTTAGGAGAGATGACAAAGTATTTCCATTGTTCTTAAAATAGACAACTCAGGCCAACCTGAGAGAACAGGGCAAGTTGCTTTGTCTTTGTCACACTTGGTCGGTACAGATGTTACAGTCCATATCACGGTACGTATTATGACCAGGATCTTCCTCTCCAAAGGTTGCTGCCGTCTGGGCTAAGCCATCACAGACTTTATCAAAGAGTGGCTATGCCAGGCTGCACAGATAGCCTAACATGACTTCAGTCCTCAAAAATCCCCTCATTTACTCCCTGGAGTGTTAGCCCACGGTAGTCAATTTTCCACAGTCGGAACTCTTGAATTTGTGTTCGGCAGAAGTGTTGCAGACTCTCTGCTTTTCTTTTCGTAAGGCCTTTATGTTTTAAAATGCTCTGGATATACTTAATCTTGTCTATTTTTTAAATGACTTGTCAACAGTTTCTTATGGAGATAGAAAGGGGCTGAGGGGAAGCAGATTTTTAATGTTAGATACCACCTGCCTTCCCTGCCGGGTTAAGGTACAATAAGACATAAAAATTTAGAAGGCAGTTACCTTGTCAAGAAAGATCTTGAGCTTATTTTCTTCAAGGTCTTTCTGCATCGAGACAGCCATTGTCGATGATAGCAAATCTTGACTTGACCAGCAGTGTAGGTATGCGTGTTCTCTGCAGAGGTCTAGGAAGCTCATTTCATCTATACTGGCTCCCAACATTCACAGTTGTCATGATAAACCTTTCATGAATGCTAAATTCTGTTTTAAAAGTGAATCCTGGTTGGAAAAAGTCTGGGGGGATTTTTGGAACAAGCATTTAACAGGTGTGGAAAGATACTGCTCTTGGCTTTTATTAATTTCTGTGAAAATAAGAGTTGTTGAAGCACTCCCTGTGCAAAGGAGCCCATCCAGCTTCATCTCTCCATGGAGGTGCTCCTGGGTGCTGGGGATTTCAAACACCATTATGGAAGTGGGAAGGTCTCACTGAAAGGCAAAATCTCCCCCACCATGCAGAAAACCAAAATCACCTCCCACCACCCCACTCCTTCCTGGTTACAGTTGCACTTCCATGAGTGCCGCTGAAACATATTAAAAGTGACAAATTAAAAGATGTTTTAGACCAGGTTTTGGTGTCTAGGAAGAAAGGCAAAAACCCCCTCCAGTGCTCAGAGGCCAAAATAACAGTGCAGAGTTCTGCATGAAAAATACCAAAATAGAAAATCTCATTACATATGCTGCTTTTTACAGCAGAAAACAAAATCCAGTTTTGGAGGGCTTTCCTTCCAACCAACATACTTTGTTATTGGTCTCTGATGCTGAGGACCATAGCATTCATTACATGAACAAAGGATTAGCTTTTTGAATTGTCATTGATGTAGCTTCATAGAATTTGGTTTTGCTAAAATAGCAAGAATCGCCGATCTCTATCTAGACCCTCATCCCTCATTGTTTTACTCTAAATTTCCTTTAAGTTACTGGAAATTTGCTGTTTGCTCTGCAGTACTCTGCATTCACCCTGACATGTTTCCTACATGTCATTAAATCTTCAGGCCTATAGATGTATTATTCATATGCTCATTGCTTCCAAATACATAAAATCAGATATTGCTCAGCTGGGCCCCAGTCCTGCAAAAAACCATGCATGTGTTATTCTCAGCACCTGAGCAGTGTGAAAAAGGTGAAGAGAGTCCTTAGTCTTCAATTGTGCACACCTGCTTGTAGAATCATGGCTCCTATTAGTAAGATCTGAAATAACAAAGTATCTTGGGCTAATTTATTGCTTCTTTATTATTCCCTTTAAAAATGTAAGTTGATTTTAAAATAAAACATCCCTTTGAAATGGAAAGTTCAAACATTTAACTTGAAAAAGAAAATGCTATGCCAAGTCATTTAATGTTTCCTCTTTTCTAATGCTTTATTTCAATGAAACTATTAAAAAAATGTGGTTGAATTTGCATGTAGTTTTGTTCCTTCCAGGAATATACACAGCTGATCAGTTCCTCCCACTGAACTGCTCAGCTACAAACTTGCATGAAACCCAGGGCTTTCTAATACCAAAATAAGCACAAGAGAAGGTCAGAAATAGACTAAGTGGGCAGACCCCAATACAGTGGGGTCCAGTGTTGTATCAGACCCCTCAGGGCTTCCAAGTCATCTGGAAGGATGACCAGGTATGACACAGGGTTACAGGTGACCCATTCCCTTCTGGAGTAGCAGGTCAACAGTAGGCATTTCAAGTGGCAGTGAACACCTATGAAGTGTCTCCAGTATATCTACATGACCGTATCGATATTAGGTAACTAATTCACAGTCCTCAGCTTGCAGAGCAAGATCTGGTCATGAGATCATAGAATCATAGAATAGAATAATTTAGGCTGGAAAAGACCTTTAAGATCATCGAGTCCCTGTAGATGGGAACATTAGGTCACCTTCTGAGAAGAGGCCATGGTACGTCATTTGGTGAAGATTTCCTTTAAGCTGTACCCTCTGACTGCTTGACACCATTGTCTCTTTCCACCCCATACACCAGTTTCTACTTGTTGTTGGCTAAAACTCCCTGCCTACTGCCTGTTATAAGCAAGGGAGGTCACAGAGTAGA
The DNA here is from genome assembly GCF_030936135.1 of Gavia stellata. Lineage (NCBI taxonomy): Eukaryota > Metazoa > Chordata > Aves > Gaviiformes > Gaviidae > Gavia > Gavia stellata. The sequence goes on along the minus strand of NC_082595.1, from coordinate 108,125,619 downwards.
AGGGGGAAGTAGCTAAAATGAATGTGAGCCTGTGCAAAGGGTGCAAACTGAGGTATAATGATATACGACTGAATAAATACAGAACATTCCTAAAGCATGGGATGTGATAGGTCTGAGCATGTGCTGATCCTCAAAGCTGGGGAGAAATGTTGAAACTCCAAATCTCTGATAACCTTCAACACCAGTAAAGCAAAAAAGAAATATACATGTATATATGTATTGTGCCTCAATTTTAACAATGAGAAAATTCCACTCTTATTTATGTCCTTGGAGTTTTCCAGTAAACAGTTCATGAGCTGTTAGCTCAATGTGCTTTCCAATGACCTGCAGTAAGCAAAGCTCCAGCTGAAAGCCCTATGCTTAGACACTGATCAGATTAATAACCAGCAACATGCAAGCTGGAGCCCTTCGAGTACAGACAGTATGTCTAGAGGCATGTACAACTTGAACAATATGTGCCTGTGCTTAAATACACCACCCACTTCCGTCTCGCCACGGGGCAATTGCCCGTCCATTGAGAAGAGGGCAGTCTCTGCCACTCCAATTACCTCTCTCCCCTGTAGTCACTATAGTTGTGATAGACGCTTGAACTAGGGTGATGTTTTTATATGAATATGGTACAGAGGCCTTTGGGAAATAATCAATTACTATATTAGAGTAGCGTCTGGCGCTGATGGAAATCTTTGCTGACAAAAGCCCTGCTCTCACAAGGTGCTCAGCACAGGTCACTCGCTTTGCCTTTAACATCTTTCAGGACAGGGCATCTTGATGCAAACAGACTGAGCAGAGTCTTCAGCTGATCTGGCCTTCAGTGTAAATACCTTAATTTACAGCAGCAATAGCAGGTTTTGGCATCAGGACCTTAACAGATTTACTTCAGAAATGAACTGGGCCCAACATGCTTTGATAGGCTCTATTGTACGTAAAACTATGTAATTGCTGATACGCGATTTACTAAGTATCCTTTTACACATATTATTGTTTTGTTTTAATTGCCGATGATTCTCTTATTTGTGTTTCTTTAGCTGAACTCACTGATAGGAATATCAGGGCACTCTTGTAGGGATTTTAAAACAAAATCCACAGTGGAGCAACAACAGTTCAGCCCTAAGCCTTTTCCTATTAGTGATAATAAACAGTAGCTAATCCTTAGAAACACTAAAGGATGCTTTAGTTTGCAGACTGTCATATCCTTTAAACGTGTACTCCAAGAAAAAGAGAGGGGGATATTAATACAGTGCATCTCCTCCTAGTGGCAACACAAGGGAAATCACAAATTCACTGGATGGTACCACTGTGACAGAATGTCATTTCAATTGCCTTATTAACCATATGAAAAAATATATCACAACAGTGAGAAAACTTCTCAGTTATCTATATCTTACCCCTAAGGCTATTGTCATGAGCCAGTGGCATACTAAGGAAAGAGTACTAATTCAGTTGTCAGATGCCTTGCCTATTAAACAGGAGGAAAAATACCAGCAACAAAATTGAAACAAGTAATAAGGGCAAGAGAAAGGTCTGGATACCCTTGTCCACTTGATTTCTTAAATTAAACAAATACAATTACTTGTCCTGCTTTCCCTGTCACATAACATTGTACTGGGAGTATCGTGCTGTCTTCTAATTGACTATTTACTCTGCTTAAAATGCTACATGGATTGCACTTTAAAAACGTAAGTGCTGGAATATTATACTCCAAGTTCATGACCTGCATTGTAAACCATAAGAGGATGAGCAATGATCTGCTAAACCAAAACATGTTCAGGGGCTGGAAAGAGCAGGCTCACTGCTAAGGATTAAGGAAACCTATTGGTTTCTCTACAGATAGTCTGGGTGGTTTGACTAACCATAGACAAACTCTTCATAGCAGGAGGTGGACTGTCTCCAGGTGTTTGTTCCACAGAGATCAGAGAGTTTTATGAGACAAACGCAATGACATGATTCTCCATGTCTCTGCTCTTTGCATAGCCATTTAAAGCTGCAGGCACTGAAGTCAGTATTCAGTTTCCATAACTCAGTGTCATCTGGGAGGACTCTGCTGATTGATAAGTACGCGGATGTCCTGTAAGTCCCATGTCAGGCCAGCCCACCCTGTGCGTATATCTCAGGAAATCTCAAATGTCACTACATGCCTGTATTTAGCCAACTGAAACCTACCATAAGAACCAAGTGTATAAACAAATTTGTTAACATTTGTGACTGGTAGTGTTTTACTCTGACTTTGGAGCACCGTGCTGGTGTCTGGAGCAGTGGTGAAGCATGTGTCAATCTCAAAAGTGTTCTTTTCAGAAGACATAATTATTTTCCTCATAATTTTGGTGGCTGATATTTGTTGTTGAGACATTTGGGAAGGGTTCAGCTTAAGATGGAGACACCAAGTATGCAATGCAGCTGCCTAGCCAAGAGATAACCTATGGCTATCAGAAATGCCTTAGAATATCCCTCCTTGCCTTGAGTCACATCTCCGGAAGGACTCAGGTATGCTGTGTGTCTCATGGTCCATATGCTTATGCAGCTGAATCACATGGTGTTTCCCTGTATTCTTCTCTGAGTCCACTTTACCATTACCTTTACTGTATTTTGTCATTTGTACTTACGCAAAGCATATGTGCAATTCCACACATTCCTTTTGTTGGGATCTTACAGGGGTAAGTGACTATACAAACTAAAGGGAAATAGGCCTTTCAGAAGACAGAAACTGGTCATTTCATGTCCACAGGAAAAGATTGGAAGTATTTCCAGTGGTGCGAGCAGGATTTCTGGTTTTGCCCCTGTACCAACTGATTACAAAAAGTGCAGTGCAAGTAATGGAGGATGATAACTAGGGAAGGAAGATGTTCCAGTGCAGGTTGATGACTCTGTAACCACCGGACCACTGGTTTAATTAGAGTTCAGCTATGGAAAGAAGTTACTATGGAGGGAATGTTATTTTCAGCTAAAAGCAAGGGACAGGATTTCATTCTTGTCCATATCCACATTAACACAGCATTGTTTCCAAATCATCCATACCACTCTTCAGTAGCACTCATCACCTTCACTTCTTCTGGTACATCTGTATTGCTTCCAGCTCCACAGCTGATGATAAGGGACCCGGACTTTTAGTAGTACCCAGTAACAGGACAAGAGGCAATGTTCACAAATCAAAACACATGAAAATGCTTTGTTATCTGTGAGGGCAGTCAAACACTGGCATGGCTTGTCCAGAGAGGTTGCAGAGGATCCATCCTTGGAGATATTCAAAACCCACCTGGACATGGTCTTGGCCAACCTGCTCGAGGTGGTCCTGCTTGAGCAGGGGGATTAGACAGGATGACTTCCAGAGGTCCCTCCCAATCTCAACCGTCTGTGATTCTGTGATGAAGCGACAACTGGTTTGGAGGCCGCTGGCACTAGCTCAGTTTTAGGGCTGTTGTACCTTCTTCAATTCCTGGAGCCATAAGGGTCCTATTCTTGCTGAACACTCTCTGAGGCTGAGTTTTCCCTCAGTAAGACCAGAATTTAGGCCCATGCAATCTTGTTGTTTCTGTCATTCTTCCTGCTGTTATTCTTGTCAGAATTGTTTTCATTTGAGGCTAAAGTTTGGGTTCATGTCTCCTAACTTTAAATGCCTAGAAGTTAAGTTTGCCAAAGGGAAAGATAATTAGTCTTTTCTGCCTTTATATTCAGTTAAGAAAAATACGTACTTTTGGAGTGCAATGAGGCCCACAGACACTGTAAGAGACCTGTGCACACACCCTGCCCTGGAGGTCTGGAAGCTGGGACTTGGGGCCAGGTTGGAGATGGCACGAGTGAGGGCTGTCCACCTTCCTTTCATGACTTTAGATAGTACTACGAGTCTGCGCTATGGGGTCAGTCAGGGCAGATCCTTCTGCCTAGAGGAGCTGCTTTGAGCTGGGTGCCTTGTGCTGGGAACCCCCGTGAGCTACAGCCCCACCATGCCACAGCCCTGCCTGGGCTTGGCCATGGGCACTGCTGGTCTGGACCTGGATCCCAACCCACGAGCTGACATCCCAGACTGGCCTCAGTCTGTCCTTGCACCCTTGCCTGTTGCCCAGGGCTCAGATGATTGGAAGTGCTGTGGGAACAGTTCAAGCTGATTTTTTTCTGGGAAAGCACATTGCCATTGCCACGGACTGTAGTAACCACAATGCTTGGGGTAGAGGGAAGGTAGACTTCTTCATGGCAGTGAGCCAGGGGTCAGGCAGCACTGGCTCCATTCCTGGCTCTGCCTAAAGCTTCCATACCTTGGACAAATTGCTGAGGCCTAGATCCAGAAAACTACTTTCCTGAAGTTAAACTGTGGAGGAGACTAGGACCCCAAACTGCTCTCCTTCAACCCCTTACTCCAGACATCAACGTCACCAAATGTAAGCAGTTCCCCCACACCCAATAGTCCCTTTGTCTCCTCTGGTTGCCAGATGTCTTGGGTCCATCAAGCCTCACAAAGCAGAAACCCCTCTCTTATGACCCAGATGGCTTTCTCTGGGCACACCTCAACAGGGACTCCAAGGAGAAATCAGGAATAGCCCCTGCTGCAGCTGGCCCCAGGGGCAGAGAAAAGGCCCTCACAGTGTTTAGCCTACAGTTAGAATGTCACCTTTAGCCTTCGCTGTGTTGTCATCCTTAATATAATCATAAGAAATGAAAATATGGCACACATCCCATGCACTGGATGGAAGCTATTGGGAGGTAAGATAATTGGTATTTCCAGAGAGCAGAAAGCCAGGCTGGATGGTTCTGTTAACATTATACCATGGTAATGTTGCTATCATTCATAGTACTGAAACCCAGTAATATCAGCCTGAACAAACTCACAGCTGTGAAAATAAGTTTAAAAACTCTCCATGGAGATATTTCACTGAATAGTTGTTCTCAGTATTCATGAGAAGAAATACTTATTCGAGTGAAAATATAGATCCAATTCCTTTTAGTAAATTAGTAACAGACAATGCAGTCAAAAGGGTATCTTTTTTTTTCCTCTTTTTTTTTGTTTTATTTGTAGCAAGCCTTCAGCAATTTGTAATTAGATCTTTCATGCTGGGAGAAAAAAAGAGAAAGAGAGGGAGAGAGAGACCCATATTTCTGCAAAATCATTAGTACTTTTGGCAGCAGAAGGCTGGATGCTCAGCTGGTGTAAACTGGAGATAGCTGTACTGAAGGCAATAGGGCAATGCTGATTGACACCATGGATATCATTCCCACTGCCTGCAGGAGCCAAGTCTAAAGCAGCAGCAAAGCGTGATGAGCCTATATTAGATCAGACATTAGCATGTTTGAGAAGGTGATGTGGATAAAAGAAGAGATGCAAAAGGGAGAGCAAAGCAGGGTGTAAACTTGTGGGGTCCTTGAGAAATCCTGTAGAAAGGCAGGAGAAAAGGCAGAGGACATGGAGTGAAGGACTGAGAAGTCTGATGGTCACAAAAGGCTGGCACAGATCTAAATGAAGGGGCAGGAGAGTCAGCAGGGTATCGAAAGGGGAAATCTCGGTTAGCGAACTGCTCAGAACTTAGTAACAGGGGTTTGATAGAGTATTGGGAAGAGATTAATTATTTTAAGCCTTTCAATTTTGACAGGTAATGATCTATTACTGGATAGATTAGTCAATGGAATAAGCTACCAAAAGATCTGGCTAAATAACCCCTCATATATCTTGCACCAGTGTAGTCTCTTCTGGCAGTTTTGATTTATATCCAGAAAACTGGGTCAGACAAAGAGGTCTAACAGTGCCTATGAACCTCCCAAGTGCGACAAAGAAGGACTACAACTTGTTGAAAGTGTTTATGTTGACATCTTTGGTGAAAGGATGGTCTTTGACTATGTTGTGCCTGGAGAATGTCTGGTGTATATATATCTACATAACTGTGAAGCAGGGCCACTGGACTGGCCTATGCACTGGTACTCAATGAAGCTGAATGAGTGAATCATGTCCTGGCCCTCTTTAAGTTCTCTGCGTATTATTTCAACAATAGTTGTCAATGACAAAGGCTCATCCACAGCCAGGTGTTGATAAAGTGCTCTAGCTTCTGTACAACAGAATCATGCCAGATTGAGGCCAGATGACCCATTTGGTACCGTTCCCAGGAGAGTTAGCCTAATTTAAAATGTCTCACATCTCTGACACTGTGCTTTCCTCCACACTGTCATAAGCCTTCAGTAGCACAAGTGCTTTTCTTTCAAAGCAGGGCTCTACTCCCTGCAGGATTCCAGGACTGCTAAAGCTGTCCTCCACCAGTTGATTTGGTACTGTTTTATTTGGATCTTGTAAAAGATAATCCTTCATCCCAGTTAGTCATCTGGATTTTCTTCCACGGTCTGTGCAGGCAGATAGATACCTCCAGAGGGTGCTTCATCCTCCTATTGATGTTCCTGTTATTCAGTGCGTCCCAATTTCATCTATATTTACCTTCCAGCTAAAATCCTTACTTTTCAGGGGGGAAAGGGAACTTTTTTTGAGAAAAAAACCCTGAAGTGTCACACGTACATTTGTTTTCCAGCCTACACAAGCCTGTCTCGGACTACCAGGTTCCCACTTTGAACTCTTCCCATTTACAAGCTATAATCTGTGTTCTCTGAATATCCTCCTGTATTCGCTCCAAGCAAACTACTTCTGCATATCAAACTACCAGTCCGTCTGTCCATCTGGCTTGCTAATCTTCTTCCCAGCTTATATTTTTGGGTCCCTTTTGCTGTCGTATCTGTGTGTCTTCCTCAGGGAAAAATTTCTGCCTGCCTGGAATACTTGGGTGAACAACAACAGGTCTGGGGACAAATGGAAGAGGGTTTGCTTAAAAATATCAAGTGAATGTCCGTGGGAAAATGCTTCTGTTGTGACCATCTGTGTATTGACATATGTTTGCTATAGAGGGCTGAATCTGACATTCAGTGCTTCAATGGGAATCTTGAGTGCCTGAAGAATGAAGGGCTTAGCCCTCTATGCCTTGCTCAGGTCTGGATAAGCCTCATTACTGAATTATACATGATGACCTAAACTGGTGCACAGGTGGGACAGAAACTCCAAAGGACGTCAAGCGAGTTCTGTTTGGAGCAAACAGTAATTCCTTTAAAAAAATGTAAGAGGAAAAAACCCACCCAGACCAATCAACGAACCAAAGAAAAGGGTGATTATTCCATAATACCAGTAATAAAAAACTTGACAATCCGAACCGGAAGGGTGAAAAGTCTCATTTTGTCCATGAAAGCAGATTACAGCTTACTTCAGAACATTACAAAGCACTGAAATTTAGAGTCAACATTTTCTTCTGATTGAGCAACCACTTTAAATCAACTTGGCACGTAATCCTAGCAGAATTTAGGGTTTTGAAAGGGGCAGGAAGGCTAAGGTTTTTGCTTTAATGGGTCTGGGGAAAGTCATGGCCTATGTAGCTGCTGCTTAGAAAGACTGCACATCACCATTTAAACAAAAAGTTACTTATTTTTTCTTCACCTAATTACTGTTTTTCTGCGCTGTGGCATGAAACTTTCCAAGTTATTGTGCCAGAATTAACATCTTTCTTACAGCCAATTTTTGCCTTAACAGTTATAACAAAGAGAAGTGGGCTTTGTGGAGGCCATGGCCAGCCTGAAAAGACTGTCTTGGATGCAAGAAGCAGCAAGAATGGTGCCTTTACCTGCCTGAGAATGGAGTTACAAGAAGTGGAACTACATATTGAAACTATACATTAATGAACCAGATAGTCAGAAATATATATTAAGCGTTTCAATCTGCTTGCTTGAAAGATGTTTGCACTGGATGCCAGAGTGCTGTCAACTCCTTTGCCCCCCATTCATTATGCAGTTTGCGTAGAGATATGAAACGCTTCCAGTCTGGGGGGGTATTGACACTCAACTAGCACTAACATAATTGGCTACTTCAGGTGCAAGGCAATGCTGAAACAGCTTTCAGAGCAGGCATGTGAGAAAAAAATACTTATGGGAGAAAGTCATGAAAGCACCTGTCTTCATTACCCCACTTCAGCTGAAGATGTGTAAGGACACCTCAACAACTTTTAGCATGCAATTTCCATGGGATGATTGCAAGCACCTTAATTGGCATTGCTAGTTTTGCTCTTCCTCACCTCATTTCTTTCTTCTGTGATTGTAAGGGCTGGGGGGTGGGTTATTTTTCATTGCAAAGACCCATATTTAGGCCACCCTTCATTTTCTCCTTCCTACACACACGTTTAATTTAGGCATCATATCACATAGCAGAGCACCGAGGTTTAGTTCCCTTCATGTTCTTCCTACCAGACAGTTCTGGGTACACACAGGAATCACAAATGGGCTGTGTAGAGGAAGCCCTCTGAGTTTTAAAATGCCTCTCTTGAGTCATGGTGTCTTCCACAAGTCAGAAGAGAGGGCATTGCCTTTACCCACTTTTTTCATCTTGGAGTTTGGAAGTCATGCATTTTGGAATGATAAGGAAGGTTTGGAGGCTGCTGGGATATTTATTTGGCTGTTGATCCTTGGGACCAGATCAGAGAGGTTTTGTTGCCTGGAAGTGTAGGGAGGTTTCAAAAAGACTTGAATTTTCAGCCACATGTTTCAGCATCCAACAACCTTTAGAAATTCCCACTAGGGCATGTTCTGAAAAAAAGGGATCATACAAACCCCACTGATTGCAGTACATGTTGAATGAATTCCTTTGTAGACTTTCTCACATCCCCATCCTGGGCGGGGGAACGTCTTTATTTCTAATTTATTGAGTGAGCACAGAAACATGGAGAATCTAAAGGCAAGAATATGCTTTTGAAAACTTGTCAATAAGCTGTCTTAAAGGGAATTATGGGAAGATAAACCTGTTTGGAAAGGGGGATGTGGACACATACTCTTAATTGTCATATCTTATGCTTCTGAAAATGTTAAGTCCGGTCTATTCTTTGGGCACCACTTTTTTCACTGACATGACAATTTTTTCCCCAAATTTGCATTAAAAAAGAGAAAGAACTGGTTTTGCTGGTCTAGGCAATTTACTGTGCCAGAAGCTAATGAGACATGAATAAGGCCAAAAATGCACATCTTTTCACTTCTTTAAACTTTCTGTCTTTTAGCTATTTCTGATTTTTCCTCAGATATCAGCACAACTTCGCTGCACTGTCAAAGTCTGTAGAAGATCACATGGCTAAAAATCAGAAAAAATCCTTCATTTCATCCCTCTCTTTCTATTCCAATCTGAATGGATGGCTCTGGGTGAGAAAAAGGGTCTGCTGTTTTCATGGTATTAATAAAACCTTTTCTTTGCTCCCTCCCCATCCTCTAACACCATATTAAGGAAAAAATCAACCAAACAAAATCCAAACCCACAAAACTCCTCAGGGCTGGTAACTACTCCTTAGCGGGTTTGGTTTTTGTTTTTTTGGTTTTTTTGTAAGGGGCATTGAAAAATTAAGAATTTGATCCAGCAAAAAGAATTTTCCAGTGTAAGGAAAGTGGTTTTACTGCCTGCTCAAGCCAAACTAAATGCAGGCTGCTCGGCTCTGCCCACCTCCAGTCACACTATTTTCCCTGGTCACCAGACCATGGATTTATCCCAACAAACAAGAAAACTGTATTCAAACAGGTAATGTCCCTCATCTGACTCACTGCAGAAGAGTGCTAGCATTAGGGAGGGGAAGGAAAATGTGGTCAGACAAGACAGGGAAAAAGCAGGAACCTTTTTCACACAGAATCACAGAATCACTACGGTTGGAAAAGACCTGTAAGATCATCAAGTCCAACCATCAACCAACAACACCATGCCCGTTAAACCATGTTCCACAATGCCTCGTCCACACATTCCTTGAACACTTCCAGTGATGGTGAATCCACCACCTCCCTAGGCAGCCTCTTCCAATGCTTCACCACTCTCTCAGGAAAGACATTTTTCCTAATATCCAGCCTGAACCTCCCCTGGTGCAACTTGAGGCCATTTCCTCTTGTCCTGTCGCTCGCCACTTGGGAGAAGAAACCAACACCCACCTCTCTGCAACCCCCTTTCAGGTAACTTAGAGAGCGATGAGGTCTCCCCTCAGCCTCCTCTTCTCCAGACTGAACAACCCCAGCTCCCTCAGCCGCTCCTCATCAGACTTGTGCTCCAGAAGGCAGCTCACATCTTGACAAGTTTATATCATTTGTGAAATCAGGACCTATGAGATGTTTCAAGCAGAAAATAAGTTCCACCAAAAGCAGATAAATTTCCATCCTTGTGGAAAAATTCTAATAGCATTTTCATTAAAAAATATCTGTACAAAGGAGAGATTTCCAAAGGAAAATGTACTTGGTTTTTGGAGCAGCAGCCTTACTCATTTTTTTCCCACTGAAAAACTTCAAGAAAGTCTGCATTTAGCGTTTCAAGTATAAGCGCATGCAGCAATCTCACACATTTGAATACAGATACTCATGCAAACCTCTTACAAGTCCATGGATGTGCATCCATTCATTTTATTATTTTTTTACTTAGACTTATATATAAACTACATAAGACTTCAAAGACATTTTAGGACCAAAATAACGAAGATGAATCTCTTCCTCACCACCCCAAACAACTCCAGAGAGTAATTCTGATGTCTCCTTGGTACACACTGTGAGTAAGACCTGTAATTTTCTCCGGTTCTTCCAGTCAGATAAAATTGTATCTCACCTCTTTACAATATTGCTGTGGTTTTGCGGTATAATTAATACTCTGAGGAAACGCACACTGTGAGAATCTCTTCTAGAAGCTGACCTGGCAGATGACCTTCATAGAAGATACGGAGCAAACCAATATCCACTTAGCTGATAACTAAAGCTGATAGAATAAAAATAAGTAACTCTGACATAATATTGCTCACAATCAGTAGCAAAGGGTCCAGACTGGACAAATAGGTGGTTGGGTTGTTTAGACCCTTGGCCCTACCACAGTTGCATCTTTGGATCCTCCTGAGTCCTGTGGCAGACCATCACTGTGCATCGCTGAGAAGCCACACAGAAGACTAAGCTGATCCCTGCGTAACTCTGGCGCAGTCCAAGATGCTCACAGCATGGCTTAGTTCAATACCCACTGTGGGATCCAACTGGTCATAGACTAGTAAAAATGCAGAGCTGGAAGGAGCCCTGAGACATACAGTTGCCCACTCCCCTTCCCTGGGAAGTGGGGGGGGGGGTTTCTGCACTGTGAACATTTTTGCTTTTGGCCACAAGAGCTGCTATCAGCAGCATGCAGTGTTTTCTTAAAAAAGAAATTAAAACTGGAGTCTTCATTATGGTTCTTGTAGCGTAGGGTAAACTCAGACCAGACTCAGACCAGAACTGTTCCTTATCCTATTGGTGCACATAGATGCAGTTCACACAGTTTATGATAACTGTAAATTATGTGTATTAAAGTGGATTAAAGTAAATACTCAGGGTGTGCAGAGGCCCCACAGAATCATGACCTGATAATATTGATTAATTGTCTGGAGTTGATTAAACACAGATTGAACTGCTAGCTGCAGCACACTTGCATTGGCTCTTTTATCTTTAAAAGCACTAATCTTAAAAAAAACTGCCCACATCCTAGATTTTATACCCAGGAATTTTGTCTTTGAATTCACTGGAATTAGTATTTAAGGAAAGGGGAAGGTATCAGTGAAGTGTTTTTATGATCACACCCACATTATTAGGATTAGGCTTGAGTTCTCACCTCCTCGTGTCAGATGGTTGAACCCCACCCTGGTAGGACTGTCAGCTCATTCCTGTGTGTCCTATTCAATATCTTCCCAGACCCACCGGAAATTCTATGGGGAAGACTAAATTTGTGCTAAATGTCAGGTCATCATCTTCTTTTGCTTTTTAATGAAAAAGCAAATGAACCAACCAACAACTTTTAACTCAGAGCAAGCCTGGGCAACCAAAATGATGTCATGCAACCACTGAAGGAGCAGTGACAGTTCTCTAAGCTTCTGCATTGCCTGCGAAGCATCGCTGGGATTTCTGGTGGCACAAAGCAGCCAAGGCTTACGGAGCTGGTAGGGGTTTTCATTGTAACAACATTGCCACCTAGTGCTCCAGTGGTACAGTTCAGACAGGGCCTGGGAAATTATGTGTTTTAGCAGCCGAAACAAGTACAAAACAAGTTTGTTCGACAGGTTTTTTAATACTTCAGAAGAGTGGATGGGCCTCATGAAATGCAGTTGTTGTTTTGGGTGATCGACCTCGAAGTGTGTGTAAAGTTCTCCCAAGAGGTGAGGCATTGACATTGTAGTCATTGCACGCATTTGAAAAGAAAATTGAAGTAGGATGCATCACATTGAAATCTGTCCACTCTAAAGCTAGGAATAAAGCCTAAATTGGTCATCTAGACTCCTTCTGTCGTAAATAGAGATAGGCGGCACCCCCAGGTCATAATACATCCCACCTACATGAGAATGCGTTTATTAATAAACACTGTGTTTATTAATAAGCATGTATTTTGTAATATGCATAATAATAAACATACTAATAAACATCCTCTCTGTGTTTTTATTCTCTCTGCTCATCATCTAGGGAGCCACAGGGACTCAGACTGGATGCCTAACTTACAGGTGGGTAATTTTGGGTGAGGCGAGTCTGGGTGTAATTCTGTGGCAAAGCTAGGAAAAGAACCGGGATCTTTATAACCCTGTGTTTAGCCACACTACCACCTCTCCTGTACAACTAACTTTTAGTGAGAGTGAAGGAACATGCCACTTCTGAAATAAATCAAAGCTTGCTTGCTTGCTTTTGCAATGACATGTGAGGTGTAGTTTCACATTACCTTTTGAGAAATTTGGGGGTTTGAACATTTTAAATTTGATCCCAGTCACTATGCTACTACAAAGAGAGAAAGGATACCTGCAGGGTAGAGGTAGGATTTTATTCCCGAAAGAAAACAGCATAAGAACATCTATTCTAGACAGTCTTGGGGAGAAGGGTCAAAGTTTTGCTCACTGTAACTCTGTTGATTTGAGGTTTTGCCATGTGAAATAGCTGCCTTTTCTGTATATTTCCAGGTACACTGAAGGAGGGAGATTTCTGGCAGGTAAGGTGTAGAGATGGGATTGAAATAGTCTGGCTGCAGACTGAATTCTTGCATTGTTCCTACCTGGCATGATTTTGGAAGTCGCTTAGGTTACCTGTACATTTTCATATGAGATCTAATTTCAGGCATCATCATGGTAGTTTTCATCTACCCATATGGGCTTAAAGCAAAGACACAGGGCTTTAGCGTAAGTCCTAAGAGTCTACCAAAGGCTCTGAGAGTACATAGGTATCTGGTACTACAGTCTATGCCACCACATTTTCTTGTTGTCTCATTGGTACTAAGCTGAGGACTATTTTGGGTACTACCTCTACCACAAAATTTAAGCAAAAGGTAATAATCTGCCCCTTGTGTACACTTTCTTACTGAACAGTTATATTAATTGCAACACCAGCACGGATATCTCTCTAGGTCTGGCTACCTTTACTGCTACCGTTTACCTTAATAAAAATACACACAAAATTACATGTTACTTCCTTCTCTGAGGTAAGATGTGTCGGTACACTGATAGCAAACACAAGTGGTTAGTGTTTTGTTTGAAACCTCCTGTAAAAGATGTTCCACTGAAACCTCTAGGCAACTTGCATTTGGATGAATCCAAACGCAGTTCCATCTGTCAATACAAGATTTCAGGATTACTCTATTGGCAGTGTCCAAGTTACAGGGGAACTCTTCAGATATGAACTGCCTGGCTCAATAACCTGTAGAGGCAAAAGTCCTGATATTTGTGATAGGTTACAGTAATATGCTCAGTATCCTACAGCTGTATCTGAAAATGTAAAGGATTTAACAAATCAGCAAATTTTCCTTGTGGGCCTTCTTGTTCTTGAACTAGAGAAGTATTCCTCTGTGTCCTAGCTGTCATTACGTGCTTGACAGATTTTGGAATGGGATGTAACAAGGTGTCCAAAACCATCGGAGACAGATTTTCCTTCCATACTAAAATATAGAATTGTATCTTGGTCTCTTTAGCAAGCATCATGTGCCTTGTAAAACTAGTAAGTGGATGGCTGGGAGCTCCTGGCTCTACACATGACTTACTAGATACCTGCAGAAAGGGAAACAGCACCCTCTGCCTCCTTTAATTGTTTTACGAAGTGTTTTCCCTTCTTTTAAAAGTAAGAGATGTAATTGCACAGACTAACCCCCCATAAAATGTGACTTCTTCAGAAACACATCTGATGCTCTAAAATTTATTGTTATGGGTATGATACTCATCTGATATTGTTTCTCTCTGCCATACGAAGGTTATTTTTGTCATTATGCCATCATCTCCATTTGTGTAAATAACAGATGAACAAAGTTTTGTTTTTCAGGTGAGCACTTGAAAATCTGTGTTTAAAGTGAAACTGGAGTATTCAGGCACATTGCATTCATCCCTGCCATCAAACAATAGAGAGTAGGCCCTGATTTCAACTCATCTTTGACTTTTAGATCTGAGTATTAAGTAAATGCGGAGACTAGGTGAAGATATTCAGGGTGGGATTCATCACTGGTAACTGAAGGGGTCTATTTCTGAGACAGTCACATCCTCTTTAAATGGGGACAAATATGCTCTTGTGGAGCACACATCTTTTGACCTCCTTCAGAAAAGAGTATCCACCTTAGCTGTGCTGATCTTTCTGAGCTGGATTTGGACAGAGTTGAAAAGGTCAAGCTCAGATTTAGATATCTGCAATGCATAAGTGATGGCAATAGAACCAGATCAATCCCACTCGGAGTAGGTACTGCTGTAAATGGCTTCCTGCAATGTAAGGTAGGGATGAGCTCATCCAACTAATTTCCCAGTGTCATCCTGTGACTCAAAAGCTTTTTTTTCTGCCCTCAGTGTTGTGACTACAAATTCCTTGACATCAATAGGCTGATTGCCCATTAACTTCAGACACCTCAGTCCTGCTAGTGCAAAGCTCTTCAAAAGTAAGATGTCAGGCACAATGACTTCGACCACTGACGACTGGGTCATATTTGTACAGAAGCCCTCAAGGCTGACAGACAAGGATACTACTCCTCTCACTCAGTGGACTGATTACAGCAAGATTAGGTATTTTTTTAAAGCATCTAAGTGCATAAATCCCATGGATTTTTTTTTTAGTTTGGGCATCTTAGCACTACTGTGAATCTCAGCAGGTGTTTGTGCATGTCTATAGCCACTCAAATACATGTGGAAATCTGGTTGGTGATTCTGGAGATTCCCTGTGGAGAGAGATCACACCTGAATTAAACCGTTACAGTTAGAGCCAGAAGTGGAAGGACTAGAATATCGTGTATACGGTAGGTCTTGCCAAACTAAGAAGGAAATTATGAAGATCTTAATCAGTGCAATTAAGTGCTTAATTGCTGATGCTTGAACTTCAGAACAAGAGGAAATGGCCTCAAGTTGCACCAGGGGAGGTTCAGGCTGGATATTAGGAAAAATTTCTTTACTGAGAGTGGTGACACAATGGAAGAGGCTGCCCAGGGAAGTGGTGGAGTCACCCTCACTGGAGGTGTTCAAGGAACGTGTGGACGAGGCATTGTGGGACATGGTTTAATGGGCATGGTGGTGTTGGGTTGATGGTTGGACTTGATGATCTTACAGGTCTTTTCCAACCTTAGTGATTCTGTGATTCTGCGATTCAAAATGTTATACTTCTATAGTAGATTCACAGGGAATATTTTCATGTAGACACAAGCTTTGCAGAAATGCCCTGACTGATAGAAAGTTCAGCTTACATTATATCAAGGGCAGAAGCAAATCCCAAGCTGTCAAGCCCTTCACTTAAAATAATTTCTCTATCACTGTCCCCAAACAAAGACATCTCAGCACCATCAGCTGTGACATCTCATGTGCAGAAGTATGGTTGGTGGTGTACAAGAGATCTCGAACTAGAGCTGATTTAGCTTTGAGAACTTTTAACCAAAGTTAAATTCTGTCCAGTTTCTGAAATCAAACAGGAAAATCTGCTTTTACCTGAAAATCAGTGTCCCTGCTACATCTATGAAAACTAATCATCTCAGTTGTTATCTGTCAGTTAGGATGGCCAGTATAACTAGTGTACCACACAATATGACATGTACTTGTCCACAGGGAAGAGAAGAAACAGAATTCATTGAAATGAATTTAAAATTGATTTCTTTACTGAAGCTGGTAAATAGTAGGGTTCCTCCAAGCTCCCTAATTCCCAAATTAAGAAGCACAACAGACTGTCATTATGCAAACCTGCTTAAATTCAAGTCCAAATGATTTACTGACTAAACGAAGCGAAGCAAATCTCAGCTTTGACAGCAAATAACAGATTTTTCAATTCAACGTTGAAAAAGAAAATCAAAAGAAAAGTCAGCTTGAATCAATCAGAAAGAAGGAAGTTGTATGATTTTTTTCCTTCCTGTTTCTAAATTTTGTGTAAAAAAAAATCTTATTTGGGACATTAGGACTGAGAAGACAAAATGCTGCACATTGCAATGCCAAATGAAACGTTTTGATATTTAAGCATAGAAAAGCACAGTATTGGATCAGACAACCCCGTCTCCAGTAGGAGCCAAAAATTAATGTCTATGGAAAAGCATAAAACAATATTTCTTCAGGATTCTCTCCCAGTCTCCAATACCTTGCAGCTCAGGGATTTCCTGAGCCTGAAACCATGCTTTGTATCTAACTCAACGAACTACTTCTGTGCAAAGTTGTATAGGCAACACTTGAACTCATCTAAAGTTTTAGCACTTGCAATATCTGATATCAGTGTCTGGAAACAGGGAATTCCATGGGCTGACTGCAAGTTCTGTGATGAGACTTTCTCTAGTTTGTTTTAAATCTCTGACCTGTTGTTTCATTGGATCTACCCCACTGTTGCACCAAGATAGTGAACAATCATTTCCCAATGTATCCATTTTTACTTAACTAAAAAAAATTCCAGAATATTTATAGTTTGTTGAATTAATGTGATTCCTCTTGTTTCTTGCTATGAAATGGGAAGGAGAAAATGCTTGTATCAAAGCCACTCTTCCCTCCAGCTGTAAGCCCATTCTAAAACAAGATACTGAGCAGGGCTTTGAAAATGCCTCTAAGAGCTGCCTGGAAGATGACTAAAACTGGGCATCACCTATGGCCCCCACTCCTCTTGCATGTCTAGTGGAACCTTTTTGGACAGAAAGCCCTGATGTGAGGTGAAAACTGGTTTGGCACCACAGCAGATAGAGAGCACGATTCTGGTCATGGCTACTGTTGTTGGATGGGCAAAAGAAGAAAACTTTTGAAAAAAAAGCTCTTTCTGACATCATTTTATGGGCAACGATGCCAAAGTTGGGAAATACTGCCTCTAAGACTGTAGTCTTCCTGCATATTTCCTCTGGCTTTGCCTGACATCTGTGGTTTGCTTTTTCACATGTCTCAGTGTTTTTGCTGTGGTTACAATTTCTGTCATATTTCCTATCTGAACCTAACCAGGAACAAGGATCTTATCTCCATAGCAAGAGCATTCATAGATGTGCTTCACAGCTCAGATTTGGTAGATGATGACATGCAAAAGTGATGGAAATTACTTATTAATAAATTTTAATCTCCCAACCATTAAAAAACCTGTGCGTCAGGCCACATGCATGCACACACCCCCTGAGAGTGTCTTTCTTCTTAGTTTCTGAACCCTGAGCTGTGCTTGTGGTATTTCCAAGTTTTTCTCTGATATCACAAAGTCTAAGATTTTCACAGTTTTGGTTAAACAAATTTTCTGTAAACACAAAATCTAGTACAGGTGTAAAAGAATTTGGATAATCTAGGCATCAAAATTCAACCAAAGTATTGAGTGTTCTCAATTTAAACAATAATGACCAGGTGACCCGCCTAGTGGGTGAGGGAAAGGCTGTCGACATTGTCTGCCTGGACTTTAGTAAAGCCTTTGACACTGTTCCCAACAGCATTCTCCTGGCAAAGCGGGCAACTCGTGGCTTAGACAGGTGCACTCTTCACTGGGTAAAAAACTGGCTGGACGGCCGAGCCCAGAGAGTCGTGGTGAATGGAGTGAAATCCAGTTGGCGGCCGGTCACAAGCGGAGTCCCCCAGGGCTCAGTTTTGGGGGTGGTCTTCTTTAATATATTTATCGATGATCTGGATGAGGGGATCGAGTGCACCCTCCGTAAGTTTGCAGACAACACCAAGTTGGGCGGGAGTGTTGATCTGCTGGAGGGTCGGAAGGCTCTGCAGAGGGATCTGGACAGGCTGGATCGATGGGCCCAGGCCAATTGGATGAGGTTCAACAAGGCCAAGTGCTGGGTCCTGCACTTGGGTCACAACAACCCCATGCAACGCTGCAGGCTTGGGGACGAGTGGCTGGAAAGCTGTCCCGCAGAAAAGGACCTGGGGGTGTTGGTCGACAGCCGGCTGAAGATGAGCCAGCAGTGTGCCCAGGTGGCCAAGAAGGCCAACGGCATCCTGGCCTGGATCAGAAAGAGTGTGCCCAGCAGGAGTAGGGAGGGGATCCTGCCCCTGTACTCGGCGCTGGTGAGGCCGCACCTCGAATGCTGTGTTCAGTTTTGGGCCCCTCCCTACAAGAAGGACATTGAGGTGCTGGAGCGTGTCCAGAGAAGGGCGACGAAGCTGGTGAGGGGTCTGGAGCACAAGTCTGATGAGGAGCGGCTGAGGGAGCTGGGGTTGTTCAGTCTGGAGAAGAGGAGGCTGAGGGGGGACCTCATCGCTCTCTACAACTACCTGAAAGGGGGTTTCAGAGAGGTGGGTGTTGGTCTCTTCTCCCAAGTGACGAGTGGCAGGACAAGAGCAAATGGCCTCAAGTTGTGCCACGGGAGTTTGAGGGTGGATGTTAGGAAAAATTTCTTTACTGAGAGAGTGGTAAAACACTGGATTATGCTGTCCAGGGAGGTGGTGGTGTCACCATCCCTGGAGGTGTTCAAGGAACGTGTGGACGTGGCGTTGCGGGACATGGTTTAACGGGCATGGTGGTGTTGGGTTGATGGTTGGACATGATGATCTTATAGGTCTTTTCCAACCTTAATGATTCTGTGATTCTGTGATTAATGCAAAAATGTCTCCAAATGCGCATACTAATAAAGATACGTACTTGTATGTGTGCATTTTCCACTATATATGAGGGAAATGTTTGGCATCTCTTCTAAAGGTTAAATTGTCTCACCAATCTGCTGTCAGATGTCAATGGATAGATTAAGGCAAGAAGACAAGAAACAAGAGCTGAGCAAGTGTGGTGAAACTGCTGGGAGTGTCGTGTTGATCCTTGTCTATGTTGAAAAGCAAGGAAGTCCTCGGAAAGAAATTAGCTTCTTGGTTCACAGAAGATTGCTGCAAGACAGCTATAAATTTCATTTAGAGAGTGGTAATTAAGGTCTGTTGAACACTCTGGATAAATTGACTGAGACACTAATTCAGGACTTGCAGATTTTAGGAATGCTGAACAAACTTTTTTTTGTCTGATTTCTGGAAGGTAACCCTTGTGTCTCCTAGGACGGAGAGGGTTCCTGGTCTTTGTGTGGACATAGACTTTAGTGGTGCTCCTTTACAACTAACAGTATGGCAATGAGGAGGTACAAAAGAGCAAACTCCAACCTGGCAGTGGATCATCTCTCTGGTAAGCGCAGGCAGTAACCAGGTTTCAGAACAACCTAATGACTTAGCCCCGGTGTTGACTAAAACCATCAGCAAGAAACTCTGTCATGTGAATTTGCACAAAGCATATTTCTTGGGTCAGGCATGAAATCAAAATTCCTTTAAGGAAGATGAGACTTTAAACACTGCTGTCAGGAAAAAAAAAAGTCTCCAAAGGCCTTATCTCATGCATGATACAGTCACAAACATCTGCTTCCGTTTCAGTTTTTCCTTCTGTTAAAAACTAAAGAGAGTGTTTCCAGATCCCTGGAGCAGCTGTCCCTTTTAAGCCAGATACATAGCAATATGACACACGCTGTTGGACTGTGGATGGGAAAATGCTGTATTTATCAAAACAGACAATTTTTGTCTCTTATTTTTGGACAATTGCTAGGCAAAGCAGTGGAAGTCTATTACCAGATTTTTCATACAGTATTTTGAATTCTGAGTTAGAAACTGGCAAGTATATGTGACATATTTCAGGAGAGTCTCCTCAACAGCAAATGTGAGATGCAAATTCAACTAAAGCCTACAGTTCAATCCTCATTAAGAGACTCATTGGTGTCCATTTTACAGGATAATGAGATAGAAAACAAGAGTCCTAAGGGAGACCTTAATTAGGAGTTTTGGCAGGTCTGTTAAAATGGGTATATGATGAGTGATTCAGGGGGTTTGCTGTCACTGCATTTTGTTGATAATATGCATTTACAAATATATCTCATTCTTCTAAGCTTTAAAATGCGTTTGGGGTCTAGTTCAAGTGGGTCTCCTCATCCTGTGATTTTTTAAATCCTTCCTTCAAATTCCTACAGACCTTCAGTCCCTCTGCCCAGTCAGACATTAGAAGACAGGCTTTACTTGGAGGGCTCCTTACAAATTATTATGTGTCGGTGGTCAATATGTGAAGCAGTCTGAATCTTACAAATCTGAATAAGTATAATCTTAGGGCAAAAGCATAGGAGAGAAATTCCTGGTCAGCACACACACACCCTGTTCAAGCTGGGGCAAATCACTTAATCTGTCTGTGCTTCTGATCCCTGCCTGTAAAATGGAAAAGAATATTATTTGCTTGCTTGTGTTATTTTTGTTATTGTTGCCTATTTTAAGCTTCCTCAGACAAAAACTGCTTTTTATTGTGTGTACATAGATCACATGATCTCCAATGCTGATTGTGGATATTAGTTGCTCCTGCAAGATAAACATATCCTCATCACATCACATTCCTGCTGGACTCCAACACACCTCCCTTCTCTGCTTTCACCACAGCTTAAGTACTGCTTGGCTATCACATAGTACTTGGCTGCTGATTTGGCCAATTAAATGTTATTTCATGGACAGGCGAATTTCCAGAAGCTGAATGACTCTGTAGTGCTCTGGCCCCAGAAGCCAGGTAGGTTTTTCAATACATCAGTACAGCCAGTCACTCAAGAATGTCCCAGGCCATCAGCTGGTGGGGTCTGGAGCACGTATTGGAGAAATACCTGCCTGTACCAGCCCTGTTCTTGTTGTTTTTCTCACGACTCTTTCACGAGTCATTACCCAGAGACACGCTTCCAAACTATAGGGACATTTGGTCTGACTATAATGGTAATAAAATAAGTTTAACCTTTTATTATTATGCTAGCAATTTGATTTAATAACAAAGTATTACTATATTATAATTTTATTACTATGAAACAAGTCAGTAACTTTTCCCTGATCCACAACAAGGGAGTTCACATCTACACAGATCAGCTTTCTCATCCTCCACAACCAATGACTGCACACAAATTTCCTACTAGTTGTGATCCCTATGTGGCAAATCACCAGAGGCTATCTGATTGTTGCTGGTTGGCCTGGGCCAAAACCAAGCTGTGAGTCCAGGAACCATTCTAGCAATTAACAGTACAGTTTACCACATGGCAGTGCTTGACCCAGGGCCCAGCTGTGCTTTAGCAGCACAGCTGCATCCAGAGGGACCCAAATACAGACCCTTCCTTTATGGTAGATTGTACTGCCGTTATACCAAGAAAGAGAGATGTGCAAAACAGCAAAACATTTTGCCTGCAGAAACTTCGGGTACTGATGGCACATCTGTGGGTTGCCCAGGACCCACAGAGCTGGCACATCTAGAAGGGAGGAACATGATCCCACAGGGGTGCCTTGATCGGCAGCGTTGACTTGCCTGAGAAAGCACAGCAGTCATCTTCTTTTCCATTTAAAACCAAAGACAAGAGGAATGCTGGTAGAGGTTCATCTTTAAATGTCACTTAGAGGTTGGAGAGCTCCTGCAGAATAGGCAGAACCTGGGTTCTGCACTCCGCTCAACATGGAGAGCAGGTTAAACCAACAACTATTCCAGCGACAGGCTAGGATGGCACCATCTACCTCCACCTCCTGTCAAGGCTAGACCTCTGTGTAGAAAAGTTGCCACCCAATGACTCAGTTGTCCATAATGGAAATCTAGAAAAAAATTCCAGCAGTGAACTCCAGGTTCACAGTGATATTTATCCCAGAGCTGCAAAAAAGTGGTTATGTAGGACATACTGTTTTTGTTGGCTTTTCATGTTAGTTGGCTAAAATAATTCAGCTCAAAAAATCCTTTTGTAAGGTGCATAATTTGTCTTGCTCTCTGGACAGGAGACATGGGCTCTCAGTTCTGGCTTGGGCAATAGCTATCACACTGCTGGGAATAGCTGAATTTAGGTTCCTTTCTGCCTGTGGGATGTAGTGTTTAAGGCAGCAGTCCTAAATGTATGCATTTGCAAAGCAGTCCCTTGGATGAGGATGGTGCATAAGGCCTCTGGAGGGACATCCTAACTGTTTTTTCTTGAAATGGAAAAGTTTGAGATACCAAACAAAGACAACAAGGTTGTCCCACTTTTCTGGCAAAGCTCCAATTTGATAATTACTATTTCACCTATCCGTATTCCCCATGCAATTTTAATTGCAAAAGATTACATGTGTGTCCCCCTTGAATTCATGGGGCGTTGCTCAATCCTGTTTCATATCTGTCACACTACCTCCCAAAATAAAGTGAATTTTGTCAAACGTGGCAGAGCAGAAGAATGTGTACTGGGATTCTTTACCTCTGTAATTCCATACACAAGAGAAATGCTATGTCCCCATATGCCACCTTCAAAAAAGGTATTTGGTACAGAGATGATCTGAGATCTCAGGAAGGCCTTATCTCTTCTAGATATCTATGTCAGCTTAATCATATCAAGTGGAGATGTAATTTTTATAGCAATACTCTATTGTCATGATGCCTAATACAGATTTTGGTAAAATTCCATAAAAGATCATTTATGAAAGTATAGGTTATTTTTCTTCTTATTCACCACCCTGAATGAAAAAAATATATTTTTTTTTCTAGCGTTGATTTGCCTGACTTTTAATTCCAGGCAGTATATCACGACCTTTTCTCTTTGAGACGGCAGAGTCTTGAGATTCCTGATACTACGTGCATGTGAAGTACAAACTCAGGGTTGTCTCTGTTTAGTCTTAGAGATGTAGTAAAAGAGATGGAACTCCTTAAGTTTTCCAGTGTAAGATTTGCAGTGCTGACAGTAGCTTTCCACATGTTTTTCAGTTTTCCAACATCTTTTTTTAATGTCTAGAGAGCTGAACTCAGTAGAGTATTGATCTCTTCAGTGATGTGCTTGGAGACAAAATCACTGCAATTCATTACTAACCCTATGTTACACACATAAGAACATTATTATTTCTTATCCCTTCTAAATTTTTTTGCTTGCAGATGATGAACCCAGTCTTCAAACAGAGCCTTTATGTTTAGAAGTATGACTTTGCAATTGCTCATTTTAAACATGTTGTCATTGAACAGACATGTTTGACTAAAAATTCCAAGTCACTATACGTGACAACGGCCAAGTTTTTTTAGCTCTGAACAATTTACAATGTTCTTTGTGGTGTATCTTTACTTTCCATCCAGGGACCTGCTGGAATAGTGGCTTTGTTTAATACAGAATTTAGGTTTTATAGGTCTATTTAGTACTTTTGGACATGCAGCAGGTAGTCAGTCAACTGTAACAGCTCCTGAATCCCAGCTGTGCCTGCTAAGCACATACAAACTGGAGAACATCGGATCTGCTGCAGACATTTATCCCAAAATTCCCTTATCGGAAATCCCTGCGCTACACTGCTCCTCTGGAAACTCTGTTCGTAGCAGAAAAGTTATATTCAGAGCAAACTAGTTTTCCTCTGCACTACAAGCCGCCCCTTGACATAAGCAGTTTCTCTCCGTCTTTAAACATCCCCATTTGAGGAACAGTATTGATAAGGTTAAGAAAAATCAAGCGTGGAATCACCCAGACATTTCAGATTTCCTGGAGGGTTTCTGGCAAAGCTCTGCTTGTCTGTACCACATTTGACTCCATGGTACCTGAACACCAAGCTGAGTCAGAGGGACTGGAGTCGCTGATGTTTTTTATCTCTGAGAAAATGCACTGTAGATGATTTCAGGATTGCCTCAGGGTCTTATTCTTGAGGTTTTAGTGTGCATCGGTTACAAGGAGAAAACAGTATTAACTAGAAACCAAACAGAAAATAACTAAACTGGGTCATTCCACCATCAGTTATTATAAGGGATTTCTAACCTCTCAAAGGCTTTCCTATATCTGTCCAGACACTGTTTTTACAAAGTGCGCCTTTGGAGAGACAACTTGCATCTTCATTTTCCAGTCCTGTCTTTCACACTTGTGTAAAAACCTTCGCAGTCATTAATCACCAGCTTGCAGCAAAATAAGCAGAACCTCTGAACCTGTCTCACACCAGAGTACCATTAAGAAAAACAATTTGTCATTTAACTCAATGTTGTTCACAGGTGAAGTTTATCTCTCCTAATGAGATGTTGTTCTCCATGGGTATTTTTTCCCCTATTTCATTATTATGGCTCCCTTTAGGCAGGTTTCCCTTGAGTTTTAATTATGAAAACAACACCTGTTTTCAGTGCCACTGTTGGAGTTTTCATCCATTCCAGAGAAAGCATTTGCTTCTCTGTTATCTTGAATGTCTTCCACTCTCTGCATTGATTTCCCAGAAAATGCCGTATCGATTTTATCTTGACATTTCAGTGAATGCCTCATCTTCCTCATTCTTCCTTCTTCTGAATTTTAGAAAGCTACGCTCACCCTTGTTCTCCGTGGTCTTCCAATTAGGGAATACTTGTGATTCTCCTTTTCTGTTTTAAACCCCTGTGTGATCAGACTTTCTGCTGCTGTGCCCTATGCTTTTTGAACCTGCTCTCTGGGCCACTAGGGAAATGCAAGGATTTTTTTCTTGGTCTTTAGTCAAACATTAAGACCTACTACAATATTTCTGTACAAGAGATTGCTCTTCTTTTAAGCTCCACTTTAAGAGTTGTTTTCATCTGTCACGTTTGTATTGGTTTGGATTGAAGAGCTTGGTGTTTTGTCATGTTCAGTACATCCATCATATCATCTAAGATTAAATTATGCTTGTGTTGCCTTCAAGACCATGGACAAAACGTTTCTCCTAAAGTATTCTGGCTATATTTGGAGTCTGTGTTATTGTTACGTTAGTGTTTTATTGCACTAGAAATAATAAATAGTGGTGAATAATAAAGTAGTTCATAACTTCAGTATCTTCTGCCTTTATCTCATATACAATTTTTCATCACTGCTGTGGGGAAAATAGGGCATCAAACAGCCAAGAAAAATAATTTTCACTATATAATAATAAAGCAGCAGTTCACATCTAGCAACTTACATTGAAAGAACAAAGAAAGGTAGGCTTAAAGCACTGCCAGGCTTATAATATTATTCATCTAGGGAGCTGGGCAGAATTGACTATTAAACAAAAGACCTATAAGAAAATGTCTGGATTCTCCTTAAAGAACGTGATTTATCACGCAAGCCGCTGTGTCAGAACTGAGCAATATCCTGGCCTCCAGTCTTGGATAAAGCCACAGAACTGAGTAAGATCCAAATCCCAAAGAACAGACATGTACGGAGGGGGTTTTGTCCAACATGAACCACCTAAAAAGTGAGTGACTACTTTAAACTAGAGATTCAGCTTCCTCCTGTAGCTTATAAAGATAAATAATCGAAGTGTCAAGACACTTGGTCTTAAGAAAGGATGGATCATCCCCAGAGCAACTCTCTCAACCTGACAGAAGAATCAAGTTTAGACTAAATGCCTAATTTTTAGGTAGGCAAAGGTAGATTAGTTATTTTCCACCCTAAATGTCCCTGAATGTTTCTAACAGGAGTAGTTTCAGGTTTCACAGTCACGTTCCAAATCTGATGACTACAGCCTGGCACACTAAAATCATCGCTGAAGTTTTAATGGAACATGCTTTATCACCCCTTCTTCCATCCCTCATGTAATGACTGAAACTCAACTGTAACAAAATAAACAGCTCAAGCAAACAACGTGTGCAATGTTTACTTTTTCCAGTCTTTTAGGGTGTTTCCAGATGACAAAGTTAAAAAATACAGCATGACTGTTCATTTCTTTATTCTCTAGTATTGGTGAGTCAAATCAACTCGATTTTCACCATGGATTTTCTGTATCAGTGCTATCTCACTCTTAGATATCTTGAAATAAAATCTACAGGCATTTCTCACATTGTTTGCAAATAAAGAAGTGATTGAAAAGAACCCATATTTTAGATTTTAAATAAATAAATATATAAATATTGGAAGAGCATTACAGTAAAAATTTACATTAACCTCCCTCCTTCCCTCTTTCCCACCTTCTCATCTTCCTTCCAGACCTTGTCTGTCTTGAAAACCATATCATTTTCTGTGAGGATGGATCTTTAATTTTGGAGTTTATTTGCAGAAACCTTCCTTTGAATGTATGTGTGTGCATATTTGTGCATATTTTTATACACATATTATGATTTGTGGGACAAGCTAAAAATATACTTTATTTTAATTAGATCTCTATGCCATTAAAATATTCTGCTCCTAAAAATGATGATTTAATTATTTTTCATTTTGTTATGAGTATTTTGAAGACCTAGAGGACTAGAAGTAAGCTTAAATAACAGGAATTTTCATGAACAAAATAACAGCTTCTAGACTAAATTCACAGATAATATTTTGAAATAAGTGAATGCGGGCATAAATCTAATGGGAGAAAGTATATTTAAATGATTTGGAAGGTACAGGCTTAGCAGACATTTTGGTTTATTTGGGAATACTTTGTCCTAGGTTCTTCTTGGCAATGGAGATGGTAATTTCAGTTTAGAAATGGTCATGAACAGCATCTTTGTATCTTTGCTACTAGAAAGAAGCATGACAAGTTCCTGTCAAAGGTTATGAATATAAATTAAAGCCTACATTCTGATTGTTCTCAGTGAGGGTTCTCTGGTGGACGAGCTTCTGCGTGCATGACAAATATTTTCCAAGAACGATTTTATGCCATGACTGCAGCCAGCCATCAGGGTAAGCAGAGCCATCAAAGCCTGTACTCCTCGTAAAGATGATGCTGTCTACCGCCTGCTCGTAACCCTTAAGCCCCTCTGTGGCATGCCTTCCACCTGGAGCTGAGCGCTGCAGGGGGACTACCAGGGAAGAACCCATTCCTCCAGGTGGAGCTGGCTTGTACCTGCACGAGTGTGCGGCTGGTGAGGGACATGCTGTCCTTTCTCCACCACGCGGAGGAGGAGCTGAGAAGAAAAATCAGCAAACCTCCACTCTACCCTCAGCAGATCTTATCCGGGGAACTACAGGCCTGTGAGCCTGCCCTCCGTACCAGGGAAGATTATGGAGATGTTCATCTTGAGGGAACTCACAGGGCACGTGCAGGATAACCAAGGGATCAGGCCAAGCCAGCACGGGTTCATGAAAGGCAGGTCCTGCTTGACCAACCTGATCTCCTTCTATGACCAGGTGACCCGCCTGGTGGATGAGGGAAAGGCTGTCGACATTGTCTGCCTGGACTTTAGTAAAGCCTTCGACACTGTCTCCCACAGTATTCTCCTGGAGAAGCTGGCGACTCATGGCTCAGACAGGTGCACTCTTCACTGGGTAAAAAACTGGCTGGACGGCCGAGCCCAGAGAGTCGTGGTGAAATCCAGATGGCGGCTGGTCACAAGCGGAGTCCCCCAGGGCTCAGTTTTGGGGCCGGTCTTGTTTAATATATTTATCAATGATCTGGATGAGGGGATTGAGTGCACCCTCAGTAAGTTTGGAGATGACACCAAGTTTGGTGGCAGGGTTCATCTGCTGGAGGGTTGGAAGGCTCTGCAGAGGGATCTGGACAGGCTGGATTGATGGGCCCAGGCCAATCGTATGAGGTTCAACAAGGCCAAGTGCCGGGTCCTGCACTTGGGTCACAACAACCCCATGCAATGCTACAGGCTTGGGGACGAGTGGCTGGAAAGCTGCCCCACAGAAAAGGACCTGGGGGTGCTGGTCGACAGCCGGCTGAAGATGAGCCAGCAGTGTGCCCAGGTGGCCAAGAAGGCCAACGGCATCCTGGCCTGGATCAGAAAGAGTGTGGCCAGCAGGAACAGGGAGGGGATCGTGCCCCTGTACTTGGCGCTGGTGAGGCCGCACCTCGAATGCTGTGTTCAGTTTTGGGCCCCTCACTCCAAGAAGGACATTGAGGTGCTGGAGCGTGTCCAGAGAAGGGCGACGAAGCTGGTGAGGGGTCTGGAGCACAAGTCTGATGAGGAGCGGCTGAGGGAGCTGGGATTGTTCAGTCTGGAGAAGAGGAGACTGAGGGGAGACCTCATCGCTCTCTACAATTACCTGAAAAGAGGTTGCAGAGAGGTGGGTGTTGGTCTCTTCTCCCAAGTGACTAGTGATAGGACAAAAGGAAATGGCCTCAATTTGCACCAGGGGAGGTTCAGGCTGGATATTAGGAAAAATTTCTTTGCTGAGAGAGCGGTGAAGCATTGGAACAGGCTGCCCAGGGAGGTGGTGGAGTCACTATCACTGGAGGTGTTCAAAAACAATGTACACATGGCACTGCAGGATATGGTTTAGTGGGCATGATGGTGTTGAATTGATGGTTGGACATGATGATCTTAAAGGGCTTTTCCACCCTTAATGATTCTGTGATTCTCCCAAGGTTTTAAATTCAGGTCAGCAAAAGTAACATGAGATTTTCCTCAATCATACAGGACTTCCTGAGCACTGCATCACAATTTCTACACTCATCCTTTTTCAGAATTGTACTAGTTTTCCAAGTCTTATCACAGATCAGCATGTTTCTCCTTCAAGGAGTTTAGCTGACAAAATTTATGTATTGTGTTTTTTTTAATCTTCAGTGCCTGCCAGCAATGATATTTTTGGGCTAAATCTATGGTGTACTAGGATTATCACTAACATGGAGGTGGCTGAGTCTTACTAGTGAAAAAAAACATCTGAGACTAAGGGTTTTCAGGATTAAAGAGAGGTCTTAATTACAATACAAAATTTCAAATACAGTGGAAAGGCGATGAAGAGTCTTAAGGGTCACCTATTGAAGTAGATGTTATAGTAGATTATGTGGGAGAGGAGTTTTTGTATCCCGATAATAAAAAGGAGATGAAGGACCTTGCAGTGGAGACTTGACTTTTGGGGAGATCTACAAGCTGTGGCATTTGAAGTCCGATTTTTTCCCCAGGAGGTTCACAACATGTCCTGCAGCCCATGGTTCAGGTTTTTCCTGGACTATGAAAAATGGGGATATGGTGAAGAATGAAGTGAAACAGATGGCAAGACTGGAAGAAGATTTCTTAGTCTTCTAAAAGTTTTGCAAGCTCTGAGCAATTCACTATAGAATAAATTCCCTTACTCTATTAATATGAATAGTCTATTTTGTTCCAGTGGAAAACCCACAGACTGCTATTTAACAAGAATTAGTATAACCTGGCCTTTAACATGTTATGAATTTGCTTTAAATTTTTGTCCTATTTTTTTATCTGGAAAAAAAAATGCTAACCAGGGTTGAACAAGTACAATCCAATGGGTTTATTTTGCTTTTGTTATATTGCAGCAGGAAAAAGGAAGGAGTAAGATTTTCAGTAATCCATGCTCGCAGCAATTTGAATGACTCACATCCACAAACTCATATTCCGTGAAGCACTGATTTACAGGAAACTTTGCTAAAACAACCAACCATTGATCAGGAGATAATTGCCAGCATTGGATAAACCTGCAGAACCCAAAGAAAGCTGAGGGACTTTTTATGTTGGCAAAGACTATTACTCATCGGATGGCAGTCGCAGCTTTGGAACTGCAATTGCTGCCGCGCTTTGTTAAATTTGGTATTCATAAAAAAAATAAACCCACAAACAACACAAAAGTGAAACAAAAGCCCTGCTAATGTTTAAATTTTATAGTGAGATACAGCCACAAGGCACTAGCACAGAAGAATATTTCTGATTGGCTACCAGCTGTTGGAGCTGAACAGATGAGCTGGAAAGTAGCAATTTACAAGCTATTTCATATTTAAAACTGTTAGGTCCTGTGCAAAACAATCTTTTCTCTCTGGGAAAAACAACAGAAAAAAAAATTTAAAAAAGATCCCCAGAAGAAAGGAAACATCCACTGAGAACAGACTCTCCCAGCGCAATGAGAAATTTCAGATTTCTCTTTATTCTTTCAAACACTTTCTCTATTTCAAACAAATACTTTATTCTCTCAAACGAATCAGTGTCATTTAATTCTGTTAAAAATCAGACTTGTTCCTTAGAAACTTTAATTACTAACTGGCTTCTCCTCTGCCCTGTTGTAAAGTGTCACAGTTTAACTTACACCTCACTTTTCAATCTTTGCTATATTGACAGAGCTTTTTTAATACAGTCTTCCAGAATTCCTGAATGCAGTTATGTAAATTGGGATTAATTAAGAAAGATTATTGCCCTTAAACTAGAATGGAAATAATAAATGTTTATTTCAGGAAAATGTAAGAGATTTGTGCAAAACCTTTGCATTCTATATATAGTCCTTCATTTAACAGCTCTACAAACCTGCAAAAGTTGGTTCTTGTTGAAAACTGCCAGGCTACATACAATGAAATCTGGAGTAGTAATACCAGAGAGCTGTCAGTCAGCCATCCATCCATCTAATTGGCTTCTTACCATCTTTCCATCATGTTTTTTTTATAACTGGTCGCCTCTGGCTAAAATGCAAATCATGAGGAAGAGCCGTCTAGAAAAAGCTGCTGCTTTCTTAATTATCTGTCAGAGTATGGACCAGTGGACCCTGGGCCGCAGAGTAGAGTTATGCTAAGCAGCAAGGCATCACGGGAATTGGAGTGACAGCTCATTTTCCTCCTGTGTTTTTTCCACGTTCGAATGACAATGCAGAAATACGGGTTTTTCCCACACTTTCTCTGAACACCTGGGCCAATGCTCAGGGGAACACAAAGCCAAAACTGTCACATTTCCAGACATGGTCTTATTGCTGTCACTGTGACAGGATTGTTGACAAATGCCAGCAGTCATCTCAGCATCTTGGGAAATGTCTGCCGTGGTTGTGTCAACAGCCTGACAGAAATTGTTAATGTTTAAACTTCTTCCACTGACAGAATCCTGTCTTGCTGACAGTATTTGTCATATGAAACTCAATCTTTGTCAAACTTGCTTAAAAATTAACACTTCCGCCATTTTTTCCAGCTAACTGCCTGTGCGCTTTTTTTTTTCCTTAAGTAATAAGATTTCAACAAGGTAATATTCCACAGTCCACAATGAGTCCAAGAGCACAAGCACATTATGAACTTACGGCCAGCTTGTCCTTTTGACCTCTGCTACAATGATAATTATGCTTTTATTCCTTGCCCATTTTTTTTGCCTTAGGAATCAAAGTTCTGAATTATTCAGGAGCCATAAAAATCCTATTTCTCAGTGTACAATGTGGAAAATCAATTAAACAGAGTTAGCTTAGCACTTATATAAAAATCAAGTTACAAGTTTGTAGACATACATTAACCGAGTCCTTCTCCAACTTTGGTTTTGAAGGTCAGTCCAGCTGGATGGAGAAACAGGGTCAGTAAGTCTTACCTGGAAACCTTATTTCAGCTCTAAATCTGAAAAGTCCTAGAATGAGTATTGTATTGTACAAATGAAAAGGCAAGCCACATAAACAATGTTGTATATCTTCAAAAATGTCAGGAATATACATCGTGGATCATTTAGATTTATTTGAGTGAACATGGTTGCACCCAAGAAGACCTGAACTAATCATCAATATCTCATTGGGTGCTAAGAACAACGTACTAGCATGGAAGACTTCTGCATATTTTTATGCTTAAGTAGGAAAACTTGAAGGACAAATGTGCAACCAGAGGTGTGGAGACCTTCAGAATGCTGCAAGACATGATCTTGGAGCTCCATTAGGAAGAGTTTTGCTTGTGAATCCCTATGGATGCCAAAGCCATGACCCCTGGTGGTATTATGCAATCGATAGTTATTAGGACATCTCTAAGTCATTGAAAAAGTCAAACCTTGGCTGTTCACAGTGATTGAAGATTTAGCAACAGTGGTGTCCTGGATACATTTTAAAGCTAGGTATTTATATCTTCTCCCACTTATTGCCTTCACAGAAAATATTTAGTGGGCACTTTTCTAACCTTTGGGAAAGTAAATCCATTCCATTAGGAATCCTTGTATAGGCCTGATGTTGTGTCTCAAATGTTTCATTCGGATCAAATATTATTCTTCATTTAACTTCCTAACCTGATTTCTGTGTATTGTTAAGTGTCTGTCATTTTTCTGGCCACTGAAAAGGACAGAAGCAACCCCTGGGCCAGCAAGGAGTTACTTGTATGTAGCACTGATATAAAGAAGCAATATAATCCAAGATGTTGAACATGGGCCAGAGAGCTAAGGCTGCCTTTATCTTCGCTTCAGTACTGACCCTGCTTTTCAGTGTGATTTTTTCCAGTTGCATAGGGCAAACTATTAAAACTTGGGTCCCTAAAATCAGTTATGAAGCACCATACATAAGCAATTAAGTATGTGACCTGTATCTAGAAGAGAAAACCATCTGACTCTTCCATTGTAGACAATAATGGCTAAAGGTTCTCAGCATCTCTGTGAAATAGGGTGCATCTTTAAGCACTACGTTCTTAAACTGCTTATGGCATTTGGTCTATAGGTTGAGTTTGGACTTGGTATTGTCACATCTTACTCCTGCTGCTGGGTTTGGTTTCCTATACAAGGTATGAGAACAGCTAGGTACCTAAGGATGAGACCTGTAGAAGTCAGCAGCCTGAGCAAGGGACTGCCTATAAGAGTAACAAATGGGAGAAAGAGGAAGAATGAATCTGTGGTCACAGTCCTTATTTGTATGAACACTTACATACTTTGTGTCATCCAGAGCTGTTTCAGCTTCCTAGTGGACTGAGTCCAACTGACAGGAGAGGTCAGGGTGTGCATTTGCTGTGAAATGCTGGGATTTTTGGTACTGAACTTTCCAGCATCATGAGTTGAGTAGTTTATGCTCACTGAAAGAAAAGGAGGTGTTCCTGGAGAACAACCAAGGTGCCAAGGAAAAGTGGACTCCTCTTCTATTAGGAAAAAGCTGAGAAAACATTCTCCATAGTCCATTTACGGATTTAGCAATTCCTAATTAAGCTTAAAAAATTATTTAAGAACAGGGCCTTATCTTGCCTATATCTTCACTTTCCCACTTACCAAACTGAGATAATTATACTCAGCCACTCTGAAAGATCTAAGAAATTGGCAATTACAAGATAATAGAATGGCCTAGTATTGTTATCTCTTGTTTTGAAGTGATTTTGAAGTTTACCACCAAAATATCATAATGATGTAGGTTTGCTCTCTCTTACGTTCTGGACAGTGAAATCAATGTGTTTGAAATTTTGACATTTTATAAAATTCCTAGCAGAAATTTGAGATATTGAATACATAACCATGATCTGCTTCCAAGAATGAAGTATAAACACTGTTAAATTAGGACATATAAAATATTGCCAGAGGAATCCAATCTTTCCTGAATTTTGCACCATTTAATCTCACAGAGGTTTGTTTATGCTACTGTATTTGAAGCTGATTATCAAGCAGAACCAATTATCTTTTTCCAGGGTACAAGAATGATGTCAGATGAATGTAGCAGATGGTAAAATTCGATATTGATGATGTGATCTGTAATTCTAAGAAAGTTTCTGCTCAGAGTTTTGAAAATTCTTTATAAAGCCATGTCACCTCTATTTTACAGCTAAAAAACCTGAACAGACCAGCCAGAGCTACAAAGGTAAGTATGTAGATCACTTGAATTGATGCATAGACATATTTATGTGACTTGGTCAGAGCCATAAGGCGAATTAATTGTAGACCCAAGTTCAAAATCTCATGTGCCCAGAATCTTACCCTTTGCAAAATGGGAACAATCCCATATGTGTCTGTCAAAAAGCACACTAGAGCATTTGAAACAAATCCATCCTGCCATTCCTGAGTTAGCTCTGGGTGAAAGTTATGTGTATCTGTATAAATTTGCTTGTTTTTTTAAGTTATCTCTGTCAAAAAGAAAAGTTTGAAGGTTTAAACTTGATTTCCAATTATTCATTTATGAAATATTAAATTTGACTGGAATAAAAAAGGGCTTTTACTGAAAAAAAGTAGTCAGTGCTCAGCAATTCCATACCAGACATAAGCAATGAAAAAAACTTGAGCTACGCAGATGGGGTTCTATCAGATGTAAGATGCAAAATTCAGCCCTGCAATGAAAGATTTTGGATCCACACAGGGTTTCTCGGGAGGCTGCTTGGAAGTCGGCAGGCTGAAAGATAGGTACTGAAAACTTAAAGTGGCTCTTTGTGTTCCCCGGCCAGCCTTGCAGTAACCTATTCTTCCCCAAACCATGGCACGTCTGTGCACAGCTTCTCTGAGTGATCACCTGCACTGAGCAAGACTGAAAATCCTTCATTCTCCTTGACACAACTAAGATGATGTAAAAAAGAGAACAGAGTTGAAAAGCCTATGAGAGCTAGAGCAGAGCATAGACTGTGCAGCCTGAGTCCTGGGCTAAATAATTATCTCCGGGTATTGTATTATTTGCATAATTAAAAAGTTTGGCTGAATTTCCGACACGCTGTCTCCTACATCAGGGAGGTGGTGGGGGCGAGTTAATCAGCAGGAGGAAAGTGAAGGTTAATGAATTGTTATTCAGATGGTGCAGGCCCTGTGAGATTTGTGGATAATTGATACCATTTGGGAGCTAAGGCAGAGTGGAAGACGAGAGGGAAGCTGCGGCAGCAGCTAGACTGGAAAAGAGCAAGCAAATGATAACTTAGCAATTATCATTTTGATGGGTTTGTTTGTCTTTATTTTTAACTTCTTTCTCTGTCTCGCTGCCTCTTTTTTTTTCTTCTTCTTTTCTGTTCCCCCATGAGGTGAGTAGAATTAAGATGGATGCAAAAGAATCATTCAAAAAAATTAAATATCTGACAAAGGCAATGGCCTTTGAAATCTCATCTGGGAAATTGTCATATGGAGGGTGGAAAAGATAATTTAGTGTGAGCTGGAAGTGTGGTAGCAGCTTCAGGTTGCAGAGTTTCCTTTGACTTCAGCATGAGGTTTTACCAGCAGGTGAAATTCCCCTTTTGCAGAAGTCCAGGCTAAGCGTTGCACCCCATTAGCCCCCTATCACTTATTATTCGTGCTATGAAAACATCTAGAGGACATGAACTCAAGCCCCACTGTATTCATCGTTATCCAAAAAGCTCATATCCCAAGGACCCTCCCATTTTCATCAATAAATCAGCATGAGAAGAAACCCATAAGGTGACGTGTAGTACCTAAAGCTACAAACAGGTGAGTAAAGGAAGCCACATCTCCTGAACTGGGCCATTGTAAATCTTTAAACCATCCTTCTGAACCACGTCGCAGGGGTTCACCAAGCTGCCTGCATTTGACATCCTAAGGAAGATATGAGAAACACCACTAAAAGGTTTCTGCCCAGGCACAGCTTTCAGATGACTGTGATTAAAGATGGGCAAGATGGAGGGCTTGTCCATCTCAGACAGGTCTCCTGTCCAAGAAAATTATTTCTAATTTCATTCAGAGAAAATTATTTCTAATTTAAGCTATTTATTTATAGAAAAAAATAGTTGCAATTTAATTCAGGTAATATATTCTATTACTGGAATTCTTTAGGGACCCAAAACAAACCTGAAGAAGCTCCTTGACACTAGTTGCCTACCAACATCAGTTTGAGACATTTCACAAACACATTTCAAATTCTTACTTTTGGCCCGCAATCAAAAACATATCAACAAACATGTTGATTTTTCATCAGTCTAGAGACAGAACAAAAAGCATTTCAGCAGTAGTGCTGTTCTTGGATAAAACTGGAAATTTTAATGTATGGGACATTCTGATACTTCAAAAAAACCATTGCTGTGGATCCCAGATTACCTGAACGGGAACCTGTTTATTCTCTGCTGCTCCCTCACCAAAATCAAAAGGTTTGGGTGGAATATTTGGCCTTCAGTGAAAGAGCATTTTGTGAAGAAAACTGAGGTCCGTGCTGCAGACAGAAAGTTGGAGAGGAGAGGATGCTCAAAGCAGGGTAGGGATAAACTGCTTTTGTTTGTTGCCTCTTATTTAGATGGAGCCTAAAGGTTAATGGTGAAAATTATGTGGTGAAAATAATCTAAAAATTATTTTTCTCCACCTCTAAGACACCTAAATGGCTGCTGTGATAGAAACACAAGAGCTGTAGATACAAACAGATTAGTACTATGTTTGAGATAGATTCTAAAAAGTTTTAATATGATGTCCAATGTAATAAGGAGGTTGTGCAATGGCTTCAACATATGGGACTAGGCAAAAGACGGGCAAAGCACTTCAGAAAACTCTGAGATTTAGTCTGGTTTTAGTAAAAGCTAATGTTGATCTATATATTACGCCTAACATACTAGTAAAGCCTAGTCTACATATCACCTAAGAGGAAGAAGAGTCCGGTACAACTGCATCTTACTGGGAGGGGAGTGATACTTTCATTATGGTACCATGAATTATTGCCTTCCTGGAAAATCTGTATTTCACTACCAGTGAAAGCTTGCTGCACCCCTCAGCATTTTGATGCAGCAAACCCACACAACTTTGGCCCAAACACATGAGATCAATATGCTATTTATTTGGACTTTGTTAATATTTCCCATCCCTTCCACTGGTGTTAGTCTAGAACAACTCCATTTTCCTGTTATGTCCCACTGAACTGATCTTTTCCTTTCTACCTTGCCTGGATGTCTTTGAACTCTCTTTTTTTGTTTTCTTTTTTTTTTTCTTTTTTTTTTCTTTTTTTTTTCATCTTTTTTTTTTTCATATTACAAGTTCCTGCACCTTTGAGACCTTAGCAACTTCAGGAAAGTTTTATTTATTTATTGAATAAAAAATTCAGTGGGAAAAGAACATACACTCACACATACCTGTGTGGTGGGAAGGGGAGGGGTTGCAGAATCTAGGGCACAGCTTGCCGTGATGAAAAAGATGACAGGTGCCCCCCACTGCAAGCGTGGGACTGAGAGACCGTGGATTGAATTTAAGAAGGATGCTAGTGACTTCAGGGAGAACTCTTCTACCTGCAATATTTCCTTGTAGTTAAAATATACAGCACACTGCTGAAGCTAGTTATAGAGACAGGGAAGTGTGAAAATTAATTTAAGAGGCAGTTACACAGATTTTGGGTGAAGGTCTGAATAATGAAAATAGCACTGCTAGGGACATATTTTTGGCTGATTCCGGTGCTCAAATACACTGTAATGTTGGCTGATCTCAATTTAATACAATCCTGCAAGCAGGTGTCCTTGATGGTGCTTCAAGACTTCTTGCAAATAACTCCTTATGTTGCCACTTTTAAAATATGTGGGCAGTATTGTTGGACACAACTCGTAAACACAAAATAAATGAAAAAAAGAAAAAGACATGGCGTTTTGCATTGAGCAGTGAAGCATATAAAGTAACTGGGTTATGCTCTAGCAATAAGCATGGTGGAAAACATAGCTCTGCAAATTTATCAGGGGGACTGAAATAAGAGTTAAATTAATCCTAGATTGATAAATATGCTCTGGGTGACACGGATGGCAGCAGTGGTCAGGGTGAAAGACTGGATGTAGAGAGAGGGAGTTGATGACTTCTTGGTATCTCCCTGCAGTACCTCGTATATAAAATATTGCTACTTCCCCTCTGTGTCCTGTGTTCCCATTTTTTTCTGTCAATTTTTTGGTGTTACTGCCTTTGACTCAGGGACTACCTCCATCCCAATAGCAAATTTGGACATAGTTTAATTGAAAAGACAAAGGAATATCAAATCCCTGTGCTCAGAAGCTGAAACCTGAAAAATACAGACTTAAAGACAAGGAAACTTTCTGAAAACCGGAGATATTTAAGCACAAGTACCAAAAGACTGGAAGAATCAGTGTCACTTCAGCTCAGTAAATCCAGCCAAGCTTGAATTTTCACATCCATTTTTAGCCTTCTAAAACCTGTGTGCTCAGTTTAAGCTAATCATCGATATTTCCTCACCTTTAATAAAATGGGGCAGCTCCAGGGGAATATTCTACATTAGACATTGGGTATTATGGTATGATGAATAACTCTCTCAAGATGGCTTTTTTTACCCATTGGCTAAAGAAATGGCCTACATATTCAGCTTAACTTTTAGACCTCCGATACTAAGTGCCTTAAATTAGGTAATACATTCCTATATATCTGATTTTTAGTCAATTAAATATATGTAGATTCATCCTACCATTCTACCATCTTCAGTAACAAATTTATCATTTCTACTTGTTTCATTATCACTCTCTATTATCGTTTATGATAGCAAATGCCTGGTTTTGAAAAGAAGCAGAATTTAATGTGATCCTAAGCCTTGATTTCTCCCAGAAAGAATACATTGAGTTTTGCTGCAGCAGATGCCATCGCTGACCATTGAGCTAGAAACTTTCTACTTTATGGGTCTAGTGCAAAATTTAATCCAATCTGTTTGATTAGTAAAATCCAAGCAGTTGCAAAACATACTCATCTGTTCTTGGAGTTATTAAAATAGAAAGGATTTTAGTGTCTGGGGGAGCTGAGCTTTCCAGAAGCCACCAGGGATATCTGTCCTTCTGAGTACAGGAGGGTAGATAATCTTATACCATGACAATATCTTCTGTGCCCATTGGTGGAAAAGCAGGAGTGGAATAGATGGAAGTCTTCACAGACTTTTTTGCCTAGCCTAGTGCTTTACCCCAAAGAATATTTCTTCTGCATCGACAGCTGCACAGTAAAAGCAGCTCCGTCTGTTAAAATATGCAAACGACCAGCACGCATCTTTCCTCCCTCTCCTACTGGGCAGGGAATTCTGAATCTAAATTTATGGTGGAAAAAAACCAGAGATTCAGAGTGAAGTGAATCTCAAACCGAGGGACTGCAGTGCCTTTGGTTGGATATTGATTTCAGCAAAGGAAATAAAACAAACGAGGACATACACACTGGTTCTAGTAAAGATATGTTTCAGCTTAGATTGGCAGAATCAGTGGACAGGACAGAAGGTCACTGAATTAGGGGAAAATTAACAACTAAGTCATAACACTGAGAGATTTCTCAAAGAAAATTTAATTCATGGTTATGGATAAAAGTACACTGAAACAGAATGAAAGTAAACTGGTGAAATGGACTGAGCTCAACAAAAAAATTCCATTTGCCCTAGAAGACAAGCAGATTTTATTTGTTAACTCAAAGAAGAGAGCAACATTGACTCCACTTTCCGTTTGTTGTGTGTTGGTTATTTTTGTCTTTTGGTGTATTTGGTTACGCTTAATGTAGATAACGATTCAGGCAAGGTAAAGGTACCTGGTCATAACAATTCAAGACACTCCGTGCTGGCCTGTCTTTACAGCCACTAAGGATGGTATCTGGCCTCAGCATTTATTCAAAACAAGACTCTATTCAAAGTCTTAGCTATAAATTTTAATATTTTCTGAAAGAAATGAAGATTCAAGATCTGTCTTTGAGATGGATCCAGTCCAGAAAAGGGGAGGATTTCTTAAGAAAAATGGGTTGGGAAGCATATCATGGCATGTGAGCACAAGTTCACTGAGTGAACCGTGTTTGTAGAGACTGGGATAGGTGAGATGCCCATTTCTTATCTTGTATTTTCTAGGTTGTGTTCCCTCTTAATTCCAGTGTCTTATGTTTTCATACAGAACTGGTTCCACTGCTCTCTGAACTTAGCAGGTGAACAAAGGAGAAAGCTAATAATCAGATTTTAGGGTTTTTTGAAGGTTGATATGTGTCTCTTCTTGGAAAAATCCTAAACTTACTCTGCTGAATTAGAACTATGGGGAAGTTTTGGTCTCTCTCTGATGCAGATTGCTGGGGTACTTAGCATTCCAAATTCAGATCTTTATTCAAAGAATAATAAATGAACAAGCTGGAACATGTTATTAATAAGTCTGACCACTCAGTGTAAAGTTATATCACACTTGGTTTCATAAAGAAGTTGATTTTCTACTGTTCTGTATTAGACCTTTCAGAACTGCCTCCAAAACCATCCACTAAATGAATTTGGCTTTTGATATTATCCTCTTTAGCCATATCTCAGAACCAGCTTCCCAGAGTCATCTTTCTTCTGCCAGTCTCTTTCTGCAAAGTTGACCAAGAAAATCCAAGCTGGTTTTCTTGAAACCGTGTTACTACTCCCTCCTTATTTTCTGTAATTGTCTATTTCCAGTTTCCTCCAATCCCTCTAAACTTTCCTTCAGCATGACATTTAGAGGATTTTTATCTTTAGACCCTAGGTCTCAGCGGGTGAAGGTGGAAATGCCAGAAGATTCTGTCTTTGTGTCCATGATCATTTAGACACCTTCTCTATTTAGCAGGAGTGGAGAGAAAGAGACTATTTCTACAGAAATATTTGACATTTTCCTAAAATAGTTATCTAAGGCATATATTGCTCCCTGGATATATCACTCCCTGAGAGTGCTTTGTCTCAGGTCCTTAGGTGATTGAACACTATCTAGCTGATTCTGTCTTTGCGGCATTTTCTATCCATGTCTCAGTAGAGTTCTGGATCAGAACAAGGGTTTTTGATCCCTATAGTAATAAATAAACTGATGCTAGTAGTTCGCACTTTAGTGTATTTGTATAAATGAAAAGGAAAAGGAATGAAGATAATATGACAAAAAGAACATTAAAGTTCTTGTTCCGAGATACAGGTTATTCCTTTCTTTTTTTTTTTCTTCCTAATGAATTCCCTTTCGACCTCAGTCCAGTCATGAAATATTGGATTTGTGGGCCCGTTTTACAGATGGAACAGCAATGGCACATAATCTATACAGCTGTGCATGCAGTATCTGCAGAGGTCTGGCTAGTTTTCTACTTGCCAGAAAGCCACATTTTTGGCTGGAAGAACCGGAGTTGTTCCAACTTTATTGGCCCTAATCACACCAATACTTTCACATTGTAGTGACTGATGCCAAAGTCATTCATGTTCATTCCACTCCCTAGCAATGACTGTGTGATCTAATTTCATTGTCATTCTAAATTATTATGTGCATAATGTTGATGAAAAAACTTCGCTGACATATAGCATTTTTCATCAGCAGATGTCAAGGATCTTTGCAAAGGAGGTCAGTATTTTTACGCCCATTAACAAATGGGAAAGCAGACATAAGCAGGTGAAGTGTGTTTACTAAGGTTTTATTTCTTTCTAAAATACAAAAAACTGAGAAAAGAACAGAACCCAATTTCCCAGACTGTGTCTATACAAATAAACAAACCAGCTCCAAGGCATAGACATGAGCTGGGTCTCACAGTCTTCCCACCATTTGTTAGCATGTTCCTCAACACAACTTTGGCTGATGCCAACCAGCACTCCATAATGCCTTCTCCCTCCAGTGAAAGGTCCATGGCCCATTTTATTTGCTAGTATGGATTCATCCCTTAATGCAAATCCATGCCTTTCCTTATGAGGATGCCTTATTTCTCTACATAATCAATGCAACCTTTTTCTTGTCATGAAATAAGCACTAGAAGTTTACCAGCTCTCTAACTGATAAATATGTTTGACTTTGATAAACGTGTTTGACTTTGATAAACGTGGTTGTCTTTGCCAATGCTTTCATATCTTTTTTTAACCCAGATTTTAATCCAGAGAAATGACTTTGAGCATAGGAACACTAAAAGGAAAGAAAATAAAATAGAAACCATTGTTCTTGTCCAATGTGGAAACCAAGAATAAAAGATATCGGATCTATAAGGTGAGATCCCTTAAGAATTCAGCTCCCTGTTTTGCTGAGGAAAGAAGCATGTGTGAATGTATCTTCCATGTGGGAGGTAGGCAGCAGGCAGTTTTAGAAACGAAGATGGAATACCTGAAAACAAGAGCTAAATTAACTCCTGAAAAAGCAAAGCGTCCTCTCACTGACAGTGGAAATCCAAAACTGGGTACAAGCATCATGAAAGGTATCCCCTTTTCCCCCACCTTTCCTAATAGCTATACATTTTTAGTGATACTGTTCAGGAATTTTAACTTAAGCTTTTTTTTTCCTCCTCTCAGCAGAATACTAGAATATGCCAGTTTTTCAGAAACAAATCTTTCAGTGTATGAGAAAGTATAATTTTCAAGGATTTTTCTGTCTCAAGAGCATTCCAAAGTGTGAGTTAATTTGCCACTTAAGAATGTGTAAAAAAACCTGGTTCTGAAACAAAATATTTTAAAATTATGAAAACAAACATTGTTTTTGACCTGATCCAAAATAGTATCTATTTTGTTTTATTTTGTCTAGTGAAAATGTTTGCTATTTCACTCTTTCATCTTGTACTAGAATTGGAAAAAAAGTGTGAAAATTTAAAATTATCATGGTTTAGAGGCTCTTTTCTGCCACTTCTGATTTTGAGTCATTCACCTCTGTCTCACTGCCATCAGAGAAAGCATAAAGAAACCCCATGAAGTCTCAAATATTGAATACATTTTATATGGACTTAGGATAATGCAGGCCAATTTCACCTGCTGGGAACAATTCCTCCTGGGTTTCCACGGAGGTGTCACATAATAGAGCGGGGGCAAAGTCCACTGCTGCATCTCCATTCATGTCATCATCAAAATATACCCAGAATAAGGGAGAAAAGTAATCCTGAATTACTTCATCAAGATGTTGGGATATCTAAAAAGACCAACCGACTGCTTTGAATTTCTACTTTATTTTTTCCCTCCTACAGAACTGCATGGGATGTAAAATTCATTCTCCACATCTGAAGGGTGCCTTCCAACTTGTAATTCTTCTATGCCTTGATTTTGTATATATAAAATAGCAAGGCTGATAGTTCCTTGGTCTTAGCCAGTGTAGATCTTTTCTATTTTAAGAAAAAGATTGTCATGGCAAGACCTGACCTTTGATAGTTGCTCAGTCTCCAGGACACCAAAATAAATACAATCACAGGAGTGTTTAATTGTGATAAAGCCAATAATACAGCCTCATAATGATAACAATATGATATTTCAACAGCTTAGCGATAGGCCAAGATAACCAAGTTTAGTTGACTAAAGTCACATGTTTAAGTCTACAGAAAAATTTCTTTTGAGTAACCATATTGAAAATGCACACACCTTTAGCCATCACAAAACCTGTGTGGGTAAGTGGAGGCATTGTCTACTAGGTCTTTCAAAACATGACACAATTTACCAGCACTTTTCACGACTGCATGCGAGGCAAATAGTTTTCCTTGCAACACTTCCGTTTTGGTTTAAATCTTAGCTTGGTTTTGAGACATGCTGGCTGCGTACAGTAAACTGTAACCACTGTAAATTGTTCTTCTAGGATATAACTTTAATGTTTGAGGTTAAAGATCCAAATGCCAGAAGAAATAAATCCTGACATTATCCCTAGCTTTTTATTCAACTTCAACATTTTTCCAACTTTCTTCATAATTACAGGAATAAATAAGAGGCAGTTTTAGAGGCTTTAAAAGAAGATTACTTCATTTCAATAACACAAAAAGAATTTTAAATATTTTCTACATTAATGAATACTGATTTGCATATATCAGGCAGGGATTTGTACCTTAAATCTTATGGCTGGCACCTATTCCTATTCCTCATCAGAAATATCACTGCATGTTTTATTTTAGATATGTGTGAAAAGTGTGTCTAATGTAGAATCACATCATTTCCACTTTCAAAATTGTATCAAGGTTCAGATTTTTAGGAATACAATACACTGTGGGGTTTTTTAGTATTATTGGTCTTGGTTTAATCTCAATTCTTTGCAATCAATAGGCATTTTGTCATTGACTTCCTTGAGCATAGGCTCAACCCCTCGAGCAACAGTAGTATCTGGTGTCCTTTCTGAGGTTAACCCAAACCTCCCATTTCAATGGCCTATTAACCACAGAAGAAATAAACAAAAATACAAGTCCATCTCACAGTTCAAAGAACTGCTTAAACAGGGGTGATTTTACAGAATCTCAGTCTCAGCTAAATGCACCATGAGATTAAAAGAAGGCTTTGCCAGAGCAATTGCTTTGCAGGTACTCCAGCTGACTGTGACTTTGCGAACTTTGCTGTAGGTTTACACACTCCGTGGCTTTAAGTATTTCTGAAGTGCCGTACAGTAATAATTAGCAGCCAGAGGCAAAATAATCATTGCTAGTTTCATTTAATGCTAAAGCCAAAACTAGTATATTTTCTGTTGGTTGAAATGTCAGACCTTATCTGCATTATTCTAAGAACAGATGGAAAAAATGCACTTTTAAACATGGTTCTGAATAAGACTCCACAGTTTGTAAATACGTTAATCTGAATGTAAGGTATGCCTTCTAGTGGATAGAGAGGTACGTTTGAAACAAGCAGGTTGAGCTGATATGTCAGCCTAAGTGATTCCTGAGAAAGGCTAATAAGTAAATCAGAATTAAAATTAACAAATTGAATCAATGTTGAATTAATTCAGGTACATATGAATATTTTAGGTCAATTACATTTGTGGGAATTCTTTAGCAGAAAGAGGTTGATAATGTTTCTGAGCAAAATTTTCAAAAGAGCAAAAACAAAGCAGAGATGTTTTCATAAGGCCCATGCCATCACGTGAACCACTTAACTTTCCAAAACGTAAGCCCTCCTTTATGAGTCTAGAGATTCTTAAAAAGTT
The DNA here is from genome assembly GCF_030936135.1 of Gavia stellata. Taxonomy (NCBI): domain Eukaryota; kingdom Metazoa; phylum Chordata; class Aves; order Gaviiformes; family Gaviidae; genus Gavia; species Gavia stellata. The sequence continues at coordinate 108,080,980 of NC_082595.1, read as the reverse complement.
GTTCTGTTTTATGAACACCTGAAATCTCATCCGTGCACACTAGAAAAGCTACACGGAAGTGCAAATCTTCCCCCAAGTGTTTTCAATGATGCGTATGATATGTTTTCCTCCCCATCACAACACAGGAGTTTTTTGCCGTCTTCTACTTACCAAGAAAGGTCTCATCTAAGCTATGGTAAATGGACAGTGAAGGATGTCAATCTGCCAACTTCTGCTTCATTGTCTTTATTGTTTGCAGAGCTGAAACATTAGAAATGGCTGAATAGATCAGATATTTTTTTCTTTCAATTTTGAAAAAAGAAAAAGTTGTTCATCTCAGACCTTGTATGCCAAGTTTCAACAAGGAGTGAATTTTTATGATCAAATTACAAAACCCTGGAAAGAGGAGTTCATAATGGAAACGCTGATACAACCGTAACTATGGTATTGCAATTGCATCACTATAAGAAAATTGGTTTAGATAATATACGCTTCTGGAATGACTGCAGTTCTAAATGATCCTGCATCTCCATAAATCTAAGCTAACTCAGTAATTCAAAATTACTAAGATTTAAGTTTAGTACCAATAAGCAATAAACTTATGGCTATTGCTATAATAACCGCTGGTCTGTGCTCCTTTATTTCATAGCAGGTGGTCTTTGGGCTGGTTTGCAGCCTGAATGAAAATACTTCCAACTAATTCAAAACTAATTCGTGAAGTTGAGTGGAGGCACATTTCCAAACTTTCTCACAATTCCCTTTCAAATTCCCTAACAAAGAGCTTGGTTGTTTCGGTATTATTTTTTTTCTTTCCCCTTTTCCCTTTAATAGGTGCCTAAGCATATTGTCCCTTTTTACACTGTTTTATACTAATATATTATATGATGACAGCTGGCTCACTGTATTTCTGCAAACTGTCAAGGAAAGTTCAGTGAGGAACACGTGAGTTCCTCTAAACACCCTGTTTCTTTACATCGTCTTGCTTCCTCCTCCAAATCCCCTACACACCTAATATTCCAAATACTAAAATCTCACGTCTGGTTCTCCTGTCAGGCTTATGAGCCTTTTGTGGGCATGACTTTAGTGACCAATTCAGGCCAGCAGCAAGCACGAAGAAAATGAGGTTAAAGTCTAATTCCACAATTTACCAAAGTCTGAAATCTCCTTTTCTTTGGACTATGACAGAAACAACACCCAACCTGCCTTTCATGTAAGGGTGAGGCATGTCCCCGTCTGCCATGGGCTCAAGCCTGTTGATGAGATGTCTGGTGGTACCTTGCCTTTGCGTGAGGCAGGGGGCCCTGAGTTTGGCATGCAGTGTAAGCCATGACCTGGAGATACTTCGTCTTCCACAGATGACTGTCAAAATGCCATGGTCCGCTTCCCAGCCTGGATTTACATGTGAGCCATCCATATTCTGCCCATGTACATCTTTGGCACTTCTGCTCTAGATTGCTCGTCCTGGCCATATTACGTAGAGCTGATTTACAGTGTTCATTCTCCTGTCCTTGCCTCACAGGATGGCCTTACTGCCACCAGTGTCTCCATCACCTTCTTCCAGAGTAACAATGAGAAGACAAGTGCTCTTGGTGGTCTTATCCATCCCTTCCCACCCCTTCTTCTCTGCAGATCTGTCAGAGGCAGAATGAACAGGCACTACCTGCAGGCTGTATTTTTCTCATCTCCTTACACTTACTAGGATCCAGCAACAAACTTTTGATAAACCAGCTGAGCTATTTAATCCCTCCAAAGGAGAAATTAAAAATAAAGGAAACAAGCTCATAAGATAAGCCAGCACCTGAACTCTGCCAGAATGCTGCCTCCCCCTCTGTCTTGAAAGGGGAGGCTTAACTAGCTGGAAACACAACAAGGGGGTTAATATTTTATTCAGCAGAGCCAAAACAAACCTACCAGGTACAAAACAAAGTACTGCAGCAAATACTCAGTTTTAATTTTGAAGCACTCATAACTTTTCATTAAAATTAAGTGTAGACAGAGGGACAAGTAGATAGAGTTATGCCAAATTTATAGAAACGCATCAATCCTCATCAGCTTTTGCTGAGGTTATGTTTTTTAACAAGTAGCTGATAATTAGAAAGGGATGAATGTACATTTGGATTTTTTGTGCTGCAAGAACTTACTAAAAATCTGCGTGTTAACCCTTTTCAAGCTACTAGCCACTCATCCTGGGCACCCATTAACTTGTTCTGTGGTGTCTGGACATGAAGCGCTTCTGCAGTTTGACTCCAGTATACAATATATCAGACGTATATAGTCCCTGAGCTACAAACTGCCTAGAGAGCAGGGAAGTATTGTAGAGACAGTTCGTTCTGCAATTGCATGCTCTTATCTTCTTCCCAAAGTATGTGCAGTCAGCCACTGCCGGAGACGGTGTTGAACTAGGCAGATCTTCTGTAAGACTCACCCATGCATGCAACAAATGAAATTTGGTATCTTTAGAAATTCACTCTGATAGTTTTCAGCTGGATCAGTTCCCTGATCCAACTCACAGCGTGGCCACACAAGCACCCATGCTGGCATGAGGGAGGATGCGAGAGTAAAGAGCTGGGGATAGGGTGTTCTGGCAACAGTGTTGAGCTGTGTTAACTGAAGTGATTGTGGAGTTAGTAATTTTTTCTCAAGTGAGCTTACTATAAAAAGATTGCATGAGCTAGACAAGGTCTGTATCTTTGTCAACAAATATTAGGGGCCACATAACCTGGAAATGTAGAAGAGCTAAGGGTCAACACAATTTCCATTTTACTAACACATGGTCAGCTGCAGATCATTCTACTATTAATACTACATCATGAAATAATGTCCCATTTCTGTTTTAGTGAATCACAATTTTTTTTCGGTCTGGTGAGATATAAAAAGTAAAGCTCTGTTCAGTTTCAGTCTTGAGTTTCTCTGAGCACTTCTGCAAATGTTTAATCTCTGAGACATTTCATTCTATCACTTGTTTTACCGCAGAATTTGAAAAAAAGTGTTGAATTTGTGCTGATCTAATGGAGGGCTGGGAATGTTCCAGGTAGGAATTTTCAGAAAACAACTTTTAAAGATGTGGAGTTTGTTTGTTTGTTTGTTTGTTATGGAATAAACTGTTGGGTTAATTCTATTTTTACAAATCAGACCATTTTCAGACATTGACACTGCTTTTCAAAGTCTCTGAAGGCTTAGTTCCTGCACCTCTTATCCAAGACTGCATTTGAGTAGACCTTGTTAGACTCCTCGGAAAGAGTTGAAGAGATAACAGTTGGGCATTAAACAGGCAACTCTATTAAAAGAGGACTCATTCTCTGCATCTGTGCTGCTTTCCCTTGTTGCTGAACTATATTAATACTTTATCCTTCTCTCAATGCCTTTTTTTCCCCCTAGCAGGATGAAAAATTGGGGGGGAGTTTAAATAGAGAAAACACTACATAATTTAGAAGATCAATACAGAAATGCAAGTAGGAAATTTGTGTAGAAACACAAGTAAGAGTCTACATAATAGCCGAGGTAAATGACAGAGAACCCCCTAGGCTGGGATATGCTCCCATGCATCATCTTCTCATTCTCAATAATGAAGACATTTACAAAGACCAACTGTCAGTGCCTAGCTTGTGAGCAAAAGAGTCTGCATTCATCAAATAAAAAGACAAATTCTCTACTGATGGAAAACCACAACTCTGTTGACTTCAAGTCAAACTGTGCCAACTTGTGAATTTATACCAAACTGCTAGCTCAGTTGTCTTCGGTAATGACCTTGAATAGATTTAGATTGGTGTGAAATAGATGAAAAATGGTCTGTAGCCTGCTATCAGCGCATTTCCCTACTCCCAGCCTTTAATCCCATGAGAATAGCAGAAGTGAAAAGGTTTCAAACTTCTTATGAAAATATTTTTCCACCATGCCTGTTCCCTAGCCCTGTCTGTTCTCCTTTCTCTCTGCATAAGCAGTTTTAGACTTTATTTAAGTGTCGCATTTCCAAGTGTTCACGACTCTGTACAAAGCTCGTCACACATCACTCATGCCTTATTTCACGGGTTGAGCTGGTAATTAGCATATTTCACAATTAGCCAGTGTATTTGCTTTGCTAATTTCATTCCATGATGAAGGTGCTAACTTGGCGTGAAGCTGTAATGTACTGGTTGATTTATTAAGCTTCCTCTGATGGATGAAAATCGCATGCTGTGCCTTTACTGTCGGGGAAAGTTAACAACATCCATTTGTAAGAGATGGTATTTGAAAAGTGATGTTGGTGTGATTGAATGTGTGAATCTGTAATGAAGCCAAGTCAGATAGCTCCTTCCCGATAAAACAGTATTCAACTTCTGTGGTGGCTCCTTCTTGAAACTGGGCTTTTCTGCCCAGATTGCTCCCCTAAAGTATGCAGGTACCAAATGCTCACCAGGTATTTAGCACTCAGGTTTCTGCTGATGGAACCCAACAGCTGTAGAGGAGTTAAGTGCCCAAACCCTCTGAGACTCTGCATCTTACATTGTGTGCTGATAGGACAAAGCATTTGCTGTTCTTTTCTTAACAAAGCTGCACATAAAATGCATAGTTGATTAATCAGTCAATTTATCCGTCAGACCACAGGCTTTCAAGTGATCCTTTTGAGGAAGAACTCCCTGGTCCATTACCTCTGGTTATGAAACATGGCGTAGTTATGTCCACATACTCTTCATCTTCCCAAACAAAAATTTGACTTTGTGGTTATAACTATAATATTAAACTAAGCAGTGGCAGGGCCGATTCTTTGTCCACAGAGCCCATGGGTAGTCTGCCATGTCTATATGATAACATTCCCGTATTCCTAGAAAACAATGAGGCTGCATGCAAGCCGTCTGTTGGAAACGGTCCCTGGGCATTGATAACCCACACCTGTACACGGCCATGGTCCTGTTTAATTTGCTAATATGAATGTACCTTACGGTACAGTTAGTTATCCTGGACTGCTAAACACATGGGATCTCTCTGTAGTTGATGGAAAGATATGACATGTCCGGAGATCAAATCAACATGCCCAAGGCATTACCTAAGACAGCAAAACTTAAAGAAACCTGTGGTTGTGATTTACAATCTTTATGTAAAAAGCAGTTAAATAGGTTACTCATGGTCTTCACCAGGATTAGACACGGCTCCAGACAAAATGGGAGAGGTGTCACATAGGGAAGGTTTCTGTGGTTTCAGTGACGAGTAAGTGATGTGATGTAGGAATACACATGGTGCTGGACAGTGATGACGGGAGGAGCGGTTAAAGGCTTTTTTCCCTCTGTTAATTCTGCATTTTGTCCATTTAGGATGCAAAGGATTTTTTCTACTCTGTACTGCATGGTTAGCAAGTCTGTCTGTCTGAATACTTTTTTGTCCATAGTTTAAATATCCCTGATGCTAACACATCCCAGAGAGGATCCACACACTCCTGAAGTGATGCTCCTTGTGGAAGGATCCCTGCTCCCTTCACACTATTCTGTGGCCTGTGATTGGGGTATTTTAATTCTGTTCTCATTTTTACCTTCTAATATTTCCCTTGATTTTAACTTCCCTAAAGATTATGTGTTGTCTGGAGAAATGCTTTTGAGACAGCACTTTGAAACTTCTAATGTCTGTATGCCCAGAAAGAACAGATTAAGTTAAATCTCTCTCTAAAGCCATAGCATTTTTATCTTATATTGCATTTTCTCCAGTGCATCATAAATGAACTATTGACAAATCAACATTAACCTGTCTTGTCAGCACAGTTTAGGGTTTCAAAGGCATAAGAAATCAGATTGCTCTGTATCAGAACTTGCATGTGTTTCACTAAAATGTGAAAGCAGAAGGAAAAAGCAAAGAAAAAATTAAGACGGCAAAAATCCCATGTATAGAACAGCCCCAGAATAAGGATTAATCTCGTTTTATTTAAGAAGATAATAAAATTACACAGATGAAGTCAGCATGAGCTGATCATCCTCATATTTTGTTCTGATTTTTCTGCCTCTCTATTCTCTTCCTGCTGGGTTCGTCTTCGATTTGTAAAGCTATACACATATGTGATGTTATAACAGTATTAATAAAACCAAAAACTTGGATTCAGAAAAAAAATTAAAGCAAAACCTTAAATCTATGTATGCTCCTAAGCATGTGTGTACCTTTCCAATTAAGCATGTGTTTAACTGCTATCAACTTCAGCAGCTTAAAGGCAAACACAGATTCAGAACAGGTTGTTTTCCTCATGAAATGCTTGCTTCTTGTACCCACTCTTGAATTGTATTAGCAGGTTTGGGATCAAGGGTACTGCTTTCCTGCACAATTGAAAACGGTTTAGCCCAGACGCAACCAATTTTTCCCAGATGAAAAACCAGGAAAATGTATCGTATCAAGAGCATTACTGACCTTACTGACTTTGGACTGCCCTTCCACTCCTGCCACCAAAAGGCTTTCTTGTGTCCCTTCCCTTCCTCCTCTATAATCACCCCACACTTAAGCCTTCAACCCCCTTTTATTCCTTGGCTCAAGCTGATTTTGTAAGTCAGCAGAAGGCAGGAGCTGCTGCTTCACACACATTTCGCCTCAGTGTGAGCCCCCAGTTCACACTTCCAGCTGAGCTTAGAGACCACGATCATTAATTACTGTTACTCATGTTGTTGTTTATGCTCCAAGAGTGCTTTTTCACCCCAGAAGAGTTACAAGAAACTTAAGAGATGCCATTTGGCCAACCTTATATCGCCAAAGAGTATGTGTAACTCAGTACATTAAAGGACACCTTGCCTGCTTTTTTCATGATTTTGAGACTTCTGCTTAGATTTAGCTGGCTGAAACCTATTTTTAAATGAACAAAACCTATCTACCCATACAGAGTGTTACAGAAGAAGAATGGAAGGCTTTTCTCTAGGTTAGGGCAAATGCAACCTTTCAGAAATATATCCCACTAGTTGTTTAATTAAATTACTCTGTCAAACTGCCATGTATGTGCTGTTGTAAATATGTGACAGTGATATGAAGAGAATTTTTTTTTTTAAATATTTTTAGATTCAGGACAAATCTTAATATTTTTTTTTTTGTATTTAGCAGACAAGCAAGATATCTTCCTCCTGTATTTTATATGAAAAATAAGGACTGTAGATGTCCTTCACATATGTCACTTATTGCAATTGATTTCATTATCACAATTTCAAATCCCATCTCCAAGAGGGCACTGACCTGCTGCTGACGCAGCCAACAGGCAAGAACCAAAGTTCATGGGTGAGCCAGGCCTAAGAGGGCATCACTATCATTCTTAATTCCCCTTAGTCCAGTAGCTGGACATGGATTACAGAAAAGAAGCAATTTCCCCAGCAGAAGTTCCCTGAACTCGTGGGATCAGTGATTTCCATGGGCTTTTGCCATCACCTTGCTGAAGAAATCAAGCCCATCCCATTGAAATGAGGCTACCTCCAAACTGTTCTGTTATCAGCTCAGGTGAGAAAGATCCTGAAGCCCTTACTGAGAATGATCATGACTAGGGCAAAGTTGGAATCACCCTCAACCAATACCTGTGTTAGGGGATGGACTTCATGACTACTCTCAGCATTGGACACCAGCACGGAGCAGAAGCCCTTTTGTGTTTCTCCTACACAACATACAGTACTTGAAGCCACATCAGAGAACAGGGATTGAAAGAACAGTTCATGAGAACTTGCAAGTTTATTGATGAACCCAACTGCAAGTTCATTAATGATCCCAAAATTTGAAGCTGACATTTGGTGTTCTCTGTCATCTGGAAGCAAGGCTGATGATAAAAAGTGATAAGGAAAATGCATAATACAGTACATAAGGAAGTGGATAAAGGCAGGGAGGCAGATCGGTTATGTGGATAGGGGTCCCTGCTTGATGGGAAAGAGAAATTTTAATACGCATGCCTTTAAGCATGACAAAGCAGGTGTTTAAGGCCTGGGCTCTGGTTTCTGCCCTTCCTATCCCTTCCCTTCACCAAACGCTCACTGAGCACTCTGTTCCCCTGCAAGTCATTATGACCCTTTTGAAAAGGTTAATTACCTGTACCAGCTCCAGTCACTGATAGCCTGGTCTTGCCGGTCTTTATACATAACTGAAGTGCGGTATTTGGACTTCCTTGGATTTCCTGCAATATTTCAGCTGCCTTGTGCAGACTCTTGTCTAATCCTTAGATGTTAGGCATCCAACTCATTAGTCTACTACCCATATGTTTAGTTCCCACATGCCCCATTCATCATTCCAGTAGTTAATCTCTCAGTGCTTTAGGCCTGCATCATTTTAACATTATTACAGCTTAGAGACATGGGACATCCTGTACAGTAGCACAGTAGGACTTGTTGACAGGACAGGCATATGTTTCTGGGAAGTGAGTCTCCAGTATGTCTGTCGGGGTGGAAGTAAAGGAGTTTGGTCATTCAGGCTGCCAGCTGGAGGAAAGGTGCAGACCAACACTGACTTCTGTGCCCGAAGATATGTCTTGCCACCAATGATAACATATCCTGTTCTGAAGCCAAATACAATTTTCTTGGGAGAAAAAAAGGAACTGAGAACACTTCCTCTGGCTTGAAACATCTCCTGTTGAATTCTCTGCAGCATCTGAGTCCTGTGCTGAAGGATTTGTCACTGAAACTGCCACTGTCTGGTTTGGGAGTAGGCAATGGAGTGGCATGGGGGCTGGTGAGATGCTGAGCCTGTGAGGAAGCAGGGTTTGCTCTGCAAGCTTGTCTTTCATGCAGCAAGCATCTTTCAATAAGGTGTCATGGAGAGAAACACCAAGGGAAGGCCCTGACACCTCTACTGTCTGTGACTCAGTTTATCGGCTGCAAATGAGCCAGAATTTCTCTGAAAACTCACCCTGATGCCACTAGATGGTGCTTTTAATCGCTGGTAAAATCTGCACTGCTCGCAGGCACGGGGTTTTTCATTACACAGTAACCCTGGAGTTTTGGGGAAGAGGGATTTTTGCAAAAGAGAAAACTTATCCTGCAGCAGGAGAGAGAGCCAGAAACACAGACGTATCAGTAAAAAAAGAAAATCTGCACTGCCTTCTTTCAGCAATATTGGTACACTTGTGATCCCGAAGCAAAATACACTCCCTAGGTACCCTGACAGCTGCTGACAGTAAGGGACAATCTGGTCTGTAACAGCAGTGCCTTTTGACGGTGGCCCTGGCCAGGCTCCATCAGGGCTGCGCAGGCTGCAGGACTCAGAGCTCTGGAGCAGCCCTGGAAAGACCGCGTGTATGCAGATTGCCCTGGAAGCGTCGGTCCCCGTGTTTCCAGACTCTCAGACCATCTGGCTCCTGGCTCCGACACCAGCCGGTGGGATGCAGGTGTTTGGGCAGCCTGGTGTGAGAGCTGGCCCGTGAGTCAGGCAGTGCTGGGGATCCAGCACGTCACTGAAGCCACCGGCCCCACGGGTCCCGAGCAGCACAGCCGTCCCTTCGCTGCACCTGCATTAAGAGAAGACTCTGGTTCTGCTGTCATTCGGTATGAGGCAAGTAATACGTAAAAGCATCACTGATTTCTGCTCAACTCCCACCTTTTCTCTTAGGTTTTGTTCTGGCCAACTGATGCTTCTTCTCTCCAGCCTCTCTGGGCTGAACGGAAGATAAAATTGCGAAGTTTAAATCAGAAGGCTGATGTTTCCTACTGGGTGAGCCCACCATTTTTTGTTTGCGTGGGCAGTTCCACATTTGAAGAAAATAGGGCACCTCTCTTGAAAAACATTGCTCTGCAGTCTTTGACGGAAGTCTGGCCTGTGCCACCATTTGGGAAAGTTTGATGAACCTGAATGTTTTGCTGCTGTTTGTTGTAGTACAGCTGAAGCAGACACTAAAGTCAGGGTGGCTGGAAGTGTCATCTTAATTTGATCAGTGTCTCCTGGAGAGAATAAAGAGTTTCTGGTATAAGAGTATGGGGCTGCATTGACTACAGTGATGTAAAAACAGCTGCTAAAGGCTTCGTCATCCTCAGGTGACACTGTGTAGTCTCAGATGACCTCTGTTAAATCCAGGTAGCTTGCATTAGATAATACATGTTGGCTAGTTTAGTTGTTATCTTTTGAAGATCATTTTCATTTCCAGTCTCAGGAGTAAATACCAAAAAAATTGTTGATGTTCAGAAGAGTACCTCAGTATCTGTTCTATCTCACACAGGGAAACACCTCCTTTTACTGAAAAAGTTTAGTGTTGCAGTGATACTTTGCTCTCTATTTCAGTCACTTTTCTCCTTTCACTAAATCTTTTCAGACAAATTATAAAGAAAAATATTATTTACACAAAAAATACAAAATGTACTGGTATTTTAAAGATGTCCTGAGCACAATCCCAGCAAATTAAGACCTTTGCTATTGACTATAGAATTTCATAGATTTATAAAGCCAGCTGAGATGGTTACAACTCCTAGCGTCTTTTGTACAGTACAGCAATATCCTGTCCAGGTACAACTATATTATACTAAAACCCCCTCAAGTTGCGTGAGAACAGATCTTCCAGAAAGACATCCAGTCTTGATTTAAAGGCACCAAGATGACCTACCAGGGATGTTCAACCTTCCCTGTTAAATACATGTGCACTGCTCTGCTGTGATTTGCCTGGCTTCATCTTACAACCATTACTCATTGTTATTCCTTCCTCAGCTGAAGAGGAAGTAAATTCCGTAGAGGAACATGGTGCATTTATTTACCAGGACTAGGTTATAGATCTTGCAACATATTCAAGCCAACTTGTTAGGACAGCAACAAAGGAAGTCTTAATGAGATACATCTCATGGTTGGACTTGAAGATCTTACAGGTCTTTTCCAAACTTAGTGATTCTGTGATTCTGTGATCTTTTCTTATCTTAGACTTTTCCACGATAAGAAGAAACATTTACATGGTAAAGACAAAGCCACCATTGTACATTCCAAATTCAAATAACAGTAATAATATTTTCTGGCTCCAGATTTATGTTTCCATCTGGCTGAAGTGACTTGGCAACCAAAAGCATAAGCTTTGTTTCAATTCTTGGTATCAACAAGTACCCTTAAGGCATATTAGGGAGGTATGACAAAAATCTAGTGAATGCCAAAAGCAGCGAAGCTCAGTTATTGGCTTGCCAGCATGAGAGAAATATAATCTGCATTTTGTAAGTATGAATATAGAACAAGCCCTGGCATCGCAAGCCGCTGTCAGTCAGGAGGAACTTCCTACTTCTTTCCAGAATATATTTCATTTTATGCCAATTTATTCTTACGGTATTGTTTAGAGAATGGAGGATTAAGCACAATGGTGTGGCATAAACCAACGTATGTACGTACATGTGTACGCTCTGTATACACGTTGTCTTATTCCACACTGTTACACTTAGCCCAGAATTCTTGGAGTAATAGACAATTAAGAATGAGCTCGTCTCAGGGCTTGCTTGGACATTGTTTTTATTGTCCTAAAAGTGACTTGAAAGTTTTAAAACCTCATGGTTTTTCAAGCCCTGTGTCCAGAGTGTCTGTGTATCAGAGGCCTTAGCATCTGCACTTTTCATGAAGAGAGAAATGAGTCTTCACTGAAGACTGACAGCATTTGCATCAAAATTTGATTCAAATAAGAAATGGAAACCTCCAGTATGAAGTAGACAATAATGAATAGGGCATTCCACACTGGATCTTCTGCCTTTGTTTGGGTTTGTTTGTTATTTAAACTGTTCATTTCTGTCCTGCTTCCACAACTTCAGTTTTCAACGTTGAATAGCTGTGTTCTGGTTTTCAGTGGCCAAGGAAGCATGGTCAGGCAAGAAGGTGGACTGAGGCTTGAAGACATCAGTGGATAAATGGAGTTTGAAACACGGGCGCTACAACAGATCTTTTGAGACCTTTTTAAGAGGAACCCATCAGCTGTCTGATTTGTCATTCTATGTTTCCCTGAGCAGTTTGCAAGGTGTCCCAGAGCAGCGCTGATTGATGAAGGCATCACATAACCAGCCATGGGTTTGTGCTGGCTGAGCAGCTGCTGGGTAATCTGGCTCTTGCAAAAGCAAATGAACTGGTTGGAGCTGCTGAAGCTGCCACTACCAAATTGTTTAGGTATCTGTCTACACATCCATATCTTCATCCCGTGATGTAAAGCTGGATGTGTGAACGTTTCGGTATGTGACTTACTGGGCCTAGGAGCTTGGCTTCCTCCATCTAAAAGAATCAGACATGAAATAGTTCCAGATGTTTACTTTTTTGTTGTTTTTAACTTTGGCTGAGCTACAGGAGTGACCTTCTGGCCTTACATGTCTCCTGTTATTCCTCATTCTAAATTTTCCACAACTTACACTTTGAGGCACAATGGAAAAAATCTAACACAACCATCTTTCCCCTTTGCCCAGATTTTTACTGTTGGCAAGATTCACCTCAGAGGACAGTTACAGGGCTGAGCTCACCTATTTCGCCCGGTCAGACCAGGAGCCTGGAGCAATGTTTGCCGTCAGTTCCAGGCTGTGCCCCTGAACACAGTGAACCTTCATGGAATCATTTTTTTATTATTATGCAGTTGATCAAATCCCAGTGAATGACAGCCAGACTGTAGTAGATTTTAAGTTCATCAGGTCCAAGCAGTATTTCAGCCTCCTGAACTGTTTGGAGGTATAGATTAAAGAGAAAAAAATAGAATTTGAACTCTGAGCCAAATGTCTCCTTCTCTTTCTGCTGCATTACAGTAGAGCAAGTGATTGGAGACACATTTCTATGGCTTGTATTTTATCCTAACAGAATTCTTGAGAAGTGGCTTTTATAGCTGGCAAAATAAGGATTTACCTTGGAAAGTGGTCTGCTGGAACAACAAAATAGTTGTACTACCTTTCCTATACAAGGGGTTACAAGGCCTGGTTATTTGAGCAAGCTGCACCATCTGTAATGCTAACCTCTGTCTCATGCCTGCACAGCTCGACACAAACAGCCCCACTGTTCTTGCTGCTGAGATAAACCTGTTTCTGAGTGTTGGACAGTGGTGCAGAAGGGGGAAGAGTCCCTCTCAGCACAGCCATTGTTTTTCCCCTGCCTTCCCCTGCCCCAGGGCTCAGCTTCCTAGGGCTGCTCCAGGCTTTGCCTACAAACCCTCTCCCCCATCCCGTTGTGCCAAGGCAGGACCAGACTGATCCCCTCCCACTCTTCACTGGAGCAATGGGAACCCAAGAGTCCCAGGAAGTCAATCATGGCCAACCGTATCGTGGGCTGCACCAAAAGAAGAGTGGCCAGCAGGTCATGGGAAGTGGTTCCGCCCCTCTATTCCGCTCTCATGAGACCCCACCTGGAGTACTGCGTCCAGCTCTGGGGCCCACAGTACAAGAAAGACATGGGCCTGTTAGAGTGGGTCCAGACAAGGGCCCCAAAAACAGTCAGAGGGTTAGAACACCTTTCCTATGAAAAAAGGCTGAGAGAGTTGGGGTTGTTCAGCCTGGAGAAGAGAAGGCTCCAGGGACACTTTATTGTGGCCTTTCAGTATATAAAGTTGGCTTATAAGAAAGATTAAGAGAGACTTTTTATCAGAGCCTGTAGTGGCAGAACAAGGTCCAACAGTTTTAAACTGAAAGAGGGTAGAGTTATATCAGATATAAAATAGAAATTTTTTACAATGAGGGTGCTGAGACATGGGAACAGGTTGCCCAGAGAAGTTGTGGATGCCCCATCATTGGAAGTGCTCAAGGTCAGGTTGGACGGGGCTTTGAGCGACTTGATCTAGTGAAAAGTGCAACTGCCCATGTCGGGGGGGGTTGAACTAGATGATCTTTAAAGGGTCCCTTCCAACCCAAACCATTCTATGATTCTATAAGGAAATGTGTGAGACAGAAAGCGCTTTTGCAGGAGGAGACTGGCAGTGGAAGAGCATGCCACAGTCCCATTGCAATCTCCGTCTGATCAACTGTCAAAGGGAGGTTAATGAAAGGTAAGAAAGGAGGAAAGGAAGTTTTCTTCCAGGAATAACTTCCAAAAATCATTCATTGCTCTTCAAATCTTCATTGATCCTTCTTGGTCTCATCCCTAAGCCTCCCTTCACATCCCTGGAGCTTCCTTCAAATCCACGTCTTCATCCCCAAGAACCCCACTGATCCTTCTTGTGACTCATCATCACATCTGTCTCCATAAAAACCTTCAGACTTCCTCTGTCACAGTCACAAAATCCAATTTTGCCTAAGACATCTCAAATCAGCTCTGCTACAAGGCATGGGAAAAAATTTAAGATGCCACAACAGCCTTAGAGAAATCACTAACAGTTGCAAACACACTATTTCAAGTGAATACAAGTGTTCATGAACATCTGTACTTGTATGTGTGCATGCACAGTGGGGTGCATGATATAGTCTACATGGTACAGACCGATTCTGCTTGAAGACTTGACTTTCCTTTCTAATTAGGTATTGAGAAGTAAAAGAATTAACTTAAAACAGCTTCTACAGCTCTTTGACATTTCTCCTTATTACAAAACAAAAATATGTTCACTTCACTGAAAATGGGACTGATCCCAGTTTGGAAGAAAATGTAGTTGATTTAAGGATTTGTATCAGTGAGGCTTTACTGTTGCCTGGTAGGGGTTCAGGAGATCTGAATTCTTCACTTTAGACCTGGGAAAATCACTGTTTTCTCAGTCCCCTTTAGCAGGAACCTTTCGTTTTCAGTCTCCTACAGGTATTTTCTACAGCTGGACAGAAGAATACAGAGAAAAAAATTCAGTTGCACCCCAGGAAATATGTATTTCACAGTGATACTGCAGCCAGTCTACAGTAGTTCTTTTGTGAACACTGATTGAACTAAAACTGAAAGCAAATTTAAATTGCTCTAAGTAATAACTTTAGTCCACTATTAGTGACAAATATAGGAAACCAGGAATTTTATGTTCACACCTCTGCTGTATTTAAAATTTTGTCTTATTTTGACAAGGTTCAGTCAAGCAGAGGGAGGGAACTTGCCATGTTCAAAAGCTAAATACAAAAACCCCCACACTTACTTACTCAACTTCTTAGTTTTTCTAATGCTTTTAAGTCCTCAGTGAGCATATATTGGCTATTCTTTAATTTTTTTTTCAATCACTACACTATCTGACAGTCTGATTACCAGCCGAATATTAGCTGCAAAAGTTCCCAGGTTCACAGCAAGTAAGATTCACCCTGAAAGTCATAATTTCATAGTAGGAGGAATGATCAGTGGTCCACAGAGTGTGTTATAAATCCTCTGAACAATCCAGGGTTTTTAATTTGCCCATTAAGAGTTTAAAGATATGTAATGAAATCATAGAGATATGTCAACATTCTGCTATCTGTTGCTCTCTCTCATATTTTTAGGGACAGGCAACATGGGTGCACTTGCCAGATATTTTTTAAAGTTCTGCCTTTCTTCATGGGCTGGATTGACAGATGTTACTGGTGTCATTTAAACAGAGCTCCACCAGATCTAAAGAAATAATAATGTCCTAGAATGTCCAAATATCTTCATGCACAGTCTCACACATTGGAAGCATATGCTTTTATCTATTTATTTATTTATTTTTGTTTTCTTTTGTAGCTATTCTCAGATGCGGAAATGACAGACATTCAGAGGCCATTCTAACACCTCCTCAAAATCAGGACCTTGCACCAAAGGGCTAAATACATAAAGGATCTTGAGATTTTGCAGAACCTAATTTTAAGCTTCCTTCCCTAGAGAAGATTTTAAAATTTTAAATTAATTACCCATGCCCAAATACAATACAGACAGTTGTCACTTAAGGGTAAGATTCACACAGTCAGTGGACTCTATGGAGATACACTAGAGCTAATGGCAGCCCTGCACCCCAAGGATAAATTTACAGTGTATTTTCATCATAGCCCCTCTCTTAAAGTTAGATATGTAAGTTAGTTAAATGTTTTCTGATAGCAAACTATCTAGCTAGAGATGAGAAACAGGGTTTTTAGGGACATTAAAATCTTTTGTATTATAAGGTATTTTATTATAAGTGAATTATAAGCAGATAACATACCTACGAGTTGGAGATATGATTTCAAATGATGACATAGACTGCTTGGGTGCAAGAGAAACAGCTCTGTTTTTCCACAGAATAGCTAAGTATTCTGCAGCTATCAAGGAATACAGTAATGCTGCCTTACATGCTTTATCTCTCCAGCTAAAGTAATAGTTCATTATTTCACCAGAAATTCAATTGCTTCAATGGGAGGGACTGGAAGAACTTTACTCCAGATCACATTTATCATCTAATCTGCATTGTATCTTCTCCTTGTTCCAATTTGGAAGAGTCATTCCATATTATGCATGTAAGGGGGCAGAAAATAGAAAAGTCTCTCTGTTTCCACAGTATTCTGTGGTGCACTTTCACATAGTGCCTTTTTCTCTGCTATTGCTCTTGCTCCTAGATAAACTATCTTTTAAAAAAAGTAGCCTCCCTTCAGAGCCCTAATAGTGAACAGCTTTGGGGGTATTGTGAATATCCTTCCTGGTGGAAAAACAAAATAAAGGAAAGCGCAAGCACAGTCATTGTCTCCATTCCTCTGGGAGAAACGCTATTGCCATAATACTCTCACAGAGCACCCTCTGGAGATGCTGTAAACAGGGTGCGCTCCGCATCCCGCACGACTTTGGTGAACATGACTGTTTTTCTGGCAGTGTGTCCATCAGCTCTGGAAGTGACTAAGGCTGCATGCAGAGGGTTGTGATACCAAAGATGGTCGAGTCTAGTCTTCAAGCTATCCTTAGGAGATGGCATAGATGGTCAGATTCACATCCCCAAGGTTTAGATATTGACAGTCCAATTGTCTATGTCTGAAATACTGCATGGTTAGTTTGTAGTCCATAGAAAGAAACAGATACATGTAATATGATGTATCCCACCCTTACTATACATCCAGTTAGGATAAGCTGAATTGCAACCAGAAGCTTTCTCTCCCTGATTGTAAAAGGAGTCTAAATGAATAACTTAATGTAGGACAGCTATACGGTACATGTCTAAAGTTAGAGGAAATGGATCCTACCCTAAGTGACTCTCCAGTTGTTCAGTTCTCAGCCCCTGTGCCAGGGAGATAGCTAAGTTATGCTTAAAAAATATGAGTCAAAATTAAGCTATAGCATAGATATGTTAAAATGGGAGGAAAACGGAGCATGGGAGAAATATCACCAAAGTGACAGGATTCACTCAGCATTTAATCTTAAATTTATTCATGATTGAACTATTAATGTTCAGGTTTTATTAGGATAAGGCTTATTGCTTATGTTTTACAGAGGCTTACTTGTTCTAGATAAATTTGTCTCCAACAACTATTCAACCACACTTCACTGTGTTGCACAATGCTGAAAAAACATTTGAGTTAATTTGATTAGCTGTCACCAACTGTCTCTCTCCACCACTGTCTCTCCACATAAATACATATATGTATGTACAGTAGTTTGTCGTTATGTACAATAATACAGCTATAGTACATAGGCATATAGTATAATATGGCGACATGGAGGTAAAAGTTAAAATGACACAAAAAAGAGCACCTCTTCCAGAAAGGAGAAGACTGTTAAAGATTAACCAAACTATACAATTAAATGGGAAGCCCTGGTTAATGAGGCATATTTCAGTTTCTTTAGTAACATCCATCATCATTCCGTTGAGCGCCTTGTTGGTATTAAGTTATTCATCCTCACTGCAATGCTGAATCCCTTTCACTTCAGTCAGGCACTGAGCAAGCAACAAAGGGACAGGCTTTAGTCTAAAGGGACGTAGGGATGGAAATGAAATCAGACGGCAAAAGTGGAAAGTTGTTCAGGTTGTGGTCTTGTCTGAGAAGACCAAACGTTTGAACTTCCATTTAGGAAGAAAAGAAACTCGGCCCTTTCCTTCCACATTTTTTGCACATATTTTAGCCACTGAAGTGTCATAGGGAAATGGAACATTACTAGCTGCATCCAGGAGCTTCTGCTGTTGATGTTTCAGTTTATTACACCAAAAGAGCAGCCAGGCTTCACTGTGGAGTCCAGTCTCCATGATACATATAAAGCACATTCAGAGGTTGCCAATAAGGTCTGCTTCCTCAAATGACACAGGCAAGGGAATGTCATCTTTATGAGTCAAAGCTGAACCTAGGCAGGAAGCAAAGGCTTATGGGCTCATTTGTAAAAATTTATAGTGTACCAAGCTCTGGGGAATTTTATTGCTGCAAAACAGAGACTGCTACAGCTCTGAAATGACTCTGTAGTTAAGTAGGGGAGTTGGAGAACTGAGCTTTGAAAATACAGCACCTAACTCCATGTAAGTTCCATTTTATATTTGCAAAATATTTTCACAGTTAAACAAAGTGTGTGCCAACACCCATTTACTTCTTTTAAAACACAGATGGCACTTTGTTATCTGTGGTCCATGTGGACCAATATGTTATAATGGACCAAGCCATTAAAACACCTCCTAGCTCTAATCATATAACAGTCTGCAACTGCAGAGGTTTATCCAAACCTTATTTTCTTGGGTGATTAAGCAAGGACAGGCTCCATTTTTCTCGCACTGACTTTGTAGATACCAACTTTGTACTTAAAAATAGACAAAATTTATGTATTCTTCTCAGTCATTGACTGATCAAAGCTTGAAAGCATGCTCAGCACTGAGTTCAGCTAAAAACAATGACCTCAGTAAGAAGGACTGTGCCATTTTTATTAATTGCTTGAAGGTTCGAACACTCTTATCCAGGTAGTAGAGGCTGTTAGTTTTAAACATTGCTATACTGGTTATTAAATCTTTATTTTCACCATATTTAGATGCCTACATAAACTGAAGACATTAAATATCTTTGAAGATCTTCAGATATCAAGTACATTGATGAGATTTCTGTATATACAGAAATAGGAAAACTGTAATACCATTTCTTACTAAATAAATTACTGTTTAGGCAGTAGTCATCTCTTATTAGACTGATGTTCAATGAAATTTCTGTCATAGATAAAAAACCAACTTGTTCTTTAATCTTGTGTTCTTTTCCTAGGTGATCCAGATGCAAGCAGGAGAGAATAATTGTTCTCTACTTAGATGCTACTCTTCAAGTTATTTGCTTGCAAAGTAGACCATTGAAGTAAGCCCTGAAGGTACAGTTCCTCCAGCTCTAGCAAGCAATGAAGTGAAAATCCCTTTGAAAGGCTACTAGTTTTCCTATTGTGGTCAAAAGAGGAAATGGATGTTTCCAGATTGCAGTTCATCTCATCCTACAGCAAATACTAAAATCTCCAGTATGAATGATGTCATTAAAATGCCACCTTCTTCTCATTCACGTCGAAGAGAAATCAAGTAACTACTTCAGATGTAGACATTTATATTGACAGGAATGTTATTATAATGCTTAAAGCATAAGTTCTGTTGCCGTGTCCCGCTCCACTCCTAAGTAATTTTATCCCAATCCCTTTATCTGTGATGATGTTTACGCTTTTGATGAATTCTACACTTTTTACACAGATAAACTGGCAGTAACAGCCTGTTACCACTGTTGTTTCATCTTGGTCTGTGGTATCAAAATCAAAAACTTAAACATATTACACGGATATGACCCCACAAAAAATTGTGAAGCTCACGTTTTATCTATTATTCACATTTTCGACTTTGAGAAAAATTTAAGGTGATCTAACATTCTTTTCATGAAAATATTGTAAAGTAATGGGTTAATACGTCTGGATCACACACCTGAGACTCCATAGGTAGCCTTGTTTATGTGGTAAAGTAATGGCAATAGGGGTTACATGGTAATAGTGTCCAAAGGCATCAGTGATGACTTATGGCCCAGTCATGCAGGGTGTGTAGGCAGAATGAAACAACATATCCTCCAAAGAGTTAATGAATTGTGTATTTTGAGACAACATGCTGATGCAACAAGCAGAAAAACCCAGGCAAACAGTGAGAAGCTCTGCAAATACCTTAAGGAAGAACCCTACGGTGCCAATGGCTTAGGTGGCTTAGACCTTGCTGAATGTTTTCTGGATATCTGATATGATTTAAGAGCCTTTGCTGGGACTGAGGGAAAAAGGAGAGTTTATTACCTTTGGAAGAAGGGGCCACCAACTGAAGAAGAATGCAAGGACCTCATTAGGTCATGCAGAGTGGGAATTAGAAAGGCAAAAGCCCAGCTAGAGCTCAATCTGGCCACGATCGTAAGGGATAACAAAAAATGCTTCGATAAATACATTAACAACAAAAAGAGAGCCAAGGAGAATCTCCATCCTTTACTGGATGCGGGAGGGAACATTGTCACCAAGGTGAGGAGAAGGCTGAGGTACTTAATGCCTTCTTTGCCTCAGTCTTTAACAGCCACACCAGGTATCCTCAGGGTATTCAGTCCCCTGAGCTGGAAGACAAGGACGGAGAGCAAAATAAACTCCCCGCAATCCAGGAGGAAGCAATTAACAACCTGCTATGCCACCTGGACACTCACAAGTCCATGGGGCCTGATGGCATCCACCCAGGGGTGCTGAGGGAGCTGGCGGAGGAGCTTGCCAAGCCTCTCTGCATCATTTATCCTGGATGACTGGAGGCTTGCCAATGTGACGCCCATCTACAGGAAGGGCCGGAAGGAGTATCTGGGGAACTACAGGCCTGTCAGCCTGACCTTGGTGCTGGGGAAGATTATGGAAAGATTCATCTTCAGGGCGCTCAGAGGGCACGTGCAGGATAACCAAGGGATCAGGCCCAGCCAGCACGGGTTCATGAAAGGCAGGTCCTGCTTGACCAACCTGATCTCCTTCTATAACCAGGTGACCCGCCTAGTGGATGAGGGAAAGGCTGTTGATGTTGTCTACCTGGACTTTAGTAAAGCCTTTGACACTGTCTCCCACAGCATTCTCCTGGAGAAGCTGGCGACTCATGGCTCAGACAGGTGCACTCTTCGCTGGGTAAAAAACTGGCTGGACAGCCGAGCCCAGAGAGCCGTGGTGAATGGAGTGAAATCCAGTTGGCGGCCGGTCACAAGCGGAGTCCCCCAGGGCTCAGTTTTGGGGCCGGTCTTGTTTAATATATTTATCAATGATCTGGATGAGGGGATTGAGTACTTCCTCAGCAAGTTTTTAGACAACACCAAGTTGGGCGGGAGTGTTGATCTGCTCGAGGGTAGGAAGGCTCTGCAGAGGGATCTGGACAGGCTGGATCGATGGGCTGAGGCCAATGGTATGAGGTTCAACAAGGCCAAGTGCCGGGTCCTGCACTTGGGTCACAACAACCCCATGCAACGCTACAGGCTTGGGGACGAGTGGCTGGAAAGCTGCCCCGCAGAAAAGGACCTGGGGGTGCTGGTCGACAGCCGGCTGAAGATGAGCCAGCAGTGTGCCCAGGTGGCCAAGAAGGCCAACGCCATCCTGGCCTGTATCAGAAACAGTGTGGCCAGCAGGAGCAGGGAGGGGATCGTGCCCCTGTACTCGGCGCTGGTGAGGCCGCACCTCAAATCCTGTGTTCAGTTTTGGGCCCCTCACTCCAAGAAGGACATGGAGGTGCTGGAGCGTGTCCAGAGAAGAGCGAGGAAGCTGGTGAGGGGTCTGGAGCACAAGTCTGATGAGGAGCGGCTGAGGGACCTGGGGTTGTTCAGTCTGGAGAAGAGGAGGCTGAGGGGAGACCTCATCGCTCTCTACAACTATCTGAAAGGGGGTTGCAGAGAGGTGGGTGTTGGTCTCTTCTCCCAAGTGACGAGTGACAGGACTAGAGGAAATGGCCTCAAGTTGCGCCAGGGGAGGTTCAGGCTGGATATTAGGAAAAAGTTCTTTACTGAGAGAGTAGTGAAACATTGGAATAAGCTGCCCAGGGAGGTGGTAGAGTCACCCTCCCTGGAGGTATTCAAGGAGCCTGTGGATGTGGCATTGTGGCATGTAGCTTGATGGGCGTGGTGCTGTGTGGTGTTTGGGCGGGTTGGTTTTTGGTTTGTTGTGGTTTTTGTGGTTTGTTGTTGTTGTGTGGGGTTTTGTTTTTTTTTTTTGTTTGTTTGTTTGCTTGGTTGGGTTTTTTTAGGTTGGACGTGATGATCTTACAGGTCTTTTCCAACCTTAGTGATTTTGTGATTCTGTGATTCTGTTTATCATATTTACTTCAGCATTTGGAAAGTAAAAATTAATTTTTTTTGATGGATCTTATAAAAATACCTTAACAGTTCCTTTTTCTCTATAGATCTTCTTTCTATCAACATTTCTGAAGGAAATGAAAAACTGAAAATCTTTATTTTTATTATAGATATTATTTTAGTTAAATTAGTTCTTTGAAATTGCCTCTTTAAAAAATAATAATTGACAAACAAGATTCTTCTGCTCCTTGATTTTGTGAAAGAATCAGAACTTTTTCTGCTTTAGTTATCATAATAACAAATATAATTTCACTATCATTATATTTATTTTATCCAAAGTGTTAATACACCCAATTTCACCTTTAAGCACTGAGAGAAGATGGTTTTGCTGCTGGGTGAGACTGGCATCCACAGCAGAATAAACACATTATGATAATCTCTATTCATCTAATAGCCAGTTACAACTACTACTTCTCCTCTACACATACATTGCCTGTCTTAGAAGTTAAGGAGAGCTCATTATCTACCTGACCAAAGGTCTAGTTCCCATTTATAAACTTAATCAAAAGAGAAGCTTTACATAAATCTGATGGTTTTCAATCAGGTCATTTGATATAAGTTGTGATGAACTGCTTTTTAATCAAATTCATGGGATTTGCTAGAATTTTTTTTTTTTTTGGCTTGCATAGAAAACATCTAGCATCTTAAATCCTATCTTCAATGTAATTTGCTATAATGGACAGATAAAGACTCCAGGGAATGCTGACAATAGTGTTGAATTAGAATCTGCAAAGTTAGGATATATTTATATGCTTCGCTTTCCTTGAACTATGGTTAAATCAGTTTTAAATTATTTTCTCATTTTCACTGGCTGAAATTAATTAGTATTCTCAAGACAAGATTATTATTGCTGATGACCAACAGCAGATAGTACTTCTTTGGTACTGAAAATTTCTTATTAAGATTTTTTAAAGTTAAAGGACAAAGAAATTAGG
Source organism: Gavia stellata (assembly GCF_030936135.1). Lineage (NCBI taxonomy): Eukaryota > Metazoa > Chordata > Aves > Gaviiformes > Gaviidae > Gavia > Gavia stellata. The sequence goes on along the minus strand of NC_082595.1, from coordinate 108,058,038 downwards.
AGGGAAATTTTGCTTAGTCACTAAGTATTGACTACCTTTCAAAAACACCTTTCAAAAAGCCTTGGAAATCTGTATGAATTTATACAGCTTGTCCTACACTGCTTTATCAATTGATTGATTGATTGATGGATGAGTGATACTGATTCTTTGCCTGAATGTGTTTACATCATTTTTAATTTAGAATCATAGAATGGTTTGGGTCTGAAATGACCTTTAAAGATCACTTAGTTCCAACATCCCTGCCATGGGCAGGGACGTCTTCCAATAGATCAGGTTGCTCAAAGCCCAGACCCACCTGTCCTTGAACATTTCCAATTATGGGGCATCGACAACTTCTCTGGGCAACCTGTTCCAGTGTCTTAGCACCCTCATCATAAAAAATTTCTTCTTTATATCTAACCTAACGCTATCCTCTTTCAGTTTAAAACCATTGCCCCTTGTCCTGCCACTACAAGCCCTGGTAAAAAGTCTTTCTCCATCATCCTCATAGGCAAGCTTAGGAAGTGTGGGTTAGATGAACAGACAGTGGGGTGGATTGAAAACTGGCTGATAGATAGAGCTCAGAGGGTTGTGATTAGTGGCACAGAGTCTAGCTGGAGGTCTGTAACAAGTGGTGTTCCCCGGGGTCAGTACTGGGTCCAGTCCTGTTCAATATATTCCTCAATGACCTGGATGAAGGGATAGAGTGTGCCCTCAGCAAGTTTGCAGATGACACAGAACTGGGAGGAGCGGCGGACACACCGGAAGGCTGCACTGCCATTCAGCGTGACCTGGACAGGCTGGAGAGTTGGGCAGAGAGGAACCTGATGAAATTCAACAAAGGCAAGTGTAGGGTACCGCACCTGGGGCAGAATAACCTCATGCATTGTTACAGGTTAGGGGCTGATCTGCTGGAGAGCAGCTCTGTGGAAAGGGACCGGGGAGTCCTGGGGGACAACAGGATGACCATGAGCCAGCCATGTGCCCTTGGGGCCAAGAAGGCCAATGGAGTCCTGGGGTGCATCAAGAAGAGTGTGGCTAACAGGGCGAGGGAGCTTCTCCTCCCCCTCTACTCTGCCCTGGTGAGGCCGCATATGGAGTGCTGTGTCCAGTTCTGGGCTCCCCGGTTCAAGAAGGACAGGGAGCTGCTGGAGAGGGTACAGCAAAGGGCTACGAAGGTGATTAGGGGACTGGAACATCTTTCTTATGAGGAAAGGCTGAGGGACTTGGGTCTTTTTAGTCTGGAGAAGAGAAGACTGAGGGGGGATCTTATCAATGCTTATAAATACTTCAGGGGTGGGTGCCAGGAGGATGGGGCCAGTCTTTTTTCAGTGGTGCCCAGTGACAGGACAAGAGGTAACGGGTACAAACTTGGTCATAGGAAGTTCTAGCTAAACATGAGGAGGAACTTCTTTCCTTTGAGGGTGGCAGAGCACTGGAATATGCTGCTCAGAGGTGTTGTGGAGTCTCCTTCTCTGGAGATATTCAAAACTCGCCTGGACGCATTCTTGAGCAACCTGCTCTAGGTGACCCTGCTCTGGCGGGGGGATTGGGCTAGATGATCTCCCTTGCAACCCCTGTCATTCTGTGATTCTGTGATTCTTATAAGCCCCCTTTAAGTATTGAAAGGTCCCATTAAGTTCTCTCTGGAGCCTTCTCTTCTCCAGGCTGAACAACCCCAACTCTCGCAGCCTTTCTTTATAAGAGAGGTGTTCCAGCCCTCTGATTGTTTCCATGGCCCTCCTCTGGTCCTGCTCTAACAGGTCCATGTCTTTTCTGTACTGTAGACTCCAGAGCTGGATGCAGTGCTCCAGGTGGGGTCTCATGAGAGTGGAGTAGAGGGGCAGACGCGCCCAGTCTGTATTGATACTGGGGATTGCCCTGACCCAGGTACAGGACTTTGCAGTTGGCCTTGTTGAACTTCATGAGGTTTGCACCTGCCCACTCCTTGAGCGGTCAAGGTCCCTCTGGATGGCATCCCTTTCCTGTAGTGAATCCACCACACCACTCAGCTTCGTGTCATCTGCAAAGTTGCTGAGGGTGCACTCAATCCCACTATGTCGCTAATAAAGATATTAAATAGTACTGATCTCCCCACCCCCCCCCACCCCCTTGAGAGACACCACTTATTACTGGCTTCCACTTGGACATTGAGATATGGACTTTAACTCTTTGGATGTGGCCATCCAGCCAGTTCCTTATCCATCTCACAGTTCATCTGTCAAACCCATATCTCTCCAAATTAGCAGCCAGAACGTTGTATGGGATCGTGTCAAAGGCCTTATAGAAGTCAAGATAGATGATATCAGTCATCTATAAATTTATTGATTTTTCATTCATTCTTTCTTCAGCAAACAAAAATAAAGCAGTTTTTTGGTGGAATTTTTCTTGGAGACAATTTCCAATGTAAAATATTTTCCCCTGACTTAAAAATAACCAAATCATACCTTATAATTATTTAGTCAATAACCAAATAAGAAAAGAAAAAGAGTTGTTGAATTTGTGTTGCCTTAGCCAAGGATTCTTTCAAAGGTACTTTACTGCTTGTAATTAAAAGGTGAATTAACAGTTAAATGAATATTTTCATCTGCCTTTAGATTTGGAGTTTTTTTCCTAATTGAACCAAATGTCCCACAAAAAAACATTGAAGTATCTTAAATATAAACCCCATCAAATGTCATTAATATAACTGACAAAATACATCCAACTCAAAACATGATTCTGAATATCCCTAATGTCAGGGAAATTTCAGATTCAGGCTATACTTTACTTCTCAGCTGCACTTCTAGAGGATTGTCAAAAAAGGGAACGTAGATGTGCCAATGTGGGCATACTGAGGCATGTCAGCTCTGTATGTATCTTCTTCTGATTCCTCTTTGGAAAAACTACTAACAAACATGTTTTAAAGTTGTTTTATATGTGAATGGAAGGGGAGCAACTGACCCAACAGGGAAGGAAAGATTTTTAAGGTTATAAAGATTTCTTGCAAAATGTTTATTTTCAATACCAGACTTCCCTATCACTAGGCTTAACAGACTGTCATAAACATATCAATAATGAAAACAAGCTTTCAGGAGATAGCTTTAAAGATATTGACTTTAATTTTGTGATGATCCTCTATCAAACAAATCCATACCTGTGAAGAATAATGTAATATTTGTAATGTAGGCAGAGCAGTACTTCTAGATATTACTAAAGACAGTTGGATTAAACTCTTTTTTGTGTTCTTTATGATTCACAACAGGATTTTTTCATAAGGGGGTTTGAGGTCATTTTTTTTCAATTTTTAAAAAGCTTTTTCAATACGCATGAAGACCCTAAGCAGAATTTTGGGAACAGAAAGCTCCGGAAGAACAATTCATTAGACCCATAGCCTGCTCCAATCAATTATTTTACAGAATTTCAGAACTGAGTAAAAAAAGTTTAGGGACAGGAATAATTTATTTAATGAGCCATAAGAAGGGAACATGAGAAAGGAACAATGAGATTTGCAGCTAAGAATCAAGTCCCGTTAGACTGTCACAAAGAGATTTACTCTGCATGACTTGTGTACTTCAAAAAGAGCACCATCGATTTAAGGGGCTGCCTCTGTATCTGTTTTTTAAATTGGTCCAGAGCTATTTTTTATTATTATTTTTTTTGCGATCAGTAACCAAAGAAAAAAATCAAGTTAAATCTCAACTATGCGAGAGAATTCCTGGTTCATCTTCAAAACCATGTTGCTTGAAAGATAAGGGTGATGAATTCAATGAATGATCTGCAAAGCAAAGCAAGGGAGGTCTTATATACCACATGGAATGGCATGTAATAAAGATTCATCAGATTGGAGACAACTTGAGGCAGCAAGTACGTGCTGTTTGGTGCTTCATGGTACAGATATGTTAACTTGAGCACTTAAACCACATTTCATGTGCAGAGGGTTAGTGAAAGACTGTGATGAACACATTCTCAAAAACTGCATCTGTATTAGTGAATCCAACAGTGATGGGGCACATGGCTTTGCACTGGAATTTGACTTTTGTCTACATTGCTGCAGTGTTAGGGTGGTCCCTGAATCTGTTTGGGCTTGGGTCCATGAGCACTGTCCCATACATTTCCTAGGCAGAGTTCAGGGGCTACACCAGACCTCATCTGAGCACACACTGAGATGCAGACTCCCTTTTTCAGAGCATAAACGTGGCAGATTGTTGTAGCTGGTCTCACAGCAGCACAATAGGAGCTGACAAAGTTTAGCTTACCCAGGTAATCTTCGAATAATGAGAGGTCTGTTGGCATGTCACTGCCATCTGTGGATGTGACAGAATGCAAAAAATACTTACCATGGCAAATGCGCAAGTCCCAGTGGAGGAGTGTGGCTGAAACATCTCAGGTATGACCTTCAAGAAACAGCCATGGTAACCCACTTTTATTTAAAAATGCAGTGGATTTTGTACCCCATATTTTACTAATACGATGTCAGGCTAGTTTAATCGAGTCATGCTTGTCTCAGCTAGTGTATTTTCAGCCTGGTTTAAATCCTGTCATGATATCTAGTTGCCTTTCACCTATACATCTATCTTTAGCAGTCACTATTTACCTTAGCAACATTTGAACCCACTCTTCAACCTACTATGATAAAAAACAGGGATTTCACTAGCTATAGCTATACTTAACTTTGTGCCTATAGGCACAGTGCATAGTCAAGCCATGCCACACTATTAAAATTTTTTAACTTCCAAAACCAGGCAGGAACATCCAAACTGTCTCTTAGTAATGGTCTTTGGTCCATATTAACTCTCAGATCATGCCCAGGAATTGTTTGAGAGAGTGCAAATTGTTTCAGGCCAACAGTAGGCCAGGACCCAGGCAAACGCAGCAACCAGGTACCAGTGCTCAGGATTATTTCCTAGCATTGCTTCACATCAAAGTCATTGCAGGTATTACATTTCTAAAATTACAATAAAATTACTGACTAGATAGAGAAGAGAAATGGAAATTTGTGCCCCTAACAAGAGAAGGGCGATGATAATCTTGTAGCTATTCATTGGTCAGCTGAACAACTGTAGATTTCCCAATATTGACTGAGATCTGTTGACTGCAATGTGATTTGAACACCTAGGGCACACTTACATGTAGCCGCTTCAATATAGACATCTGAATCTGCCAGCTAAATCCCATCTGCAGCTTCAGTAGTTCCACTGTTCACAAAACTCTTGTTTAGTAGTGAGAGTGCTGCAACATGAATTTGGGCTAACACATCAACTAGCACAATATCAAATCTCAGTTTTTAGAGATATTAGAAAGGTGACAAAAACTCCCTTCAGTTGTCAATAATTATAGTGTTTCCCTGTCCAACCACACAATCTCTATGCCAAACACAAGCTAGAAAAATCTAGCTCAGCTATTGCTTCATTCAGCAATAAATCTGCAATTAATGGGTTTAATTTTTATGGTTAGGATCCATTTGCAATAATAAGCATAGTAGGCTGGGATTATAATTAAGCACGTTCAGTTTTGCAGGATTCAGGAGCTGTTGGTTAATGAAGCTCGATGTGATAGTGTCAGTAACAAATCTGATAATTGCTTACAGGGAAAAGGCAATTTCCACAAATGCTCCTTCATGCAGGTGGCTGGTAGAAATTGCTTTCAGTCAATTATGCCTTCAATTACTTTGAATGAATGAGGCAGGATCCTTTAGCTCATTATAAGCCCAAATCCACAATAAGTAAGTAAATATTTTGACACAACATTGAAGCTAACTTCTGTAAAAGCGTGTATAATATTTATAAGCATTGAAAAGGTCACATATTGTATACTAATCATTCAGTGCATTCAGTGCCAGCTAAAGGAAATTCATGATTTTGCTAGCCAGTTGATATTGCTGGAGTAATATTTTAATACTGTGAGTGGTCAGTAGTTTTCTGAAACACTGTCAGAGATGCTATGGCTGATAAATAGCAGTGTCTTGTATTACCTCTAAAAAAGGAGGAAGTTAAGCAACAGGAAAACATGCACCTTGATTATGGGATAAAGTGTATAATAATACGTACTGTACTGCAAAAATCATATCTATCCATTTTGGAGCAGAATTTTATATCCCTTTACATCACAGAAGAGGCTGAATAAAAATAAGAAAAAATCAAATATTTTGGCCTTCTAAAGCAACAAAAACTTTGGGTAAAAAAGAAAAGGATACTTTAGCTACCCTGAAGATTTATTTGACATGGCTCAGGATTAGACTTTGTCATCCTTGCTTCATCTCCCTGTTCATCTGGAAGGAAATGCAAATATGAGATTACCACCACCCACGTTCAGGAGAACTGGTTATAAACCAGCACTGTGATGTCATGGAAGGGACTTTTTTCAGGTGAACCAACTGACACCTGGCAACCGTGCAAGCAGAGTATGTGGAGCAATTGCTATAAAGGTTAAGGTTATCCTGGGCAACATCCTAGTTTTTTTGATTTCTAGAAAAGATTTGTCCTCAAAGCAGGAAATATGGTGAGAAACACCGCAGCATATGTTGCGTAAGGAAACAGATCAGAAAACAACTTGCCTGAATGTCCCAGGCTCTGTGAAAAGAGATTTCTATTAAGTAAACATTGGTTTTAAACTGTGGGTACAATGACTATTTCTCAAGAAAAACCAGATCACTTGAATACCAGTGGATCTGATTATTGCAACAGCACTTAAAGTCTATGGCACTTTAGTCACATGCCATTTTTAAATAATAATGGTCCAATGGCAAACCTCTGCAAGTATTTTTATAACTGCAAGTCAACAACTAAACCAGAATTTTTTACTTATTTCTAGGGATCTAAATCACAGAATCACAGAATCATTAAGGTTGGAAAAGACCTGTAAGATCATCAAGTCCAACCACCAACCCAACCCCACCATGCCCACTAAACCATGTCCCGCAATGACACGCCTACACCGTTTTTGAACACCTCCAGGGATGGTGACTCCACCACCTCCCTGGGCAGCCTGTTCCAATGTTTCACCACTCTCTCAGTAAAGAAATTTTTCCTAATATCCAGCCTGAACCTCCCCTGGCGCAACTTGAGGCCATTTCCTCTTGTCCTGTCACTCATCACTTGGGAGAAGAGACCAACACCCACCTCTCTGCAACCCTCTTTCAGGTGATTGTAGAGAGCAAATTGAAACAAGTGAAGTTGAAGCAAATGAAGGAAAAGAGGGTACCTCCTCTTTTAAAATATAGACTAGCTAACCACTGCTTTGGAATGGTGTTTCATTATGCTTTATGTATTATCCCTTTCATTAGGGCTACAGCAGATAGGCATGTAGAATACCATCCTTCACTATTAATGTTATGAATGCGTAAGACCATGAACTTTATGCAGGGTTTCTATCCCTATGGTTACTCCAAATATTAAATATCAGTACCTCTTCACGAATGCAAATATTTGCATTATTTCTTTCTCCTGTTAAATTACAAGACTAAAATTACAAAGCATGCCATTAAAATGCGAAAGGTAAATCCTGAGTTCTCATAATTTAACAAATACAACAAACTGACCTGTTTAGACTATGTGCACATGATCTCAGTCTAATGATCTCATCGTTTCTATACCATTTGCTATGAACTTACTGCTTCCAAGGTGGTACCTTGTGTACATTCAAGAGCAAGGTTATCTAAAGGATGCTGTTCCTTTGAACTGAACAAACAGAGATAATGTGATCCACCCACCAGCCTCCTTGACTAAGCTTTGAAATTACTGATATTTGGCTAAGATACTGCTGCCTTACTCTCACGTGGCTTTCAACTTGTGATCCACAGCACCGCAATGTCTCTGAATTACTTCTACTGGTTCAAAAAAATGTGATTAAACCTGGGGTGGTTAAAAAGAGAATAAAAGACTATGATTTTATCTAATTTTTTAATAGCTAAAATTTTGCTACTCTTCTTCCTGCTTTCCCTTGTCCAAGGAGGACAGTTAGGAGAGGTCTTCCTGGTTGTAGACTCTCAATGCTTGTATGTTGTAAATTGCAGCAAGGAATCCTTATCTGTACTCAGAGAAAAAGGTACTATTGATTTTCTGTGGTGAAACATAATTCATATTTAGCAACAAGTCAGCTCTTGTTACTCTGATATATTCTGTACTTCCGTTCAACACACTTCCTTAGCAACCCAACAGCAGCTGTAAATACTGTAAAGTGCTTGGCCAAAGTTTGGAAACAACCTATTGTGACAAGAAATATAAACTGGTTTTAAGAGGACGTTTTATGAATTGAAAAGAAACTATCTAACTTAGTTGCAATATCAGTGGGACTAGACTTAACAGTTCAGAAAATCCTTTCTAGTCTTGCATCCTGGACTACTTCTGATATGGAGCCATAAGACATGTAGCAAACATTTGTCCTACATTATGTTTTGAGAACATGATTTGATGTTCAGGCTAAAATGATTTAATTGCTTATTCCCACCATTTTTCCAACCTGCTTTTCAGATGGTCCCTGACCATGAGTGCTTAAACTTCTTTCAGCTGGCATTTGCAAAACTATATTAAATATTACTGAGACCCAGTATAGAACAAATTCCCTGTGACCCTTGTTGAGAATTAAACTCCGGAGAATGCAAGTGAATTCCTCAAAGCTAACTGGGAACAGGGAGTCCTCAGCTGGTAAGCAGTCAACATGGCCAAAAACTGCCTATCCCATAAAATACACACAGTATTAGAGAGAACACAATGATAGCTGCTGTGCTCCCCAGCTGGCAGAGTGGCTTTCAGTGCTAAAAGCTATTTTCTACACTTTCATGCATACCAAAGCTATGCAAATCTGCCATAATGTTGGGTGAAGCAGCAGCACAGAAGGGCCCCAGCATCAAGAACTGGATTGTTTCTATTTGTTCTGCAACCCTCGTATCAGCAGTGTATGGTGGAATTTGTTTTGCAAGGACAATGTAAGACTTCTTCATTTATTTTTAATCCTATAAAAAATAAGAGTAAAGCTACTTTTAATCCATTTTTATTTGTCCGTTAAAATAGACATTAAATACCAGGATTATTTAAATATGACACTCCCTTGGGAGTTGCTGGGAGTCATTCCGTATTAAGCCAGGCTGAACTGATTGTGACATGATTATAAGAGTGCATTTGATTTTAAATGATAGATAGTGCCTAAGTAAATAGCAGGGATTACCTGAAACTTGCAACAAGTGTGATACAATTAAATAGCTAAAGAACATCTACTACAAAGAATACCTACAGAATATATATGAGGCTCCATATATCCTGAAACCTGTGATACCATGACTGCCATACTAATTTACTGCAATATCAGCAGGTAAATTAACCCAGAAACAACTTCATATTCTGACTGTATTGCTCACATTGCATGCTACTGGTGTCTACAGTAACAGTGAGGTAAAAACCTAAATATTGCTTATACCACTCAGAAACACGCATGACAAAGACAGAAAAGGTTTCTCAGCTTGGATGTGATCAGATATTGCTTAAGATATAATGTTAAAAGAGGTCAAAAGGAAGACAAGTATCTCAAATTACTTCATATCTTGATACCATTAATTTCTACAGTCTTCCTAGAGAGTCTGAAGATGAATTCTCACTCCTTTCTTTAAAAGTCCATTGATTTTATTTTTTAAAAATGGACATCATAGAGAAAGGTTTGTTTCCTTGCCAAAAGGATGGCAAGAAATGTTTTTCTGTATCAGTTCCAAATGAGACAATGTTAGGAACTTCTCTTTTACTGCTGTAATATATCAGGTAATAACTTAGTATCATTCAATTATCTTGGCTACTTTGAATAATTTGCAACTGCAAAACCACCAAAAGCCCAATATATGTCAAGCCATTTATCAAAATTGCAGAAGCCAAACTCAGCAGATTCCCAATCACTTTTCTGTTTAAATAAGCATATCCTTCTGTCTACATAAGCCTGTTGTTCCCAGCAGTAGGTGAGCAAATGATGTGGTCTTGAAGTGCAAAACTGGGTTAGAGTCTGCATCCTTACGCAGAGGATTGAGCTCCTGTGAGTGCTGAGCAGTTTTGCTCCTCCGGCGCTTTGTGATGGAAATACATTCCACCTCCACTTTATAGAAGTTTGTGCAACAGGACTAATTCTGCTGTAGGATTGAGGCAGTTTCCATGGTGTTCTAATAACTCCATATTTTGGACAGAAAGATACCTCTATTTTTTCCAATCTGAGCAATGAGCCCTTTGATTGAGGGCCCGTAATTATTCGGACCCTTATCTGAAAAGTGATTCATATTCAAAACAGCATTTAAACAATTGTCTAGGATAATGAAGGTATCAAAAGCTCATTATGATCAGAGGAGTGTGAGTAAAAATGCTAAAAGTATTCTTTTTCCCACCTTGTCCTGAATGAGAATGAACTGGAGCACACATTTCAGTTCTTTGCTGAACTGTAAACATGGCTTTTTGTTACAAAAAATGAAGCAAATAAAAACATTATGTTAGAAGTGACCCAAAACAGTAGGGACAGTTGTGAGAAGTATCTTCCAAAATATATCAACCCTACTGTGTCTCCTTAAGGCAGATCTGCATTCAGATCAGATTCATGGGCCAGTGGGAAGAGAATCCTCCTACCAGGATGCATGGAAATTTTCCATGGGTGTTTGCCGAGACAAATATATCAACCTAAGTTATCGCAATGTGTTATGACCAGTGACTTGCTCTTATGCTAGAGCAACAACCTACCTGTAAGCTGGCAAAGAGGGAGAGCTAGTCATTGAAGCCAAGCTTGGAAGACAAAAAGGCCATTTAGACTCTTGTCCCTCATGCTAGGAAAAAGCTCAAGGAACTTGTCCTGGCCTTTAGTTGTCTCATAACTGCTAACAAACCATAAACCAACACTGAATTTCATTTTCAATTTGAGCCTTTCCACACTTTCCACCATAGCGAATTCAGGCGCTGATGTGGCTTTTGTGGGAAAATGCAATTATTCAACTTCTTGGGATGGTTTTTAGTAGTAGTATTCAACCTGTGGTTTATAAACCCATCAAGAACTGTTCATTTAGCCTAGAAAATGCTACTAACCCCCATATATCCTCCCCCATCATTTAACTCTACTGTCTATGTGATATACAGAACGCAGATTTACTACACTGTAAGGTGAAGCAGCTTTGTTTGTCTATATAGGCAACAGTGCATAGTCCTTCCATTCTACAACTGGAACTGCATCTATACAAGTGATGTAAACATTGCCAGGCATGTCTTCTGACCCTGAGGCCAAGTCACTGGGCCCAGCTACAGCTGTTACACTCCAGAGAGTACGGCTGGGTCCCAAACTATCAGCTGGGGATGGTCCTTGGTCCACGGTAACTCCTGAACCCTAAAGTGGGATTGTCTAGAGACTGCTGATCAGCCTGAGCTCCAGCTATGGCCTGTGCTAACAGTTTAAGCAATATACTTTGCATTGCACTGCAATGCATAGGTTGATGGCCTATATAATTTATGAGTATATAAATATACAGACTGACCCATTAGCTGGAGAGCTGTAAAACTCGGAGTTGATGGAAACTATCATGAAACATCCTAGTACCATGGGATTCATGTGCAGATGGGCTGAAAGACTTACCAAGCAGATTTGCCCAGCCAGTATCCCACATGTATTTTAACTTTCCTTATGGGGGGGAAATCTGGCAAAATTCAGATTTTGTGTTCAACTCTGGTAAGTCTGATGATATCTTTGACTGGAGCATTTCAGAATGAACATCCACAGTCAACACCTACTGCCAAGATTAAGACAATCCCTTCCTATAATTACATATGTTTTGTTATTAGTCATTCAATAAAGTCACACACTGATGCATTAATTATATGTCCTTTGTGAGACAGCTTTACGGGAACTCTCCAGGTGATTAAACTTGCAGAAGTTCAGGGAATTCAAAAAATGTTTTTTCCTTTTCAGAGATGAGTCTACCAACTGTGCTTATCTAGCCAGTTGCTGGAGCTCATCTGCCTTAGACAGGTATGAACTTGGAATTTGAGGTACCCCCCCCAAGACAGCTGTCGTGTTTCCTTAGAAACCTTTTGAGTAGACCCAATGTGGTCACCAGAAACACTTCCTGCAGCCCTGGAAGACTTCCAGTATTGCTGGCAAACATCTGTCCCAGGCTGGCAACTAAATTAATATAATGTAAAATCTGAAAATGCAAAAAATATCTATTTAAATATATGCTTTTCCTTAAATCTTTAATTGCATTTTAGAACTCTGCTGCAGTTTATGCTGCTTTGTCTAGTTACTTGCAAGAGACACAAGATAAGGTCACTGGCAAGCACACTGACCTACTATGATGAAAAATTCCAACACCTAGCAACACGGTGATGATGGCATTTGTGGTAAAGATGTTGCTCATGTTCCTGGAGCAGTGGTTCTCAAATATTTTAGTACCAGAAGCCTCACAGACACAATTTTCATTGATCTTCTGGTGGAGGCAAGGAAAAGGTTGCAAACATTTTGGTTGAAATGTTTCAACACCTCATCCTTGTCACCAGGTGCTGCAGGAACAGTGACTTGGAGACTGTGTCCCTCCTTGGAGGGGCTTCAAAAGCCATCTGGACATGGTCCTGGGCAACTGGCTTTGGGTGGCTGTGCTTGAGCAGGGGAGGTTGGACAAGATGACCTCCAGAGGTGCCTTGCAACCTCAACCGTTCAGTGATTCCGTGATTTCCAAACCACCAAATCATGTATCAGAAATTACATGACTGCTCTATTTTATTGTATTATAAAGCAATAATGATGAACTCGTAAAATTGTGTGGAATCCGGCCTGCCACTGTCTTGTTCAATGCTGAGGAGTCTGACTTTAGGGAGAGAAATTCTTTGCACCCTTTGGCACAAGGTCAGCCTGTCAATGACCTAAAGGGTTACCCGGCCTGCGGGTGTGTAGAGATCGTGACCGTGGGTTCTCAGGATTCTGTAATATACAATGGCACAGAAGCTTTTGTTCTTTAAATTTCTCTACTTTATTACAGATTACCACAAATAATCACCACTAGCAAGTATACTACCACAAAATGTCCACTAGCAAGTATACCTACGATTAATAGAGTGATTGTATATATAACTCAAGTTATTACAAATTCTCTCAGCAATCAATAATATAGTAGCAATTAATAGTATGACAGGAGTTAATAATAGCAGCAACCAACTGTATCGCAACAACCAATAACAACAATAACCAAGTAGTCACGTACTATTACAGGTTACTACAAACTTATCATTGGTGAAGCAACTTATCAACAATCTAACAGCTGGTATACTTATCATAGATTACTTGTATGGATATATAATACCAGTATAAAGTGAATTAGACAGATTTCAGAAGGAAACCATACCAAAGGGGAGGACAAACAGATCCCAGAGGGGGACCAAACCATCCCAGAGGTGGGAATACAAACTGACCCAGCCCCAAAAGTGGACCCAAAGAGGCACCAATAAGATAACGGACAGAGTTTCACTTCAAAGGTGATCTGTATCATGGATTCTGGAGTTGACCAGATGTCCCTGGTGAGAATCCAAGATCTCTTAGAAAGTTCAGGCAGAGAAATAAGCCTGTTTAGGAAAGGAAAGGAAAACTACATGCAGAACAGGACATTCTCAGAGACAGATGCTCCATTTTGGATAAAAATTAAGTCCTTTTTATATCATAGAGACATAAGAGGGCATAGAACATCACCACTTCGAGGAGCCAATAGATGGTGTTAATTTTGATTTTTCACCTATACCAGCCAATAGATGATGATGGTTTTGGTTCTTTCAGACCGATTTTATTTTCCCTGACTGTTTCCACTTTTTCAGATAGAAACACAGTTTCTTGTACTTATCGATGGTATCTCAGGATGTCTGTGGCTTCTGGGTACCCCAGCTATACTTCAAAGAGGCCAGCTGCACTTTTCAAGGATGTTTCTAGTTCGAAGGCTTAGTTCCCAGGCTCACAGCTCCCAGGCTGGCAGGCAATTTCTCTGTCAGCGTTTTTCAGCAGACATTTTCTTCTGTTCAGTAATTTTCCCTTTGTAACCAGGCCACCTTTAAGGCTGCTCACATCACAGCCTCTGCAGAGGAAGATCCAGTGTGCTTATCCTACATGCTTCCCTCTCTCAGCTGGAACTTCAGTCCCTCTTGAAAGAGATGCTGTTCTCTTAATGTAAATATCTACCTCCCCCACTGTGAGCACCTCTATTTCTGCCTAAGAAAAGAGACACTTTAAGCAAAAAATCTAAGATCTAGTTCTAATTTAGGTGGGATTTAGGCTGGATAGTACTACATACGTATGCATTATGCTGTGGAGCTGAGAGAGATCAAGGTGGCAGATACTATAAATCATCATTCATCCTTTTAATCAGAAGAATAAGTAGTACTGATGATGATGAGAAATGCAGAGAATTTGGAGGGAAAAAGGAGAGGAACTGTAGAAAGTAAGGGCTGAAACTATTGTATATTTTTCTTCAATATGTATTGCACGTGTATATAAGTCAAAGGTTCAATTTGTTCTTAGCTGCTCATGTAATGAAAGCAAGATCTTTGCAAAAAGTAAGACTTGGAAAAATCTGTGCATAAAAAAGTTTGCAAGGTAAATTTTATTTTTTACCCTGCTAAATGTTATGCTTCTGCCATGAGCTACCTTGAAGCATTGCCTTCATGGTGTTGTACAAGGGAAATTTAATCTGATATTTATGACCAGCTTTGAATTGTCCACAGTGAACCTAACTGCCTCCCCACTCCCAAGGACTATAAATCATGTATCTGATGCTTCATATTACCTGACTAAGGGCTAAGGTGAATCACAGTTTCCCTTATACCATATGAAATTGAGCTCTTTTAGTAATCGATTGTGAATTGTCTGCCTTTTCCTGAGACTGTCTGTACTTATGGGTGGCAAAAAGAAAAGAAAAGATTTGCAGGAACTGCAAGAAGTCAAAAACAGGGACTGGTGGGATTGCAGCAGACCGATTTACAGTGCTTACAGATTGTGTGCCCAGATAATGTCAAAGCACATGGTATGAAGGGGTCAGATCAGCCTCGTGCCAACAGTTTTTGCAGCATCAGGCAAGACTATCACTTAAGACCTAGCCAAAAGATTTACAATGTAAATGGTTAGTGCATATGGGCATGAGATTGCCTAAAGTCCCCAGCTGCCAGTGTAGACAAAGCCTTAATTAGCCAATAATGCTGGAAATTTGTGCTAGTAGGGAAGTTTTCCTTATTCAGTAAGCAGTTCCTCAAATAGTACTGAATTGAAATCAACAACCAGTTTGACAAGTAACTGAGGAACATGGCTTTAGCTCATTATTTATTAACTAAAAATTCAATCAGTTAGCTAAATGTGAAAGTTTATCATTATATCTTATGAGACATTTGGTACACTAAGCAAATGAGAACAAGTTTCTTTCAAAAGATTTGATATCTATATTTGGGGATCTAATTCCTTAGGGAGAAATCTGATTACGTGGCCAGTTTTTATAGATTCAGAGGAATACACAGTGTCCACGAGAGACGTAAGCAATTTTAAGCACTTGTTCTGCAGACAGTTGAACTACCTGTGCACACGGGGCTAAGAAATTTAAGAGGTCCTAACAGTTTAGACACACAGTTCTCAGTTACAGGTATTGAAAATATTCAACTTTAGGTAAAGCCACCAAAGCAGACAAACCCCCTTCAGTAGTTTATTTTATCCTTTGAATTAATTGTGTTCCTTATCCCATATTTTCTTAATGCGTGAAATGAAGAAGCTGCAAAGAATGCCAAACCTTTGGCAGGGAAATGCACTTCATCTTGTAGTTCTAATTATGGAAGACAATGCAAAAGTAAGTTTGTTTGTTTACTTGTTTGTTTTCCTCAAATACTCTCTAATTCGTCTAAATTTCTTGGCATTCTTTTGCATTTGAGGAAAAGAGGACCAGAAGTATAACAAAACTATTTCCAAAAGCACAAGATTTCTGAATTATCTGATGTGCTGGAGCAGAGAATGTAAAGCAGCAGATAGCTAACCAAGCTGGTAAAAATCTACACTAGGAAAATGGAAATCTGAATCTGATGGCACTGACCAGTTATGGAGGCTAATAGTCTATATCAGCTGTCAGCAAGAATTTTTACTCTCCTCAGCTAAGACAGAAATGGGACACTAAGGCAAAGCAAGAATCAGAAAAGTATGAAGAGAAAACCTTCCTCCAAAGATGACATCTACCTGATGAGGCCCTGGGCATTGATAAGGGGACTCAGGAAAGGGTCAAGGTTTAAATTGTTTCATACTAAAAAATGTAGAGGTGAATCAGCTCAAACTACAGAGTCAGATTCTCATATACACAAAGTCTTTGTGTATATAAGCATGCTTTTGGCAATGCAGGCAGGTGAGACAGCATAGCAGCAATACATTTCCTCACATTTGAAGTTCCCTTTAGGTTGTCACAGCAGACCAAAGAAACCTTGGTATAAATGAAAGTTAGGTCAAAGTGTGTAAGGTACATATAGGCATGCAAGAATGATCAGCTTAATCACAGAATCATTAAGGTTGGAGAAGACCTGTAAGATCAAGTCCAACCATCAACCCAACACCACCATGCCCACTAAACCATGTCCCACAATGCCACGCCTACACCGTTTTTGAACACCTCCAGGGATGGTGACTCCACCACCTCCCTGGGCAGCTTATTCCAATGCTTCACCACTCTCTCAGTAAAGACATTTTTCCTAATATCCAGCCTGAACCTCCCCTGGTGCAACTTGAGGCCGTTTCCTTTTGTCCTGTCACTAGACACTTGGGAGAAGAGACCAACACCCACCTCTCTGCAACCCCCTTTCAGGTAGTTGTAGAGAGCGATGAGGTCTCCCCTCAGCCTCCTCTTCTCCAGACTGAACACCCCCAGTTCCCTCAGCCGCTCCTCATAAGACTTGTGCTCCAGACCCCTCATAATGTTGATAAGGATATTTGAGAGATATCCAAAATGCTATTTTGAAGCACTTGCTCTGCCTCATTCATATGCCATTGTCTTTAATTCTGGAGATTCCTGAATGGTTTCATAACTTTCCCTTGACATAAGCGAGCAAACTCTCATACTGTGTATTGTCTACATTTTTCTTATGGTTAAAAATCCGTATTATGCAAGTGCACACACCTCATGATCATCTTCAATGCAGAACTAGTTTGATGAAACCCAAACATTCATGTTTAATGGACCAACAACATCCAGGACAGTAGTGGGAAATCAATCCTAGGTATTGCTTGAACTATAAAAATTACGCTGCACTGGGAGAACCAACCCTTTGCCGTGTAGCACTGCCAATAGTGGTTACAATAGCAGCAAAATCTCCCAAAATTGTGCCATGTTTTTACTACTTGGCAACAACTAGGTACTGCTAAGTACTGCTATTAGTATATGCGCTCAGTTTCAGAACCCATTGAATTATGCTACTGTTAAGTTCTCCCTACAACAGATAAGGCTATGGAAATGAGTGAGACCAGCATTTCTCTGCCAGTCCTAGAACTTTATGTAAGTTGGAATTCAATTGTCTGAAAACTAGTTAGACATTAGATATTAATTTCTCCCTTTTGGTAGGAGCTGCAGCACCAGGGAGCAAGATTTCTTGTCTTCTTTGGAACAGATATGAGGAAAAGATTTTGTTCCATTTTACGACTTTTCAAAATTTCAGAGGAAATCTAATGAGCTCTACTTACACAACTTACCCTAACAGAATCCCCTGCAGAAACTGTCCTCACATTTGCAACAACAGACTAAGCAGTAAGTGAATAGATGACAGTAACTCTTGTGAAGATTTGATGTGGCTTTAGTAATGCTGAATTGGCTAATCCCTTCCAAGTTCAGTCAAGGGGATTTCACTTGCCTGTTTGCTTTGAACAATACAAGTTTGTATTACCAAATGTGTTCATATCCAGTACATAACGGACTACCTGCCATGTCAACCGAGATGGGATTAACTGTTATGGTCTTTTAAATTCAGAACAAATATGAGTAAATCAGTGTGAATGTTATCCACGACTGCTTTATTGTGGATCAAAGAAGTCAACAGAGCATGGTATCTGTGTTACACACATAGAAGAATAAAAATTCCTACCTCAGTTTTAGACTAAAGGAGAACATCGAGTCTTGCAATCTTTGCTAATAGGTACTTTCAGTACATATTGACATGGTCTTAGTCTCTTGAATTTAGATACACTTGTAAGGGTGAGATTGAGGTTATCTAACTTTAAGGGTAGTATTCATCACTGGTCATTGTAGATTTGAGTATCTACAATGTAGTGTGTACACCTGAGCAAGATGACTAAGTTATTGTTACTAGAGGAAAAATAGGATGGGATTAAACACATACACGTAATATCATTTTAAACACTCAGAGGTGTCCCATCTAGCATCCAGCTGCCGCTCCAGAAGGCAGTGGATCTTCTGTATATGTCCCTTCCCTGTCAGACCCATGCCATGGGTGTCTTGGATGCCCTGAGGCATCTCAAATTGCCCTAGATGCCTACATATGAGCAAGCCCCTATGTCCACAATGTTCACATCTTCACCTGAGATAGTCTTGATTGTGGCTAAAGTCAATGAAGAAGAATATGAACATCTCATCTATTTTAGCTGCACCTTAAAATGAGTTCACTCCCCTCAAGCCCCTATTTTTCTCTATTGTCTGTAAAGGAAGGATGGGGTTGACCAGATGAGGCATGGGCATCTATATTCTAGCCATCTAAATATGTGCAAAGAAGTCATACTCTCCTACTCCATGCCAAAGGAGTAACTCCTTCTTATATCCTCTGTTAGTATTATTGTTGTGGGGCTATTCTCACTGATCTCAAAGAGCAGCTGCATAAGAGGAGTGCAGCCATTCACTCACCCATCCTTGGTCTGGTGGAGGGCTGGGTCAGTGCATGAGCATCCGTGAATATCACACTATTTACACCAAATGTTGGAAAAAAACCCTCTTTTTCAAAAGCAGGGAGAATGGACATGCTGCTTTGTTTACATCACTTTAAAGAATAAAAGTGGTAAGTGGTAAATAACATACCTGGGAACGCAATGACTTCCCAATGCCCAAATGTGATGGCTCCGGTGGACTTATACCATTGTTACAAAAGTAGTGTCAAATGAGTTGATATCAGTGGAGTGGATGCAGACATTTTGCTAGTTAGCTTGGCAGAACAGAATTTTATGAAGTAAATGAGGTTGGTAAAGCTTGAAGAAGGAAGAAAGGGGGGGAAACAGGGCCCTTGGCAAAGAGATGATTGTGGTTGAACCAGAGCTGGAGAAGGCAAATCCTTTCTTTACCTTTTCCCTTCAGTGCTCTCTGACAGTGCTCTTTTTCCCTGTCCCACTCAGAAGCACCATCCCAAACCAACCGGTTGTTAGCATGTCCAACAGCATCCATTCACAACTCCCTCGCTAAATGAGAGCATCAGCAGCATTGAGGCCAGGATGTCATTCCTCCAGGACATGACTATTAGACATACCTGCACCCCTAACACAGACATAGGCCCTAACATGAGGATGCTAAATTAATCCTCTTTCTCTTCTGCACATGAAAAAGATTAAAGTTGATTGTGAAACACTCATCCTGCCAACCTCAAGCACCTGAATTAGGAGAAAAGTCTCTCTAGTCTCATCAACCCAAACAAAACAGAGGAAAACCACCTCAGGTGTTCCTGCCCAGGTTATAACCACAGCTCTGGGTTTCAGGAAGGACACAGCCTTAGAGACTTAAAGGACATAGCTAATGCTAACTGCAGAGTAATCAATGCTAGCTGCATGTCCCCTTTTCTTTCAGCCAGCTTTGCAAGTATGAAGATACTTGCCCATAATGGAAAAAGAGATACACTTGCAACCACTCATATGTCCAAGAACACTATCCTGGGTCCTATAAATGCATCACTGAGATAGAACAACACTTGATTTAAGAGAGTTATATAATTGACATAGGAAAGATTAGCCCTTGTGGTACAAGAGAAAATATCTGTAATAAGAGCACATTTCCAAATTAAAAAAAATAAACTATGCCTATTATACTCTATAACTATACTATGGCTGTACAGAATCACAGAATCACAGAATCATTAAGGTTGGAAAAGACCTGTAAGATCATCAAGTCCAACCATCAACCAACACCACCATGCCCATTAAACCATGTCCCACAATGCCACGTCCACACGTTCCTTGAACACCTCCAGTGATGGTGACTCCACCACCTCCCTGGGCAGCTTATTCCAGTGTTTCACCACTCTCTCAGTAAAGAAATTTTTCCTAATATCCAGCCTGAACCTCCCCTGGCACAACTTGAGGCCATTTCCTCTAGTCCTGTATTACAATTTAGCTATATTGTCTTCCAGTTAGCCTTCATTTTCTATTAAGTCTTGCTACCTGTTATTTAGGAATATTTCCCCTTTGAGTCTCCTCGCATTTCAGTCAAATTCCCTACTAAAATAGCTGCACCCTCATAATCTTCTTTTTGCTCAATGTTATGTGCCTTGACACCACTTGGGAGAACTCAAGAAAGATACTGCTTTTACAAAGTTCCTTCCAACTTTTTGTCACAATGTAATTCTCAGAGAACCTGCAATGTCTTGTTTTCCAGGTTTCTAAACTCCTAAAGAAAATTGAAGGTATCTTGCCTAAATGCAGATTTCTACATGTTAAGGATCTGATCCAATCTAGTCTGTCCATTATCACTATATAAGGTAAACCTCTTGCAGAGAATGTTTTATCCTACTTTTTGGAGACATCCCTGCAACGATGTGATGAATAGCCCTCTTACAGCTGTCTGTCTCTCTCCATCTACTACACAGGACGCCTACACAGCCTGTTAGATTAGATCCTTAAGGTAAGAAGATTAAGTTAAACCAGATGAATTCTACTCTCTGTCAAACTACTTTATAATTGCGTTTCCAATGGAGTAATTATGAATAAGATGAAAACCAGAACAAAGGAATGAGATCCAATTTCTTCAACATTTTCTTTTTTATATAAGACCCCTATTTTAATTCTGGAAGAGCCAAATTAAGGAATTTTCTTATCGTATAGGCAAATGTTATGCAGAAGCACACTCCTAACTTTTGCTCAGGCAGAAATTCAAGGATTTGAAGTACAGAAAAAAAAGAAAGCCTGGCATTTAAGCAAACTGACATCTGTTTCATTAACAGACAACCTGGATAACTTGGTTTTGTGTGTAAGAGGTTTTTATTCGTCATAACTCTACAAACTGAAAGAACTGTTTAATCAGCTTCAGCAGAGCATAATCCCTTAACTTTGATATTTTTTCCTCACAGTACTTAGCAGTGCAAACAATATTATGAATACCTGGAAGCACTGCAGCAGATTCACAATGGCAACCTGTCATAGTCTGTCCATGTGAAATTGTTTCTGAGACACACACAAAAAAAAAGGAAATTACCAAGAGAAAATGGCTGTCATTTGGGAAATTCATATTAATTGCCTACAGTCATAGTCAATGTCAACTGACTCAGCAAGGAATATTTAACATTAAGGTTTGAATAGTCCCCAGAAAATCAAACTCTCTGTTTTAAGTCAGTTGCACACTTTAACAACTGGCAGAATAGGATTTTCAGTAAGTCATTTGCTCCATTGATCTGGAAATGACAAGATTTAGGACATACATTTACACAGAACAGAGATGGGGACAGCTTGGAAAAGTTAGCAGTGCATGGAAATTTTCAAGAATGTAAACCTGAGGTTTCCATCATGGACCATATGTGTGCCACTAATGGGCACCGCTAAATAGGTTATCCTGTATAACTAAAGCTATTTCAGACTGGCAGGAAGCAAGTCAGAAAAATGGAGCGGAGAGAGTCTTGAGGAGAAATACAGCAGTTATTCAAGCAGATACAGTTTCAAAAAAAAAAAGGAAAGCAGAATAAGCAGTAGCTGAGTAGCTGTGATCCCCCATGAGCATCTCTAGACTGCTAGACTGCAAGAGAATCACCCCTCCTCAAGATAGTTGGGGGAAAGAGAGGGGAAGGAAAAAAGGCAGAAGGACCCAAATCACCCATATTAATCCCTGGGATCTCTACGATCGTCACGATGGTCTGGTATCCTCAGAACACATGACCAATATATTTCTGCCATTACTGAACATTTCCCTTCTTATCAGTGTGGGAAACTGCTGTCTTCCCCAGCATTAATGCTGATGAAGTTCTTACTTTCCTTTCTCATAAGCTTCTCACAATATCGGAACCATGAAATAGGACTTTCTCATGGCAACACCTCTTCTTCCCACCTTGATTTACAACCCATACCCATTCCCTTGTGTATTTTTGCTGTGCACCTCTGAGAAGAACCTGTATCTGTCTACAGCCCCTGCTGAAATATAATTCAGATATTCCTCGCTGGCCTTCTCTTCTCCAAGCTGAACAAATGCAGCTCCCTCAGCATCTCTTGGAGTTATGTCATTAACTCCAGGCCCCAGTCATCTTCATGGCCTTCTGCTGGACTTGCTGCAATTTGCAAATATCTTGCTTATAATGTGTGCACCAAGTCAACAACAACCATATTGAGAAAATCCAATGGATAGACAGAAATTATTAAGTGGTCTAAATATTGTTTAAACTATAAACCATTAAGCTTACAGTGTCCAGGTTAGGTACCTGTAGTGTGCAGTCAACATATGGCCCCAAATTTATGCTGATTTGTAGTAGAGTCAGAGATGGGTGTTATTCTGTGTGTACTAAAATGAACAGCAGACGTCACTGGTGCAGGATGAGTACCAGTAGGAGAGAAAGAGCAGTGATGTTAAATGTACTGAATTAGCTTTGGGCTTTGGAAGGATCTGCTTCTTTTGTTTTGGCAGTTTCTCTATTGTCCTGTAATATTGTTCTATTGTTAGAGAACATTCAAATGGCACATTAAAGCTTCTATTTTTTAAAAATAAGATATGCAAGAAAAAGAGTCATTTAGAAAACTCTTTACGTGTCTGTCTGAGCAAACCAATCTAGCCATGAGCTTTCCCTTTCAGAGTTGCCTCGAGAGCACCAAGGTGGAATTCAGCTTACCTGCCCTTGAGCATGTATACAGAGGTGTCTGTGTCCAGGTTGGGTACCTAGGCTCCTACTACAGCCAGAAGAGACTGAGTCAACATGGCCAAAATTAATAGCTCTGAAGAGTCCATTGATTCACTCAGCACCGTAACAGGTAGAAGAGTACCCGTCTATCTAACGCTTTCCCAAATAATGTCCAAGCAGAGTTCAAGAATCAGCATGGGTCAGAGACCATCCCCAATAGGCAATTTTAATGAAGTCATCCAGTTTCGAGGCTGAGAGAGTCACCAACTTGCCTCAGAGCTAGAGAACAATCCATGGCACAGATTTATTTGCTACACTTATAGATGCATATGTATGTGTTACACATACACACATTTCTGCATGTATGTACAGAGAGGGGGACATGGCTAGAGAGTCTATGCATGTGTATATATGTAAATATATACACATACAGTAGATAAAGCCTCAGAGCATAGACAGATAAGGCCTTAACTCCAGCATCTCCATTTAAAAATTTCTGTTTACCTTGTCTTTCTTACAAACTAAATGTGTGACAGCATAATTTATTTGGCAGCACTTAAGCTCATACTTGTGCGTTTACTGTATTTCTGTGCTGTGCCTTTCTTCTGGGCTTACTGTGCAAATTCAAAATCTAAAAATTATTGTTCATTATATACATTAGAAAACCTCTATGCTTCTAAACCCAAACTAGCTGTTTGAGAAGAGAAAAATACTGCAAATGGAGCTAGCATATAGCTCACAAGTCTATCATCAACTAAATTATTGGTGCTTTCTCCAGACTCTCCTTTCCAGGCTCCATTTGGGTTGCCAGCAGGGTCCTTTATAAGAAATCTGTATACCTGCAAGAATCTCAGGTGCTGCTGGAATCAATACAGAATCAATGGTAATTCCCGAGATTTGGCTGGATATTTAAGAAATTACTCATCTGGAAGAGGTGTAACGCTAAATGAGTTCCCCTTGACATACCAAAGCTTATGGAGATTTCTCTTGCTGAAACGATAAACTATTTCTGAGCAGAGCCATTGCTTCCTAAGATGAGCCACTAACTATTATGTTGCAGCTGAATGACACAAGGATGTGCAACTATCAAAGCACAGAAAAAAGTGTCAAGGAGCTCAGAAGAAAATAAGACATTTATCAGTCCTGGCAGTTCATGGAGATGGGTGAAGACAGTGATTAGTAAAATGGTGACAGTGTAAAATGCCACCTGTAAATAACCATAAAAATTGTTGGTGTGAATATTTTATATAGACTGGGGGGGATTTTTCTTTGTTTCTTTGTTTACAGATTCTTACATAATCTTGTTTAAAGTTTTATTTAATTACTCAATTTTTTTTTTTAATTACACCTGGCTTTACAAAAAAGAAAAAAAAAAGAAAAAGAAAAAAATCTAAGTAGAAAAATCAAGATCTACATTAAAAAGTCAAAATTTTTTGAGTGTTCAGAAGAAATTAAGATCCTTTACTTTAGTGATCTGTAAGACAGACATCTGTGTCAAAGATCTCTGTAATCAATGGAGCAGTGCAAGCGTTTCCAGAATGCAATGCATCTTAAGTTGTTTGAGTGGGTTAAATCATGCTCCATTGATGTCTTTTTCAGTCTAATCACTACAGGATATCTATAGAATTAGCTTAGACCAGACATCAGACTTTAACAGATGAAAACTTTGTTAAAAAATAATCTCATTATTCATACCTAAATATGGTTATGTTATTCTCTGATATAAAAAAGAAAAACACCATCTGTTTTGTATAACTCTGATCAATAATAGGCCCTTGTTCTTTTAGAAGTGGAGTGAAAACTAATATGAAGAAACATTTGCAATGCAACTGTAACTTATTTCTAGTAAGGTGATTTTGGGCTCCGTGTGCAGACCTAGTGAATACAAAGAAGCTATTGAATGGTGAGGCAATGGCAACTTCTTGAGACTACAAAAAATAATAGAGAGAGAGCCCACCTTTGTCTATAATTTAATTCCCAGATGTACTGTCATGTAGCAGCATTAGGGCATAATGAATCTGCTCTGTTATTTGCTTCGCTGTGGGCTATGAGCCAGGGAGTCATTCAGCCCGAGAGACAAAAGACACCCTGTCTGTGCAGAGATCCCTGCATCTTCCCGGCACATTTCCTCATACATTTTGTGAACTGTCTTTCCCCTCCCCTCTCCCTCTGTTATGTTAGCTGTGAACTGCAGCGAAAATCTGTCTGTGACAGACACTTTCGGTACTTGGTCAGCTGTCAGACAAACATGAGGTGAAAGACTTCAAATATGGCATTGGGCTCACAAACACACATACACGCACACACACATAGAGAGAGACAGCCATCACTGGCTACTGCTCGGGTCCAAGCAGGGAAACAAAAACAAAACACACAAAAAACGGTCAGGGAAGAGAGTACTCCTATGTAAGTCTGAGAACTTGCAAACAAAGAAGGCAGGTTTCGTTAAAATCAAACCTGTAAGATCTAAACTCAAAGGGATGTTCCCTAATTTCGAACTGCAGGGTTAACAACATCTTCGTTCTATACCCAGAACTCATCCGTGGCAGTATTTACTGGAGGAGATCTCCAACAACTTTGGAAGTTGTTTCTATTAATGCCAATGTCAAGACAAATAGAAGGGAAAAAGACTCGATGAGAAACCTATGAATGGATGTATGGCCCACGCTGACTCGCGGAGTATGAATTGTAAATCATCCCACCCAAATCCACCTTTATTCGGATACTTACATGTCACCTGGCAACGCCTTTTCATAAGTCTAGCACGGTTAGGGCCATGCTGTTAGGATGCTGTAACCTTACCACGTTAGTCTAAGGTACTCTGCAGTGAAGTCACAGTGTTTATGCAACGTGCTGTGGCTCCAAGTGAAATAACCTCTTTGGGTCTTGTACTATAACAAAAGGGTGCTGTCTTCTCCTACAATGAATTCTGTCTGTAAACACAATATACCATTCAGGGAAATCAAAGGAAACATCTCAACTGGATCCAGTCTGAGATCAGGTCTTGAAAAGCCTTGTTCATCCAAGAAGATTTGACCAAAGAAAGCATCTGGGTTGGAGTTGACACAAGAAACTCCTTGATTTTCTTGTGACTCTGAGAGATGTATTCAGACCCACTAGGCTGCATGACTTTTTTAGTGTAATCTGTAAATCTAAACAAACAACATGGCCCAAATGAATATCTCTAATATTCCAAGGTATTCCTAATGTCTCTGGATGCCTGTAGACAACTGAATCTTACTGCCAGTGGTTACAACAAGAGTCAGGACATGCAGGTTAAGTGTAAACACCTACAATTAGGTGTGTGAACTTGAATCCTGCCATAGGCTCACCCTTAGTCACTGGAGAGATATAGGCACCTGTAGAGGGTGATTCACCCCTCTCTAAGATTGAGAAAAGACATGTCAAAGATAAATTGGATAGAAGTGTCTGAATTTTGTCTTCATTGAGCATGGATTGAGGCCTAAGGTGGACTAAATGCCTAACATTTAGACAGGTGAGTCTCCATTTCTTTCCCTGAGCTTAGCTATTCTTGGTTGTGTAAGATGCCCTGGCATACCTGAGACAGCCACCCAGGGCTGTTAGATATGACAACACATCAGTGGGAAGCTCAAACTTTCTAAACAGTAGCTAATGTTAAGGCAGAATACCTTACAGCTTCTCAGGACAGTGCCAGGCACTGAAGTTGAGGTAACTGAATTCAACATCTGAAGGAACGTGACTGAAGCAGACAGTGGGCTATATTCAGCTGCCCAAGCGTTGGTATTTAGTGTCATTTTAGAAGCCATGCAGATATGACACACAACTTCTGGGATACCCCCAGAGTTTTGAAACATAGCTGAGGCCAGGCAGGATAACTCAACAATGCCTGAAACAATAGGGATGTGATTCATTTGCCTACATACAGACATTCAGGGTTATTTTAAGTACTGCACGATGTCCTACCTAGCCTCCATCTGACACTCCAGAAGGATAGTCTCCCATAAATGCTGTGTAATACCTGTCAGTATCATGCATATGTCTCAAATATGCTACAGAAAAATTGGCAGCAGACATCCGTGTTTCAGCAACAAAATCCCCTCTTCTGTGTCTGCACTTCAAACTTCCCTGAGCATGTGGAGATCCAACCCTGCGAGTAATCACACACGTAGCACAGAACTGCATGTATCAGCCAGCTAAGGCACAGAGCAATATAGTTACCTCCTTGCAGTATGGTGAGCAATCCAAGGCAGATGACCCTCATCCCCCAGCAGTGCTCACGTCTCCATGAATGGAGACATGTGTTCCTTCTTGCAAATAACCCAAGCTTGCTCATCTTTGTCTACAATTGCTACTGAGGACATCCTAAGAGGACTCTCAGAACCTCTTGGTGGATGTACAGCATATGAGTAATATCTGCATTGTGCAGATGTCTCTTAATGACATTTTTTGTAAGAGAAGGAGAAAGGAAGGGCTGGCTTTGTGTAAAGAAATTAAGTTCTATTTGTGACTGAGCCACAAACTTCCTGCATTTGATAAGCAACTGTTTTCCTCTTGTTTCCTCCTATCGTATCCTGCAATTAATATTCCCCTTTTCTGAGATAACTTGGGTGGACACATTCATTGATGCTTATCAAATATGTCCAGAAATATATTTACTACTGAAATTTTTAGAATCCTCAGGGCTTCTTGCCAGAGACATAGCAATCACAGTTACCTCTTGAAATTATTGAGCTTTTTCACTTCTCTCCAACCCCTTTGGTCCTTTTTTTCTTTCTGATGAGCACCAAAAATTCCCTCTTAACCTTCACAAATTCAGCCCTCATCTGATGACAAACAGTTCACTTTCTCTTCCACATGTTGGCATTTGGCATTCTCTTCCCCTTGCCCTCATTCTGACTGGATTCTGCCTTTTCTGAATCTGTTTTCCCCAGCATGAGAAACCATAGAAAAGCACACACAAACCAGAGAGAAGCTACAGAAATTCCCTCTAAAGAGAAGAAAAGAACAGGAAAGACTAATTCTCCAGAGGTGTGCACCAGCTTTGAGTATGCTCTTCCCTTCCTTCACCCATTTCCCTCAGCTTCTGCTACACTTGTTTATCCTAACAATGAGGCTAACTTTTAGTATCTTTTTCATTAATTAGTTAAATAAAAATAAGTTTTAAAAAAGGGAAGAATTAAAAAAAAAGAAACTTTAACATGGCCATCCAATAATGAAAAGATAAACAGGTACTTCTAGAACACAGTATGATTTTGTTTAGATGTTAACTTCTGGATGAAGTTAAACATGTCCCAAAGATGCCTATTAATTTCCAAAGTCTATGAAAGAAGCCTTGCTCAAATGCAGATGCCTGTGTTTCATTAAATTAATTCCATTTCAGGTACCTAAATGACTTGGAGAACGCCATCTTAATGGTCTTCGTAATATTCTTTAGAACTGTTCATCATCTTTCCTAGAAAACCTTATTTTTAAGTAAATTCAAAGGTAATGTTACTATATAAGCCACTAATGCAGGACACGGTCAAAGCTGTAATGTTGTGTAGACTGCAAATACTTCTTAAAAAGAAGCAAAATGCACAATTCAGTAACATTGTCCCTATTTCTTTCTTATATTGCAGTCGCACTTGATTTGGTTTTGGCACAGCAGTTCTGTAGATGTGCAGGTTGATAGGCAAAGTTTTCTGTATTCCGTATGTCTATTAACATAGAATACTTGAAAAAAAAGGTTCAGCTTTCATTACCTTTATATGCATAGGATTTAGTGCGGTGATGGAGACAATATTACTTCAGAAGCCATTTGGAATCATGTACAGGTACTTGAAAGCAGGATATGTTTTTAACCTGTAGAAGGAAAAGAAATTACTCCCCAAAATTTTGGGGTTTCTCAATAAAACTGGAAGTATGTTATTCATAGAAATAATTATTAAGATTTCCGAATTTGGTAAGTTTGTGCCTGAACATTCACTGCTCATGGTATTAAGACTAGACCTTTTTGTGTGAGGCGGTTCAAAAAGATTTTGTTTTTTTCCCTTTCTGTGAAAGGCCACGAGGTGTAATTCTGCACTGCCATTAACAAGGGCCTATGCGTGTTCACAGAGATGTTGAAAAGCTCCACAGAAGCTCTTTTGGCTTTTGGAGCCCACTATCTCTCCTATACATTCATGAACTACATAATAAAGAGCAAATAAGGTGTTGGGATTTGGGTTTGACTGGACACCCTGTCTTTGGCCATAAGAGGAGATGTGACACTTCAGCTCTCAGGTCCTTTCATGCCATAACCTGTATGCCACCACAGCCAGTGAAACAATGACTGAATTTCCAACCAAGCTGTCTTGAGTCAGCCCAAAAGACCTGAAGATTTGCTCTCATTTGCAATACTCGTGGAACCAGAGGTGCTGGAGCAAAATGCATTTGCACTGTGAACACAACTCTCCTTGCCCAGTGGATTTTCTTCTCTACTCTGAGTCATGGAGAGATAAATAAATACATACAGGGATATAGAAAAACAGAAATACAATTTTACAACAAAATTTTCTTCCACTCATATTCCTTCATAGAATTAATCTTTAATTTCAAGTCTACTTTCTTAATAAAGTACATTACTAGTCTTAAACACAAGACTTTGCTATTTCTATAACGGACTCCTGCTTTAGACCACCTCAGGGTTTGATCAGGCTAAAGGCTAGACTGTATCTAAAAAATCCCTCTGGGAAGAAGGGAAATGAGAGCTCCACTAGTCCAGTGCACCATTCAGTGAAGATACTGAATCTTGAAACATACTCTTGGATGTACTGTTTCCTTAAATGGTCTATGTTCAACAAAGCGTAAGAAATATATATATAGGATGTTTATAAAAATCCACAGAATGCTCCTTTTCTAGCATCTTTTCCAGGCCCAGAAAGGTTAAAACAGATATTCCCTTCCATGACATCTAACATGTTTTTCTTGACGTTTTTTAATCAGAATTGATAACACAGCAGGTATGCTGTGAATTAACTGTACCGAAGATCTAAATGAGGCCTTATAGAAAAGCATGGTATGGTACAAGGATATTGTTACACAACCTTGTTATACTGCTAAAATAGTGACAAGTAACATCTCATTCTAAACATGGAAACACTTCTTTCAGATAAACTATGGAAATTTAATTTCATTTGTAGTTGCATTTTTCTGTGTGACTGCCTAATAGAGTAGATTCTTGAAACATAATCCTTCTAAATCAATGCACTGTTGCTAAATGCATTTGCTATGGCAGAAGTCTGAAGTTACTAAATAAAGGAGTTGTTTAACCTTCTTTTAAGTCACGCTTGTTTAGAGTTACTGACTTTAGTACTCTGGGAAGAGCTACAGAAGAGCTCTGCATGCAGAAGTTGGGGA
The DNA here is from genome assembly GCF_030936135.1 of Gavia stellata. Lineage (NCBI taxonomy): Eukaryota > Metazoa > Chordata > Aves > Gaviiformes > Gaviidae > Gavia > Gavia stellata. The sequence goes on along the minus strand of NC_082595.1, from coordinate 108,027,697 downwards.
TGATGGAGAGGGAAGAAAGACCCATTGAACCTTGAAAGGAATGGTATCGTCTTTAGGATGGAAGCACTGTGCCTCAGCGATTGACTTTGCAACCAGTCTATTCCTAGAGATAGTTAGCGGAGTCTCCAGGCTGCTGTCTTCCAAAGGTTGTGATTAATGCCACAATATTACCATCAGTTTACTGGTAAAACTGAGGTCTTGGGAAACACAAAAAAAAGTGAGGTAAAAATAAAAGCAGAGGCATCAGGTTTCTTTCAGGATTATTAATATAGTTTGGAATCTCAATAATGGACTCAAAATATTTATCAAGCATGTGATCTGAGGTTACACTGTTCACAGAGGAATTACCTCCCTGAGATAAATGCTGATGATACATAGAAAAGAGCACACTTTTGTTCAGGGTAATAAAAAAACGATATGCTCGAATAATTGGGAACATTTTCGTCATATCGAGCATGAGAAAAGAATGTGGCTGATTATGTCTACCAGTGGGAAAGCTGCCAGACACCCTCTTTGGCCTTTAAAAGCAATGCGTTTATTGACTGTTCCATTTGTGTAACAGGCATGAAACTCCAGATGAGCATTTGGGCTTTCAGTTGGTGGAGGGAAGAAAATGAGACAGCTCCACCCATTTATAATGCAGGACTGCTGAACAGAAGTGCTTGTATGGTTGGGAAGGTGAAATATCTCTTTCAAATGTTTTGACATCTCTAATTCAGGTATCTGTTTTTATCAGTGAGCAGGGATGTCACCCAAGGTTGCTCTCTAAATAGGATAAACCTGGAGCTTACCTGCCACTTTAAAGACTAAAAATGTATTTTTAGATTGATAAACTCAGCTGAGATGAATCCTAATCTACGATAACAATGATTTTTTCCTCCACTGGAAAAAATCTAATTCTTTCTACATCTAATTCTCATCTAATTCTTTCTACAGTCACAAAGTGGAACAAACCCAGGAAATTCTAGATATTTGGAGACTGCCTCCTACATACAGGAATATTTTGGCAGAGTGGGGTTTCGGATGCTTTTGTGGCATCTAAACTAGGTCAGGCTCTTTTTGTAGCCAACAGGAACAGAACAGTACTTTCAGAAGCTGATTTACTTAAGATAGGTGTCTAAGATAGGAAGAGATAAAGGTGTCTCTTACTCCCTGTTGACTATTGAGAGTCTCTAGACAGATATTTTGTGCTAGATATGCATCGTCTGGACATCTAAAGACAGGTGAGAGGAGTCTGAAGTATGGTTCTTTATATAGTTTATTAGTGGTTTTTGTTCTTACTGTGATAGCCTCTGGACCCTGTTCTGGGCTAAGAAACCATTTTAGAAGATGCTGTACAAATGAGAACAAATAGACGCTTTTCCTCCTAGAGGGTGTATATCTAGCTACCAGACAAGACAAAAGAGGGATACAGATGAACAGGGGTAATAAATGGAGATAATAAGGACAAAATAAAATGGTTTTGACCTATTTGTAAGACAATATCCACAGACTAGAGCTACGTTACTGCAGTGAAATAGTTTGCAAGCATCAAAGCAAAGAAGAGATTACATAGAAGATTCAGAGATAGCTCTGCAAATGTTTGCTGACTGCTTTTCCATAACAAAACTAAAGATGCTGAAAATTTACTAACTAAAAGGTGGAAGTCCGCACCGGGGGCTGAGGAAGTCAAGGTCAGAATATTAAGAGTGGGTGAAAGACAAATGTCAGGAGACAGAGAGGGGCTATACATATCTGAAAAATGGAAACAAGTAGCTTATGGCTGATGAGATGGAGTTAGCATGAAAATTTTAAGAAAGATAAGGAATTGTATTTATATGAGCAATGTCAGGCATACAGATCCATTACAAACGCCTGAGACTTAATGTGATTTAGTATAGAAGTGAAGTTTAGATAATCATGTTTTCTGTGTGCATCACCACTTTGCTTCCTCAGTGGATGTGATTTATTTTGTCAACCTTTACACATCTTCAGTATAGAAGTCTACAGCTAGGCTTTATGCAGAGAAAATGAAGTAAAACAGGCATTTGTAGGCTTTTGTGGATATAATCTATTTTAGATAAGTAATATGGGGTGAAATGATTCACATCCTGGAAGTGTCCATTTTTCTCTATATGCTATCAAGGGAGATGCACCTGAGTAGCTTCAATGACATCAAAGAAGTTAATCTCCCAAATTTAGTGAAAATGACCAGCCAGGCATAAAAAGAACACATTCTCGGGGGTGGTGGGGGAAGGAAAGAGGGGAAAGGAGGCTAGTAGATCAACTTTTACTAAACATTCAAGAATTCACATGTCTTTCTTAGACCTTCTTTTAACAGTAAGCCTAATACTGAATTTTCTGATTAGGGATAGCAAGGTATTTCAGTTCACTGTAATACTAAAATTAATTCTGAGTACAAAACAGTGCAGAGTAAACTGAGGAGACTTCAATAAAAAACACTGGGTTCCTCTCAGGGTTAAATATTGGGGCCAAAAATATGAAACGTCTTCATTAATCATCTGGGTACAGGCAGAGAGTACATCCTCAGCAAGTTTGTACATGACACAAAACTGAGAGGATTGGCTTATACACCAGGTGGTTGTGCTGCCATTCAGAGGAACCTCAACAGGATGGAGAAATGGACCAACAGGAACTGCATGAAGTTAAGCAACAGGAAATGCCAAGTCGTGCCCCTGAGGAAGAATAGCCCCATACATTAGCCCATGCTGGGGACCGACTGGCTGGAAAGCCGCTTTGCAGAGAAAGACCTGGGGGTCCCGCTAGACAACAAGTTGAATATGAGCCAACAATGTACCTTTGCGGCAAAGGCGATCAACTGCATCCTGGGCTGCAGAAGACAGAGCATTGCCAGCAGGTCAAGGGAGGTGATCCTTCCCCTCTACTCAGCACTAACTGGAGTGCTGTGTCCAGTTCTGGGCTCCCCAGCACAAGAGAGAAATGAACATACTGGAGCAAGTCCAGAAAAAAGCCATTGAAATGATTAAGGGATTGGAGCATCTCCCATATGAGGAAAAGCCAAGAAAGCTGTGTCTGTTCAGCCTGGAGAACAGAAGGCTCAGGGTAGATCTTATCAGTATGTACAAAAACCTGATGGGAGTGTGTAAATAAGATGGAACCAGACTCTTCTCAGTGGTATCCAGGGAAACAATGAGAGGCAGTGGGCACAAACTGAAATACAGGAAATTCCATTAAAACTTAAGAAAAAAATTTTTTATGGTGAGGGTGGTCAAACACTGGAACAACTTACTTAGAGAGACTGTGGACTCTCCACCTTGGGAGACATTCAAAACCCAGCTGGACACAGTCCTGAGCAGCCTGCTCTACATGACCCTGCTCTGAGCCGGAAGATTGAACTAGATGATCTCCAGAGGTCCCGTTCCAACCTCAACTATTCTGTGATCCTGAGATCAAGATAACTAAGGCCTCCAGCAACAACAGAATTCCGTGAGAGGGAAATTTTTAATTGAAGATAAATGAGATCCAAAGTCTAGAAATGGAATACATGGAAATTCAATCTAGAAGAAGTGCTTTATGAAAATAAATGTGTAGTATTATTGGTCTCTAATAGGAGACTGAACTCTAGAGTTCAGTCAGAGCAGAGAGGCAATTTCTAACCCTGTGTTTATGCAATGCATGTTTTTGACAGTCAAGACAAAACCACTTGATATAGCCACCTTTTATCATCTTTGATGATACACATTTTAGCAGTTAGTTTTGTTTCAGAATCTTGGGGTGGGGGGGTGTCAAGTCCCCTATGCACAGGGAGGCAGTGGTCATTCCACTAGAAAAGCTTTAGTAGAAGTCCTTTATATACAAGTTAAAACAGGAGGAACTAGAGACCCATGCCCAGTCTGAGAGTTATGATATCATAATAATCACAGAAACTTGGTGGGAAAACTCACATAACTGGATGACCACAGTGGATGGCTACAAACTCTTTCAGAAAGGTAGGAAGGGAAGAAGAGAAAGGGGAGTTGCACTTTATGTAAAAAAGAGTCCATAGTGGCCCCAGGAAGGGTCCAAAAGATGACCCAGGAAAGTACAGGCATATTAGTCTTACTTTGGTTCCTGGGAAAGTAATGAAATGAGTCCTAGAAACTGTTACTTACCAAATGAAGGAGGTGATGTGGAAAAGCCAGCATGGATTTACCGGAGGCAAATCATGTCAGATTAACCTGACCGCCTTCCACAACAAAATAACGTCTTCTGTCGACATAGGGAGAGCAGTGGATGCTGTTTACCTGGACTTCAGCGAAATGTTTGATACTGTTTCCCACAGCCTTCTCCTGGACAAACTGGCGACATGCAGATTGGATGGGTGGGCTGCAAGATTGGTAGGAAATTGGCTAAAAGGTTGTACTCAGAGGGTGGGATAAATGGGTTTTACTTAGCCTGGCAACCTGTCACATATGTGGTCCTCCAGGGATTGATACTGGGTCCCACGCTGTTCAACATCTTCATAAAGTATCTGGATGATGGGTTTGAAAGTATCCACACCAAGTTTGCTTATGACACTAAACGGGGTGGTGAGGTGGACACATCAGAAGGGAGGGCCATCTTACAGAGAGACCTGGACAGTCTGGAAGAGTGGGCTAGCAGGAAAGGTATGAAGTTTAACAAAATTCAAAGTCCTGCACCTTGGACAACATAACCAAAGAGCCCAGCACAAGCTAGGATCTGAGTGGGTGGGGAGCAGCTTGGCTGAAAGGGACCTATTATCCCGGTGGACAACAAGGTGAACATGAGTCAGCAGTGCATTGCTGCAGCAACTAAGGCAAACCGGATCCTGGGCTGCATCTGCAGGGGCTAGCAGAAATAGAGATGTAATCATCCCAATCTACTCAGTGCTTGTCAGGCCATACCTGGAGTACTGTGTCCAGCTCTGGTCTCCACAATTCAAGAAAGATGCAGACAGACTGGAGAGGGTCCAAAGGAGGGCCACAAAGATGATCAATGAGCTGCAGAACCTGTCCTATGAGGAAAGAATGAAGAGTTAGGTCTTTTCTCCCTGGAGAAGAGAACTCTCAGAGGGGACCTCATCACAGTATTCCAGGGCTTAAAGGGTGGCTACAAAGAGGACGGAGGCTGTCTCTTCACAAGGAGCCACATGGAGAAGACAGAGGGCAACAGGTACAAGTCACCCTGGGAGAGGTTTAACCTCGATATAAGAAATACTTTTTTCACAGTCAGAACAATCATTCACTGGAACAACCTCACCAGGGACATAGTAGAGTCCCCATCGCTGGAGATTTTCAAGATGCGATTGGTCAGGGTGTTAGATAATCTCATCTAGGCTCCCTTTCCCACAGAAGGTTGGCCCAGATGATCTTTTGAGGTCCCTTCCAACCTGGACTGTTCTATGATTCTATGATAACCAAATATAGGAACAATTTATGAAGTGTCATGACAGAATGTCTATTCACAGAAATGTTATTATGGGATAGGAAGGTGTTCTGAATCATTCACTTGGGTTTAAGGACAGCTCTTACACTTGAATGGAGAGTTGACTCAAGAGGTCTCAGTGTCTATTAGGCGAGACATGAACGGCATGAACATAATAGGATCCAGTCTTTACCTTAGGATCCAGGGTTCACTGATCACCTGAATGCAACCTTTTTCATTAGTAATGGTTATAAAGATTATGCTAGTAGCACTTGCTTTCTCATGCAATATGCTGGACCTTCTTCAAGAAGGAAATCTTAAAGGCACAGGAGCAGGCAGTCCCCAAGTGGTGTAAGAAGAGCCAGCGGGGAAGACGACTGGCCTGGCTGAATGGGGAGCTTTTGCTGGGACTCAGTAAAAAAAGGAGAGTTTATCACCTTTGCAAGAAGGGGCAGGCAAGTGAAGAAGAATACAAGGACCTCGTTAGGTCATGCAGGGAGGGAATTAGGAAGGCAAAAGCACAGCTAGAGCTCAATCTGGCCACGGTCGTAAGGGATAACAAAAAATGCCTCGATAAATACATTAACAACAAAAAGAGAGCCAAGGAGAACCTCCATCCTTTACTGGATGCGGGAGGGAACATCCTCACCAAGGTGAGGAGAAGGCTGAGGTACTTAATGCCTTCTTTGCCTCAGTCTTTAATATCCAAAACAGGTATCCTCAGGGTATTCAGTCCCCTGAGCTGGAAGACAAGGATGGAGAGCAAAATAAACTCCCCACAATCCAGGAGGAAGCAATAAATGACCTGCTATGCCACCTGGACACTCACAAGTCCATGGGGCCTGATGGCATCCACCCAAGGGTGCTGAGGGAGCTGGCGGAGGAGCTTGCCAAGACACTCTCCATCATTTATCAACAGTCCTGGTTAACGGGGGAGGTCCCGGACGACTGGAGGCTTGCCAATGTGACGCCCATCTACAAGAAGGGCCGGAAGGAGGATCCGGGGAACTACAGGCCTGTCAGCCTGACCTTGGTGCGGGGGAAGATTATGGAGAGGTTCATCTTGAGGGCGCTCAGAGGGCACGTGCAGGATAACCAAGGGATCAGGCCCAGCAAGCACGGGTTCATGAAAGGCAGGTCCTGCTTGACCAACCTGATCTCCTTCTATGACCAGGTGATCCGCCTAGTGGAGGAGGGAAAGGCTGTGGATGTTGTTTGCCTGGACTTCAGGAAAGCCTTTGACACTGTCTCCCACAGCATTCTCCTGGAGAAGCTGGCGACTCATGGCTCAGACAGGTGCACTCTTCGCTGGGTAAAAAACTGGCTGGATGGCTGAGCCCAGAGAGTTGTGGTGAATGGAGTGAAATCCAGTTGGCGGCCGGTCACAAGCGGAGTCCCCCAGGGCTCAGTTTTGGGGCCGGTCTTGTTTAATATCTTTATCGATGATCTGGATCGAGTGCTCCCTCAGCAAGTTTGCAGACGACACCAAGTTGGGCAGGAGTGTTGATCTGCTGGAGGGTCGGAAGGTTCTGCAGAGGGATCTGGACAGGCTGGATGGATGGGCCGAGGCCAATTGGATGAGGTTCAGCAAGGCCAAGTGCCGGGTCCTGCACTTGTGTCATAACAACCCCATGCAACGCTACAGGCTTGGGGACGAGTGGCTGGAAAGCTGCCCCGCAGAAAAGGACCTGGGGGGGGTGTTGGTCAACAGCCGGCTGAAGATGAGCCAGCAGTGTGCCCAGGTGGCCAAGAAGGCCAACGGCATCCTGGCCTGGATCAGAAAGAGTGTGGCCAGCAGGAGCAGGGAGGGGATCGTGCCCCTGTACTCGGCGCTGGTGAGGCCGCACCTCGAATTCTGTGTTCAGTTTTGGGCCCCTCACTACAAGAAGGACATTGAGGTGCTGGAGTGTGTCCAGAGAAGGGCGATGGAGCTGGTGAGGGGTCTGGAGCACAAGTCTGATGAGGAGCGGCTGAGGGAGCTGGGGTTGTTCAGTCTGGAGAAGAGGAGGCTGAGGGGAGACCTCATCGCTCTCTACAACTATCTGAAAGGGGGTTGCAGAGAGGTGGGTGTTGGTCTCTTCTCCCAAGTGACAAGTGACAGGACAAGAGGAAACAGCTTCAAATTGCGCCAGGGGAGGTTCAGGCTGGATATTAGGAAAAATGTCTTTATTGAGAGAGTGGTGAAGCATTGGAACAGGCTGCCCAGGGAGGTGGTTGAGTCACCATCACTGGAGGTGTTCAAGGAACTTGTAGACGTGGCATTGTGGGACATGGTTTAGTGGGCATGGTGGTGTTGGTTGATGATTGGACTTGATGATCTTACAGGTCTTTTCCAACCTTAGTGATTCTGTGATTCTGTTATTCTGTAATTAGAGGTTCCCACTGTAATTAATTAAATTGTTATCTCTGTCAACAAGTAAAAGAAGACAAGTCTCATTTGGTGCCTTTCCAGTGTAAACAATATAAAAATCACACAACCTTTGAACAGTTTTTGTTGTACCAGACCTCTGAAGCTCACCTAGGCTAACACCATGTTCAAAGCATGGCCAACTTGAAAGTTAGATTAGATTACTCAGCACTTTGTCCCAGGTTGAATATCTCCAAGTATGCAAAATCTACCACCTCCCTAGTCAATCTGCTTCAGTGCTTAACAAGCCTCACTGTAAAAATTAGTTTTCTTTATATCTAGTTAAGGTTGCAATCCGTGGCCCTTACGTCATGTCCATGTTGTAAAAGGGTCTATCTCTGCCTTCCCCCTTGCTGACATAGTGGCCCTTTGCCAGGCTTACTCCAGTTTGTTAATGTCTGTCTTGCGCTGGGGACTCCAAAACTGTACACAGTAGTCTGGACACAGTTTCAAGAGCTGAAAAAGTGTGTATAATCACTGTTCTCAGTACTCTCACTATGTAGTGGCGAATGCAGTGCAGTACATGGTTAACCCTCACTGTTGCAAGGGTGCACTGTCTACTCGTATGCAACTTGTTGTTCACCCACAACCCCTAAGTTCTTTTTGTTAGAGCTGCTCCCTAGACAGCTGGTCCATTCCAATTGTTTACTTTCAGATAATTTCTGTCAAATCACTTCTCCAGCTTTTTGAGCTTCCTCTGAATGGCAGCCTTATTATATTGACTGCTCCCTGTAATTTGGTGTCAACCACAAACTTGCTGACAGTGTGTTCCTTTCCATATAATTACAAAACAACAAATCACACACCACTACTGTTTTGTCTGGTAGAGCCAATATACTGGTCTCCCAGGTAATGAAAAGCAAAAGATTGTTTTGAAGGCACACTTCACAAGGGACTAGGGTAGGAGCTGTATGACTCTGAGGAAGGAATACCTGAACTTAAACAGAAAAATAGCAACATTTTATATAAAAGCAGACAATGACAGCTGCTCTTGTCAGCAATTACTTGAGACTAAATGTGGACAGAAACAGTCAATGTGCACACAAACACCCTTCTGATATGGCAGTATTTCCACCCATTCTCATCTTACTCCATGTACCCAGAAACGTCAAATCAAACTACTATACATGTTTTAATGCTAGTGCACACAATAATCTTTTAATCTTTATCCAATACTGGGTAAAAGTATCAATTACAGAAATATCCTTGTCTCCTTCTTTGACTTTTATACTATAGGATTGATGTAAAGAAGCCATAGCATGAACAGGAACTTGGCCCAATACCTTTTTTTACCCCCATGGAAAAGTCAACAGGCAAGATTCCATCTTGGTTACCACAATGTCAGTCTGGAAACACCTCAGTAGCCAGCTGAGTTTATTTGCATTGCTGGAGATTAAGATCAAGTCTCACTACAACTGGATGCGTCAATCATTAGCAGAAAGCCTTTGTACCTGGTGTTCACATTGACTGCAAATTTCACATAAAAGGAGCAATACATACAAAACTCATTTCAGAGTATTTAATCTCTTCCAATACAAGAAGTAAGAGGAAATAAAAATGGAACGCAAACAACCAACCTCCTTCTTGGAAGAATGTGCACTTGACAAATGCGTTGTTCTATCTGGTCACCATTTGAATTTTATAATACCTGTGACACTGAGTCACCTTGTCCTATCAGGAAACAGAAGAGCTATAAATCACCCTGCGGTGAAGAACTCTGGTCACTTCCACAACCAGCTGAAGAAGGACAGAAGAAACTTCCGATCTTCCTGGAAACAAAAGGTAAGATTAAGATCGATTTGTTTGTTTAAAGTATTGCAATTTTTTCATGTATTAAAATGCAACTTATTGTCAGAAGACTTCTTGAACAATTTAGGTCAGTCACAGAAAGACAATTTTATTCAGTGAAAAATAAAGATTACATAGGCAATAGTGTAACACGAGCTGAAACAAAGGGAGAGAAAATTGATGAACAATCAAAAACGGACGAAAAGCTGCCTGTATGCAAGAAAGCAGTATCTTGGCAGATTATATGTACATAGAGAAAGAGACAGAGACAGACCGAACATATTGAATTGAATAGATATTCAGTTCACTATAGTCTATTGCTATATGGAGCTATCACCACTTATTTTCAGAGCGGGGAAATTACCACCTTGTGCAACTTACCACTTTTGTGCAAGGTGGCTGCTAAACAGAACTTTGTGCAACAATGCTGTACGAGTGAAATCATAGCTAGTATTATTCCATTTCAGGTGTTTTTCAAGGATGATAAAAAATAATGGGAATGTTCTTTTGTAATAGATATTAAATTGTATGAATAATTTAGGATACTTTTTTTTTTTTTTTTAGGAGGGATGGGAAAAACGTATTCCCACAAGTTTGCTAAACTCATACAAACTAGGGATGCTAAAGCACCATCTTTCAGTGGCAGATCCCTGTACACAGATGGAGTTGCAGGAAAGTCAGTAGGACTTGGCACATGTCCTGATTTGTGTTTGATTGAGGGGGAGCAGGGGAGGGAGATAGAGAGACTGATTTTAGGACCAGTGCCTAGAAATTAATGCAGAGCAATTAAATTTACATCTCATAAACTATAAGCATTTGGTTGAAATCAATGGGATTGCCAAAAGTATGTTAATATCTTGGAGCAAGAAACCCACTGGGTCTTAAAAAGCATTCCAATGGCATTTTGCAACTTGTATCATGTATTAAATCACCAATTATCTTTAATTGTAAGTTAATTCATAGAAAATATTACAGTGAATGAATACTTTGCCATGTCTTTAAGTTAGCTTCTTCAGTTTGGTTTGCAAAATAGAATGCTTCACAATTTCAATGAAAAGTTATTTTTCCACTGAAAGAGAGAATTTGTTTTTACACATTTTAGGTGCAAAAAGGGTTGTTTACTATTTTCATATCACCACATTTTGCACTCAAAAGATGTATTTTTGCTTGTAACTTGAGTCCTGCTAAAAACAACCCCCACCTCTATTTGCTTTCTAGTTAGAAATTAAGTGAAAAGAATAATTTTTCATGTTATTGGGAGTACAATCTTTTGCTGCTAAACACCTAGGTCATATACACTGCAAAGTTTTGTAATGGCTCTGAGGAATGAGTGGTAGAAAAGTTAGTAAGAAAAAACTTCTGTGATTCTAAAGCGCTTCAAGGAGGCATGGGTGGTATCAAAATTAAATGTAAGTGACATAAGGCAATACCAAGAACAGGAAATCAATGACTTATACTGTTAATTATCAGAATAGTTCCCAGTATGTTTTGCTCCTGTATCATCTAGATCTTTCCTAAACTATAAGTACTTGGAATACGTTACCCTATTTTGGAGGCTATGAGAGTTTAATTGTACAGATGTGGCCAATCTGTCCAGTTTTTGGCCTCTGAGCTACAGCTGTCCATAGTCGCAGTCCATTTCAACGGGCTTCGCTCTTTAGCAGAGCTGGAGTAGCTGCTCTGCCTGCAGGCTGGGGACTGTGGGTCACCTCCAGTGCAATGTAAGCAAGCTGGTGAGGAAAATGGGCCTTGCCGTACCGTTTGGAAAAGGGTACTTTTTCTTACCCACATGTTCTCCGTGAGCCGGAGCACCTTGTGTTTTATATAAACTGGTTGCCTCAAGGTAAAGGGGCTTTGCTGAATATGGAAAGATCAGCAAATCCTATTGGCCTTTTCCCAAGAATAAATTAAAACTAAAATCAGCAGCCCCTCAAAAGCAAATAAGAAGTTAAGCTAATAATATACTCTGTGGCAACATGCCCATAAATCCCCTTGGAGTGGGAGGCTGGGAAAAATGCCAAAATAAGTAAATTCCACTCTAGTCACCTGCCTGCCTGCCCGCCCGAGGTGCCTAAGCAGAAAGAAGCTAAACGTAACTCCTATGACTGATTGCAATCAGACACCAGAACTTTGAAATTACCTATTACCTCCTGGATCACTGTAGTGGGACGGTATGGGGCTTTGAGCCTCCTAAGCAAGTAGAGTCTTGGAGCCCGGAGTCTGGTGGTTGCTCCTTCAATTAGAGGAGGCTCTCATTTCTGCTGCCATTCCCCTCTATCTGTAATATAATCAAAAGTTGTCTTTGAAAAAATAAAGACAAAGAAACCTTTCTTAAACAAGTCTTCCCCAGGAAGCCAGTGCTGGTCCATTTCTGGTCCAGTTCGCGTGCAAGGCTTCGCAGTGCGGGTCGTTAAGGCGTTTGAATCTAGACTTGGACACCTAAGCGCAGAGGTCTGCGCATGGGCTGAGTGTCTAACATCCCTTTCAACCAATGCAGTCCACTCAAAGCAGGCGATAGGGAGTAGGGAAAGTTTCAGATTAACGCAGACACAGAAAGAAACTAAAAGCAGCATCCCACCTCAGCCGTTGCACGGTGTGGCAATGAGCAGAAGGCTTCCTACAGGAAGGGAAGCATGAATGTCCTTCTGTACTGTGAGTTGAGGTGAAGGTATTCAGCCAGGATTAGAGCAGGAAGTAAGGGACATACAAAGTAGTTGATTCATAGAAATTTGGAAATGCAGAGGGGGAATGAGTTCTACTTTTTTTACTTCTAAAAATGGGAGGAGCAGAGAAGGAGGAAAGAAAGAAAACATTACCTTGCTACTTGAGAAAAAGCCAGGAAATACACAGAAGAAAGATGAATTATGTACTCAGAGAAATGAAAGCTCTGTAAAAACTAAATTCAACCCTCATTCTCCCCTTTTCAGAGATGATTCTGCCAGTGATTTTCCTGTGTCTCGCAGCTGTGCTGCCTCCATCCACTGGACAGGTAGGATCCACACTTTGTACTCAGAAAACCTGGATGGGACCTGAGGCACTCATGGCTTTTCCTGTGCACACTGATCACATGCAAAAGAGTCTGATTAGATATCTAGGATCTGGAAAGCATTTATCCTTGAAGTCTGTTTAATTTCAAAGCAGTAAACTGGATCCACACTTGCACACTAAACCATCTATAGGCTCACTATTACTTCTGAGTTGGGTCAGAGATAACTATATTTTCCAGAAGCTGCCATACACAGATCCAGTAATCTGGATCTCCCTGAGATCCAGCCCTCTTCCTGTTAATTCCTCACACTTTTACAGGCAGCAGTTACCTAAGTCTCTCCCTTTCTTGTCCTACAGGTCCTGAGCTATGTGCTTCTCCCTTTGCTCACAGTCCCATCCTCTCAACGTGTATCACTGATTTCTCTCAAACAGCTAAAAGAACTAACATACTCAGAGCACACACAGAGTGGTTCCTCCCAACACGTACTTAGTCTGAAGTTTGAAGGTTGCTACTTCTGCTTCAGAAACACTAATGTTACTGAAGGCTTGACTACATTTCCCCCTAATTCTTCAATGGGTTGGACTTGATGATCTATGGTTGGACCTGATGATCTTACAGGTCTTTTCCAACCTTAGTGATTCTGTGATTCTGTGAATTTCTGCCCTCCATGCTGCAGTCTAGAAGACTAGTGAGAATGGATGTAAAGAGGAGGCTGAGTTCTTTACATGGCTATTTTTTAATTAGAAAACACATGAAAAGTTTGAGAAATGCTACCAGTTATGGCAGGAGTGGAAGAAAATCTATGGCGTGAAAAACATAGGCACAATTTTTTGTTCACTGGGATGTCCTAATGAAGTACCAGAAAGAGGTCTGTGATGATCTTGTGATTAAACAACAGGTTCCTTCAATAAAAAAGCACTGATAGGCATGTTTAAAATACTGGGGAAGGGGAACACATCATAAGCATGTTCATGTCTTCAGCTGATTTTTAGATCCTGTTTCCTCAAAAACTCATGAAGGAAATTATAATAATAGTAAACTAAGTCTGATTCAGTTGCCTAAATTTAAGAGTCTACAGGCACATGAGATGTTCCAGGATATCTCAGCCATCCACAGAGGGCTGGAAGATGTGACGCAGGAACCAGTGTTATTACTGCTAAGCTCTATTCTGTGGAACCACTTGAAGTGTTACTCCACATGGAAGCACCCCTAGAGATACTCAGGAGACAAAGCGTGTCACGGTACCTTCTCTATAACAAGAATAATCTCCTTGGTTGATAATAGTATTTTGGTATTTTAATATTTCCTAGACAGGATTCAGGATTTAGTTACATTCAATTAAAAAATAAATATAACATGTTCTTTCAATTTAGGCTCCTGAAGGTTTTGATGCTCTGTCAACTATCAAAGCAGATCAGCAGAAGCTGATTGTTGACAAACATAATACCCTCAGGAGAGGAGTAAAACCAACTGCTAGCAACATGTTGAAGATGGTAAGTTGCGTGCTGTAAATCTATTTGCAGTGAGTAATGGACCCTATGAGAGATACAGCACTGTATGCAAGGTCACATTAATTTATTTAGCCACAAATTCACCCTCCAGACCTTTCCTAAGGATTGAGCATGGCCAGCACCAAGAGAAATATAAAACTGGGTAGGTGGAAAAATAAGTCTGGAAAATTTTGTGGTGTATGAACAATAATTTTGGAGGGAAAAGAAAAGGAAAAGGAGGAGCCACGGAATTGTTCATTTCTTTCTGATGCATTCTTCATCAGTCTTCACAGTTTCTATTCTTCTCCTGGGTGCATAGTAACTTTCTTCCTACTCCCCCTGTCCCCCAAAAAAGGGGAAATAAAGATTTTGTATATGATTTTTTCTGATTTGAAGTGTAATTTCCAAATGTTTTTCCTTCATGAGGTATTATTAATTGGCACATGTCTGAATTACTAATATTTCCTTCTTTCATTAAGGAATGGTGTCCTCCGGCTGCAAAGAATGCCCAAAAATGGGCCAATCAATGTACTTTAAATCACAGTCCTGCTAACATGAGGAGAACCAGTAAGTAAAGCATGAGTGCTAACTGAATAATGTCATACAAGTTATTGATGTGACCAGTTTGTGTTTTGTTTGGGGTTTTTTTTTGGAGATGCCACTTATACTCAATGTGATTGTGTTGGTGCGTGGGACAAAGGCAAAATTCTAGATACAAATCTGTCAGGTAAGCGAGAAAAGTTCAATCCCATTCTCATCCCAACTGCATCAGTTTTACATAGGTATATCCCATTTTCTTCAGTAGCTGAAAAAAATCACAGTGAGAAAGCATATTGTCTCAAAATATCCATCAGAAAGAGAGAATCTAGACCCAGTTTACTGCAGAAACCAGCTTGCTGGATGAAACTGTCTGGGAGGGAAGGGGCAAAGGGTGAAGGTCCAAAACTGGCTGGTGGTGCTAAGCGTAATTTCTAAGACAAGACTCATAGTTTTTAAATCCCCTGGCAACTTGCAACCTATAACCATCTTGGAGGCTTATATAAACACTTCGGTCATTGGATATTGAAGTTACAGCTATACTATGTTAACAACAGCCATGAGCAGTGCCCAGTCTGGTGTTGACTGACTTCTGTCTACACTGTATGTAAAATGTGGACAGCCCTTCAGTCCATTTACTTTTTGCTTAAAAACCAAAGCCTCTGGTTCTTGTTAAGGTGAATTTCAGATAAGAACTAATGTGTAAGCAGTAGGGTAGGACCTAAATAAAAACAGTAGGTGAAGACGGTGTAGACACCTTCTTGTGTACCAGAAGTAAGCTTTGAATTATTGGGATTTTCCCAAGATTACTGAGCCGGGACCTGAATAATGACTAGGTTGCTAAATTTGCAATAGCATAATTACGGTCCGGTCATGAATCTGTGGTGCACATGTGCAGGTGTATCTACAGACACGCACAAGGTCTGACAACAACCAATCTACCAGCCAAACAGGCTGGCCATGCTGCAAACTGGTCAAGTGACAGCTTCAGTATTGACAAAGGGTGGTGTCACTGAACTGGAAAAAAAGCCACCCCGCTGTCCCATCTGGGATGAGAACTTCCATGGAAATCACACTGCCTTTTGCTGTCTTTTTCTCACACATGTATCTTTTATGCATTTCTCAGTACCTTTTTCTTTTCAGCTGTACAATGTGGTGAAAATCTCTTCATGTCATCCGGCCCTTTCTCATGGTCAGATGTTATTCAGGCCTGGTACAACGAGGAGAAAGATTTCGAGTACGGAACTGGAGCGAAAACACCAGGTGCTGTGATTGGCCATTACACTCAGGTAGTTGCAATTTTTTTATGTTTCAGGCTGAATAAATAAATATCTATATTAGTTAGCTAAGCAATTTTTACCCTTTCATTATCTTTAGAGGGAATAAGAACAATGGAGACATTAGAGTTATTCTGACAAAACAAGATGAAAACTTTCAAAGTAACACAATTAAAATGAAAACAACAGGCTAAGTGTCATTACGGAGTAAAGAGTAAAGATACTGGTATTTCAAAACTACAGAAAGAAACAAAGGGAAGAAACTTATTTGTTTGTTTAACATCTGAAAATTGCTCAGACACTGGAAGAATAACATTGGTAAAGTATCAGGAAGGAAATATAAATAGGTTTGTTGCAGTCTACAGAGTTCCATTGACTCAGAGAGTTTCCAGTTACACAATGGCTTAGGATAACCTCCTCTGTTCACCTGCATGAAACACAGGGTACAAAATTTTACATCGTGATTCTTACATCTTCTTCAACAGTTTTGGTTGAATAAAAACACACATAATTGAGACAGTTTAACTCAAATATTTTATATATGTGTGATAAATTATTATCATTATATCCTAAACGTTCTTTTGTTCAGAGGTGAAAGCAGGGGAAAAAATGTTTTTCCAGCAAGGTGGGACTTATATTTTACTATAAAGGGTAAACAAAGTGACTTTACTTGGCTGCAAATGTTTCTGTAATGCATATTCTACTTAAATAATTTTCAAACGTATATTTTTTATTCTCCCATGATTTTTATTCTTATACCTACAGGTGGTTTGGTACAATTCTTATCAAATTGGATGTGCTGTCGCTTTCTGTCCCAACAGTAAATACAAATACTTCTATGTCTGCCAGTACTGCCCCGCGTACGTATTGATTCTGATTCTGGAACTTCTTATTAAGTTATCAAAATTAGTCAGGAGATGGTGAAATTTGTAGTAGGGCACATCACCCATAGCTGAGGAACAGGTTTGAAGAGTGTATTAGGAATACAAGAAGACACAAAAATACCCATCAAAAGAATTGTCAAACAAGCAAAAGCATAAAACACAGAAAAGTGACACTGATTTTGAGATTAAATTTCATTTGCCTAAAAATCCTAATTTACATAATAGTAAATCACAAATAAATATTTTCCACATTCTACTTGAAATCTTGATTCAGAAAGGCATATCAATATGTACAGTATAGTGAAGACTATAATTAATACCAAAAAATTTAGTGTGATATTTAAGGCTGACTCATGATTTAATAAACTCCCTAAAAATAATTTTCACATTCACATTGTAATATATTGTGGTGGGTTGACCTTGGCTGACCACCAATAGCCCACCAAGTTGCTCTATCGCTCCCCCTCCTCAACAGGACAAAGAGAGAAAAAATATGATAAAAAGCTCATGGGTCAAGATAAGGACAGGGAGACCACTCACCAGTTACCGTCACAGGCAAAACAGACTTGATTTGCAGAAATTAACTTACTTTATTGCCAATCAGAGTAGGATAATAAGAAATAAAAACAATTCTAAAAACACCTTCTGCCCACCCCTCCCTTCTTCCCAAGCTCATCTTCACTCCTTATGTCTCTGTCTTCTCCCCTTCAGTGGCTCAGGGGGATGGGGAATGGGGATTGTGGTCAGTTCATAACACGTTGTCTCTGCCGCTGTTCCTTCTGATGCTCTTCCCCTGCTCCAGCGTGGGGTCCCACCCACGGGAGACAGTCCTTAACAAACTTCTCCAGCATGGGTCCTTCCCACAGGCTGCAGGTCTTCACAAACTGTTCCGGCGTGGGTCCTTTCCACAGGGTGCAGTCCTTCAGGAGAAGACTGCTCGAGCATGGGTCCCCCGCAGGGTCACAGGTCCTGCCAGAAGACCTGGTCCAGTGTGGGCTACTCTCCATGGGGTCACAGCTTCCTTCGGGTGCATCCACCTGCTCTGGCGTGGGGTCCTCCATGGGCTGAAGGGTGGTTATCTGCTCCACCATGGACCTCCATGGGCTGCAGGAGGACCATGGTCTTCACCATGGTCTTCACCACAGGCTTTAGGGGAATTTCCTCTCCAGCACCTCCTCCCCCTCCTTCTTCACTGACTTTTGTGTCTGCATAGTTGTTTGTCTCACATATTCTCACTCCTCTCTTTTGATTGCTGTTGCACAGCAGTTTTTACCCTTTCTTAAATATGTTACCACAAAGGCGCTACCACTGTCACTGATTGGGTCAGCTTTGGGCAGCAGTGGGTCCAACTTGGAGCCAACTGGCACTGGCTCTCTCTGAAATAGGGGCAGCTGCTGGTGTCTTCTCACAGACACCACACCTGCAAATTCCACCCCACCCCGCTACTAAAAATTTTCCAGATAAACCCAACACATATTTAAAAATTGTTTGACATATAACCAAAGACTGAGTGTGAATTAATATATGTATGCATCCATATAATTAAGTTTTATTCTTAGATATGTTACAGTGACTTTATAGCTTATGTTGGTAATGTTGATATTTCAGGGGGAATCTACAAAGTTCCATTCAGACACCCTACAAAAAAGGAAAAACCTGTGGTGATTGCCCTAATGCTTGTGAGAACGGATTATGCAGTAAGTTTTAACCATTTTAATTGTGACTCGGGTAAAGTTGATGCTTTAAAAAAATCCCAATTCATTTATGGAAATGGAAAGTTTTTGAAATTATTTGTTCAAATACCAGGTCAAAAGCTCTATTACAGAACCACACTCAGCATGCTAGGTGCTTTACCTGGGTGGGACGACTTGTAGAGTGAAACCAAAGAAGAAGGAGTCTATGATAAGGGTGGGCAAATGTCAGTAGCTGGTGTACATTGGGACGCAGATACCCTCCACTTTATGGATCAAGATATTCATATGGCCTAGATACCTTCATTAAAAATGTCAATGTCTGGGTCTCCAGATGGAAACTCTCATGAATTCTACCTAGTGTAAGAAGATGCATTGACTGCAGTGAGGTCAAAGATACATTTATACTAATGGTAGCACAGAAATCTCAGCTCCAGATTTCCAGCTGCAGTTTATGTGCATTTCCATACCCAGGAGAGGCAATTCTCATCCTTGAATCTAGGAAATGCCAGGGAAGGAGGGGACTTTTTTATCTTTTTTTCTTCTTCCTCCTTTGAAGAGTGGTGGCTGATCAGGTAGTAGTAACAACACACTTGACAAGAGCAAGTAGCAAATCTGAGTTTTCAGAATCATAACCAAAAATAAAAACATACGGGCTGAGTCTCCTAATGCGAAACTTAACTTCAAGTCTAACTTCTGTTACGTAATTAACCTAATTATCATCATGAGCTGTAGTATAAAGGAAGAAAGCTTCAAAACACCTTGCAAGCTCAGTGAGAAACCTCCTTGAAAGAGCTAAGAATTTCATATGTGTGGTCAAAGACTTTGGATGCTGCTGTGGAGTAAATGGCAACAAAGAGGAAAAAATTACAGAGAAAAGAAATATTGACAAAAAATTATTCCAAAAAAAAATGCTGCAGGTTCTCTTTTCCCATTTATGATTAATTTTGTGTTTCAATTCATTTTCAGCCAAGCTTTGAAAGTTTGAAGATGTTTATTCCAACTGCTTGGCAAAGTCTCTTGGATGTACCCACAGCTTCATCAAGTTCACTGCTCTGCTTCCTGCCAACGCAAACCTGAAATAAAATAACAGGCTCAACTTTTCCCTTCCTGGACATCCATCTCCTTAGTGACTTCTTTCACAAAAACAGATTCCACCCTGCCTCTCCCACATATGCAGAAGGACTAACTTCAGTCCAGTGGCTCACACAACAAACAGCTGTAGGAGGATGTATATATTCTATTCATGTAATGGTCTAGAACATAGTGGAGATCTTAACTGAAATTTGGCATTTGGGTACCAGATATATTTAATGTTTAGCTTCTCACATCTTTCTTTTCCCAAAACGTTATCTAAGGAGCATTGTTTAAAGTTCTGTGGTTCCATATGTTTTATATGTTCTTAGTATAGATGGATAGTCCTTGGTCATGCAGTTAGTCTTAACTTGACCAACATTTTGAACTATTGTACTGTTAACAGGACCATAAACAGGATTACCTGAAAGATGTTGTTCTCAAAAGGAATGAGGAGAACAGCACAGTTTCCACTAGCATCATTCTGGTTTAGAATCTGTATCTTTTGCTGACATACATTCTACTGTAAAATGCTCAGTCATGTTTAAATGTGAAAAAAAAAGTGTTTCATTTGAATTAATGATCTTGCTTATAATATAAGATCTCACTTAGCATAAATACAAGTAACTAAACCTGCCCTCTAATGGAACAGAACTGTCTGAGAAAAGGGCTTTATTGACAAAAATAGATAGTCAAGGGGAAAGGTCCCTGCGTTAGGAAACTTTGCTTTTAGTAACAAGTAAGCATGTCTTCCAAAATTATTTTTTTAATATCTGCTTTTGCTGTATCAATCATTAAATTACTCAGTCTTCACTGACCAATTCATTGTAATTTTCCTTCTTTCTCATTACCATAAAATAAAGTTCACTTAACTTCCACCAACTTTGTGACTTTCTCAGCATTAGGTCTTGAAGGGAGCCTGATTCTTTAGCAGCACAAGCAGAAGCAGTTCATTTGGGAAACTGAAGATTTCCTAGGCAAAAACAGAAGTCAGGCAAACAACTTTCCTTCAGACCCTCTTTCAGAGAGAATGACCATTAGCATAAATAACATGCAATACTCATTTCTGTGACCTTTGGGAACCAGGTGCTCTTCTGTGAAGTCAACAGTGGGACTAAATATTATTTTAGTCTCACCTTACAATGGTTTCACATTCCAGTCCTCTTTTAGTAAGGAAGCTGCTGTCGTAATTAAGATTCCAAGTCCCAGAATCTTTGGCATAGAATAATTTTAGCACACTTCTTCCTCATTCATTTTGGTGGCAATTTCAGCACACATTTCTGACTCATTCATTTCAGTGGCATTTCTTCTACTACAAAAGATGAGCATTAAGTTAAAAGCCTGGTTTCACAATTCCAAGTGCTTATTGTTTGGGATGCTTTTTTTCTTATTCATCTCCACCAATTTTTCCCTCCGTCATATCCTGCCTTCTCATTCGGGTACATCTCTACTAGTAAATTAAGCAATGCCAGGACAAAGATGTGAGCACTGGAACATGACTTACTGCACTCTTAACACAGGTCCAAGTAAGAGTGATGATAATGCAATAGCTAATCCAGTGTTTTTACCATTAAGAAAATGGGTAGACCAATTACCCCCACTCCTAAAAAGATCCATTTACTATGAGTAATGGGTCTAGAAATCTATTCCCTTCTGTCGTAACGCATACCTCAAGAGCTGATTTCTCAGATACTCACAAGAGGAAAGGAGTAGTATAATGAGATAAAAATCAGCCCTCATACATCTCACCCATGAGGACCCAGAGAGCTAAAGGTCAATAAGCTTCATTTAGATATCGAGGAAGATAACAGAGCAACTTGTTTACCAGTAATTTTGTAATCAGTAGAGTACAAAATACAGGCATGGATTCGTCATGAGCTGATCTTGCCAAATCAAACTTTCTTCAGTGAGTAACTCGGACGAGAGGATTTTGTTTTGGCTTTGGTAGCATGTTTGAGAAAGCCACAAAAGACATTTGCAAACTAGGGAGAGGCGGTTCAGATGAAAGTAATAAGACACGGCATATACATACTCTCTGTTGAACACACGCATCCGTGATGCTCCTATACAGGGAGCAGAGACGGAGGCCTCTGGCAATGCAGTTAGGTGTCTGCACAGATGGATAGTACCCACATGCAGATCTAATAGCACATTTCTTGCATATGATGTCCATGACCTTCCCCAGCCACAAGCCACAGTCCCGGTTGAAGACAGCTTTTGCCAATGATATGGAAAACCTTCACTGAATGCTTTCCTTGGTTAAAGGAGAGTCAGATCCACATTCCCATTTGCCACAAGCACATTTAGGGCACTTTTTTGCACAAAAACAAGTTCTAAGTTCCCAGATTACTTCCAAGAAACATTAAGAGCCAATTCTGTTCTAACAAATATGCCAGAATTTTAATCCATTACAGTTTAGTATAAAATTAATAACTGGTGCTTAGGAGAGATAAGATCTGGAGAGGTAATAAAAATGGATAGATCGATGATGGTATAAACAACCCTTGGAGCAGGAAACCCAAGATATCCTGTGCTGTGCTACAGAGACACTAATCTGCTCTTGTTTGTTTCAAGGAATTTTATATTCTTTTTCTCTCCAAAGGGACATATCTTTGATGAGTGAAGTACAGAATGGTTTCCCCACCTATCCCAAATAGCATTTAACTTAGTGCTTACAGTACCTTCTTCATAAACGTTGGCTGCAGACATTACTGCAGACAGGCATTGTATCAGGTCTCCCATTCCCTGACACATTCTTTCACTACAAAGCAAATTGGTAAAAACTAGATGTCAACCAACACCTTTTTTTCATTTAAGCATATTTTGGAAGGAAGGTGGCTATGACCATCTTTATGTGGGGTCGAGCTACTGTTTTTTCTTGGGCATGAGAAAGGTTTAGCGACTGACTCTGGTCCCAAATGATCATGTTGCAACCAGGCAGTACTGGTAAAAGACTTAAAAGCCATTATAACAGATATTTCATAATGTATTGCAAGACAGTGTGCCTTGTCCCTGATAGCTCCCTGTGGTCACTTGGGTCCCCACATCAGATCATGCATCCCTCCTTGCACATCTTGTTCCTGGCTTGTTTCACCTTTGAAGGTGAGACCCTTGAAACCCTTCCTACCTTTACCAAGGATCCAAAGCAGACAAGGAGCTGCCATGAGAGGACCCATGGAAAGGGGGCATTCCCCTTTCCTCCTTCTCATCTACTTCTGATGGAGCTCCCTGCAGACAGCTGGCTGGTCTAGGACAGTGCCTGAATTATGTCCATATCATGGGCTCCTGGTTCACTGTGCAAAAGTACACAGTTTAGAATAGAATAGAATAGAATAGAATAGAATAGAATAGAATAGAATAGAATAGAATAAATTCAGCTGGAAGGGATCTACAATGATCATCTAGTCCAACTGCCTGACCACAAATTCGTTTAGAACTAGTCCTCTCTAAACTGCAACAATTCTCTCAATTGTGCAATGGTGTAATGGGAAGAGCAAAACTTTATGATATGCACAGTTCAGCTAAGACAGTATCCTGTCTCTCACCATTACAAAAATAATGTCGTTTAATAGCAGGTAGAAAAATCCTGTGGCAGGCAGAACTGAGTTTGCTCTTTCCCTGAATTTGATATCCAACAGTCATGACATCCTTTTAGCACTGAAACAGAAACTTTAATGTCATTTTGAAAATGTATCATCATTAGTTATAAACTTCTGGATATTCCTAGAAAGTATGCATCCTTCTGAAAGCTGTAAGACGGATGTATTTTACACCCTTTTCATGCTGTAGGCCTTGATTCGCTTATTCCTCAGAATTTGAAGAAATATTCTTGAAACCTGCAAAGCAAAAACATGCAGTACACTTTTAAATATGTGCCTAGAGCCTTGATTGATTTGACACTTTAAAGTGTTACAACAATGTTTCAAGGGTGAGGATAGAAAAATGGTGAAGTCTTGTTATGTGTGGTGGGTTTGAAAAATCCCTTCTGAAACTGTGGATTGCCTCTAACTTGGACTCTCTCCTGGCTGCACGATGCAACAGCTCTTTCCCAAAATTCAAGAAAAAGATATTGTACGTGCTGTAAAGTAACATGTGTTCTCTGTGAAAGGGAGTTGAATGAAACAAAGTGTGCGTCCATCTGAACAAAATAACTGCAAGAAGGATCTCTAATTTTTAACTAACCCCCTCACCACAGAGCTAACTTTCCTTAAGCCAATGGATGCTTTGCATTTGTTAGCATGTGGCAGGACAGTACTGTTTAACAACGCATCTGTACACCCAATAGGCTTTATAAAAGAAGTAAATTTTAAGGAAATGGCAATGCATTCCAAAGATTGGAATATATAGAGTGCATATATACAGCGTAATCAACAGCAGGAGAAAAATGACACTGTGTTGTCTCTTTCAAAGACTATTTTCACATGGATAGGCGCTTTTTTTTACTTCGTTTTTCTTGTACCTTTTTATTCATTTCCAAATAACATCCAAGGAGAAAACTCCAGAACATTTTAAAAGACCAGACAATCACATGAGCTTAATATAAGGATATCTTTGAGAGCAGGTAGAACAAACCAACAAATCTCATAAATTAATCCAAAATGTTGAAAACTGACTTTTGATAATATAATGTCTTCAGTGAATTTCTTTCCATACTTTCTTGAGATTTGAAGAGAGAGCTTTATTTTTTTTAATCCTGACAGCTTTCAGCAAAGCTCTGCCTGGCATGTATCACAAAGGCAAAAATGTACTTACTGCAAGAGACATCATCATTAGATAATATAGTTCACAAATATTAATGTTTTAAAATATGCTAATGAAATTTAACATCCTGTACACTATTTTTAATGTATCTATCAACATTTTTTTTCCATTTTCACACTAAACATAAGTTATTAACATTTGAGGAAGCCAAGAAATGTAGGCTCTGCAATCGCTGCCAACATCCTGCTATGAAAGCATACATGAATGCATTGATCAAAATATGGAAAATTCCATAGTATTCAAATACATTCTTGAAGAAAGTCCTAAGCTTTGAACGGAAGGACAGCTTGACTTTTTGAAATGCATGTCACAAGAAGCTGGAATTGCATGGTAGATAAAACTTTCCATTCCTCAGCTAAACCTAATTGGATGATAAATAAAAAGGGAGAGGCTACAGTGAGCGTACAAAGATTGGGTGTATAGTAACATGATGAAGTTACATTTACACCTTTCACACTTCTGATTTTGATTGCTACATAAGACAAATGCATTGATTTTTAGTACATTTTTTCCCTATGTTTTTACAGGAGCATGTACCTTTGGCTTAATTATGTAAACCCAGAGAAATTAATTGGAATTGTATGTTTATATGAGACCATGAAATGGTGGGGTTTTTTCCCCATCCTGTTAATTCCTGTCAGTGCTGGTTCATCCTTCCATACTGTTTGTCTAACTTTTAACCTATCATATGTAAGATGATTGGTTTTATCAAACAGATTTCCTCTGAGGCTCAGCCATCATCTGCTACGTACTATGCTATATCTAGTACATACTATGGTGTATCTGTCCACAGCCTGCGTCAGCCAGGGTTTTATTCTGTTCTGCAAGAGTAAAGACGACATAAAAATTACAATAGAGCTTAAATTGGCCTTAAAAAAAATGGGACTGTTGTAATTCAGTTATTAATCACCTGAGTAGAAAGGTGGTTTTTCTACTTGTATGGAGATAATCCTCATTATTTTTCTTTGTAAGAGTTAGTCACAGATAAGCTTTATAGCTTATGTGTTATACAACAACGTAATGAACATAGTTTTAACTCTTTCTATGCCATTTTCAGATGGATTTCCTGACTTTATGTGTGTGTCCACCTGCTCTGTTGCATCAGCTTGCTGGGCAGGTAAGAAAGATAAGACAAACTTTAAAGAAAACAGAAATAATCTACAGAGAGTTTTACATATTTGTAGATTATCATTTTATCATTTGGCAGCCGTAAAAGAAAAGAAAAGATATATACTCAAGAGATGCACGTTCAGATCTGATCAGGGCCAGAGATCATTTGTGCCCTCAGTTGGCCCAAGAAATGCTCCAGAACCTGATGTTTTACACCCTGAAATCCAGCCATGGCATCCACAATCATTTGTTTGGCACCCAGGATGCCTGCACGGTGCCTTGCACAAGAGGTTATTGTCTCCAAATTAGAGGCAAATTGCAACAAAGGACTGAGAGAGGAGTGGCCTATTTCAATTTAACAGGAAGCAAGGTTTTAATCCTCCCACTCCCTCCATCCTGCGGCATGCGTAAGGGTTATAGGTTCCCCTTGGCATGACAGAGAGCTATCAGAGGTGATTAGGACCACACATTTGGATTTAAGCAGCTGTATTTCTCCCAGAGCTGTCTGTAGGGATCCTTTAATCTGGGTCTCAGCCTGTCCACAAACCAGCACTCTCTGTAATATGTCAAGAATAAACCTCTTTCTTACTTTTTCAGCTTTAAGTGGCAGGGACTGTCCGTTGCTGTAAGTATATTTATTACTCTGCCTATTTTATGCTATGGCCATAGTTTGCTAAGTTTGTAATTTAGCAGCAGTGCTGTATCAAACAATTGCTGTCAATTTTTCAATAAGTTTTGCTGTTAATGCTGTTCTGGCTGTTTTGAGGGGAGCTGTTTTTCAGAGAGCTGGTCTACAATAAAAAATAACATCAAAAATCAGTTATTTTTAAACTGGGTAACCTCGTCAGCACAATTCACCCTAAGGTCCAATATGAAGTCCTGTTGTTACAACTGAGGGCTTGTAAAAAAGCTTTGTGGGAGGGGGAATGTTAAACTATGATATTACTTCATGCATAGCTGGGGTGGTATTTTCCTTCCCCCCCTCCTCTCCTGAGCGGCTCTACAGTCTCAGGAATTCCAGCTAGGGCCTGGCCTTTGTGCAAGGAGTTGGGTCAAGCGTCCCTTGACCATACCAGGAACTCTTGCAGGGCCAAGGTGGGGAACAGCACTGACTGTACCCAGCATTCCTGTTACCTGGCCGAGGCAGGAAATGAGAGCAAGAAGAATGGAATAATCAGTCATCCTCTGACAGTCCTCGGACATTCCTTATCTGGATCATAGCCCAAATGGAACGACACCATGGTTACTGAAATTCCATCATTTTACAAATGACTAAAGCCAATCATCTTGTGAACTTGTAAACAGCAGTCCCAAGGGAGACCCTTTGAGCTCTTCTGGACCACAGCGGGCTATGACCACCATCTCCCTCTGAGTGGGACGCCTCTCAGAGTTTCTCAAACTCTCCAGTTTGTGAATTTTGGAGGACCGCGCCGAGCCGGTGATGGGACCTGGACTAAAACGCCCTCCTCCTCAAAGCTCAACCCTGGCCCGTTGAGAAATGCTGAGACATTTGAAGGGAATATTTCCATGGAACTTGAGGGGAATTTTTAACAGGTACCTTTATATATATACATATATCTGTGTGCGTGAGTGTGTGAATCAATCTGTAATTAACTCCCTGTGTTAATCACTTACTGTGATTAACTCCCTTTGTAAATACTTAAACTAATCCATGATTAAGTGTTGCTAAAATCTTATGTTTTACCTCAAACTGTGAATGAACCTCAAATTGCTGCTAAATACACATAATCCTTTAGATAAAACCCGTTGACCAAGTCTGGGACTAGGACTGGACCTAGCCGCACCTAGACTCCTCTCTGACAAGGAGTTTAGAAAGCAAGGGGGTCTACTCCAAACCTCGTGACTCAACGGGAGGATTTCTTTATTCCTGGTACCCTCTCTTTGCTTTTAGACATGAACCGTTGACCAAGTCTGAGACTAAGTCTGGATTCAGCCGCACCTAAACTCCTTTTTGAGAAGTTTAGAAAGCAAGGGAGTCCATTCTGAACCTCGTGACACAACGGGAGGGTCTTCCCCACTCTTTACCCCTTTTGTTCTCTGCTCTCTCTCTCTCTCTAGAAATTATTCTGAGTTGATTCTAATTTGATTTTCCTTTGTCTGTTTTAGTAAGTAATAGAGTGAACCTTGCCATCGAATTCTGTTAATTTGCATTTTTATAAACTCCTAATAAAATCACTTTTGCCAGTATCCTTGATGGTGATTCTTTAAGTGGTCTAAACCACCCATTCACGACAATGGCTCATGGGTGGGATTTCAGACATAATCTGTTGAAGTGCAGCAACTGTGTCTGTAGGGGTGGACTTAAGAGATTGGGGAGCAGCAAAAAATTAGTAGAACAGTTCAGCTGTCTCATCTGACAGGACCATGGAAGTAAAGTTATGTGGGATGGCTTACACGGGTTACCACCATCAGAAGAGGAAGATCATCCCCAGTGCCACCACTACTTTTCCTCCTTGCTGAGTTGATTCCATTTCCTAACCTGGCAGAAAACTACCCACAGTCTGGCTGGTACTGAAACATGCAGACACAGAAAGGAATAGAATCTCCCCCAGCAGCAGTGGCAAACTATTAGATGGCTCCAAATCAGCTGCATGCCAGGAATATATTTATTTAGAAGAGGTGGCTGAGCTCCCCTTTTCTCTCCTTCATCTGTTTCCCCACTTCATCCACCAGCACGGTCCCTCCTCATCAACAGTAAGTTGATGTGCTTGTAGTCCTTAGCAGGTAGATGTGCTGTGAAGGGAAAGAATTAAAAGGAAAGAATAAGGAAGGCAGTGGCTGCGGGTGGGAAGTGGTCATCTCATCTATTGTTTATCCAGCCTGTTAATGCAGCTCAGAGAGAGGGACACATCCAACTTTTCTTATTTCTTTAAGAAATGCAGTCCTGCTGCAGCAAGAAGTCCCCAGTGCTGTGCAAATCCCCAGTGCTGTGAAATTCAATGCATTTAATCCCACAGTCCTCAGTACTGTGGGAAAAACAAGTGAGTGAAAGAGTTGGGATAGTCCTTCTAAACGTAGTCACAGTACTGTATTGAAATAATTCACTGGGTTTTCCAGGGCTTGTTCTGCTCCTCCATTTACATCCAGTTATGCACACTTCATTCTGGGGACTCTTACCAACACCCACATCCCCCATGGGACTCTTGCTTCCACCTGAAATCAGGCTCAGTTCAGAAAATAAATTTTCTTCTCTGAATAACTTCTATTTATTACCTGCAGAGTGGTCAAGTGTTTCACATAAGGGTGTGAAAATTAAGTGCTTGACTCCATTCTGTCTCTGCCAGCTGTATTGCTAAATTCTGAGGATAATTTATCTCTCTATCTTTGCTTGGTTGCATTGTTTGCTCTGCCTAGTAAGGTATAATGATTCTCTGAACAGTAGACAGGAGTTTGTGCAGCATCCTTTGGGCTCTAAACTAGTTTTCCATCCCCTCAATGCACCCTTTGCTATGAGGTTCAGTACACCAATTGTATACAGATCACACCTGGTCTTCATTTTCTGCATGTTTCATACTCTAAAAATCAGTTTTGTAATCTACAGCAAATCAGATCCTTTAAACAGAAGTTTAAAGCAATTTGATGGAAAGCAAATATCTTCTAAAGACTTAAATATAAATGCTTAGATGTGTCAATTCTGGAAGATGGTTGAAAACATTTCATGGAAAGGATCTCATTCCCTAGTCAGTCTTTGATTTTTGAGACCCATTTCTCATGACATCCAATACTCACGAATAAAAGTACTTCTCAGTATGAATAAAGACCTGAGCAAATAAAAGTAGGGGAAACCTACTGCAACGGTCTTGTGACACCAAGCATTCTGTAGTAATTGCCCATGTACGTGCTCTCACCCTGTAATAAACATGAGGTAACAAAAATGACAATGCAAAAGAAACATATTACCTCCTATTTTTTACTGGGCATGTGGAGAAAGAGCAGACACTTGACGAGTCATGGTGGGTAGCTATTCACTGCCAGCTCTAGCATATCCTGGGATAACTGGGTTCAGATGCCTGCACACTCAGGACCTAGACTTTTTTGTGTTACTTTTTGGGGACTTTATCGTTTTGATTTTTCTATAGCTATGGCTTGTGGTTAAGAACTTTTCATGTCAACCATGTTTCATTCTGGCTGGTGACCATTATTCCCATTGATGAGGCTTTCTTTGACCTCCTTCCAAGGTCAAAACTCATGAGCCATAGTTCATAAACCTACAGGTTTACTTAAAATCATGACTTTGAAAAAGTAATATAGTCAAAGTATTTTTTCTCTCTGCTCTAGTCTGGTCTTTCTCAAGGTCTTTCAGGATTTCATCAGAAATGCACAAGCAAAACAAAAGTTATGTTTCCTTCTTAACCAAGGGTCTGCATGGGCTGGAGATCAGGCAGAGACAATAAGTACATCTTAGCCGTATATTAAAGAGCACAAAGGTGTAAGTGCAAGAACTACAAAAGTCTAATCCCTCATTCTCTGCTGTTGAAATCAGGTAGACCTGCACTTTGAAAGGTTTCATTTCCCAGCACCATTTTTAATACAAGGGGAAAAGTTTTGGAGAGGCATTTGTCTAAAAAATGTATGCTCACTCCGCAACAGTGGGATGGGGGAGAGAATCAGAAGGGTAAAACTGCAAAAACCTGTGAGTTGAGATAAAGGTAATTTAATAGGTAAAGCAAAAGCTGCATGCACAAACAAAGCAAAATGAGGAAACCATTCTACTACTTCCCATCAGCAGGCAGGTGTTTCACCATCTCCAGGAAAGCAGGGGTCCATCACGTGTGACGGTTACTTGGGAAGACAAACACCATAATTCCAGATGTCCCTCCCTTCCTCCTTCTTTCTCACAGCTTTTATTGCTGAGCATGACATCATATGGAATGCAGTATCTCTTTGGTCAGTTGGGGTCAACTGTCCCAGCTGTCTCCCCTTTCAGCTTCTTGTGTACCCCCAGCCTACTCACTGGTGGGGCAGCATGGGAAGCAGAGAAGACCTTGATGCTGTGTAAGCACTGCTCAGCAATACCTAAACCGCCAGTGTGTTATCAACACTGTTTTGGTCACAAATCCAAACCAGCATCATACGAGATAACATGAAGAAAATTAATTCTATCCCAGCCAAAACTAATATAATGGCAAACAGCTTCACTGATTGCAAAGATGAAGACCCATAGCAATTGCTTTTAGCAGTCTAAAACTATCCCCTCATTTTTGTGTAGATTCTGCAGACTACCCACCAGCCCTATGTGTAGGTCTTTGCCAACCCAGAGTATTACATAACGCCTCTGTTTGAGAAAAAAATTGGAATTGTTCCATAAAATTACCAATTTGTCTCCCTTCTCCCCATTAAAGACTGTCAGTGTGATTAAACCAGCTGTAGATGCCTAAAGTAATTCAAGATGGATCCCACACCTCCATATTGATATTCCTGATGTTTTAATGGGCAAGCCCATTTGCTTTGGTTGACCCAGGAGCTGTGTGGTACCTCTTGGCTAAGAGGTGTCTTCAGTGCCTAACCTGTGCAATCTTGTTTCTTATTAACTGGTAATGGGTGGACTGGCTGCCAGTGTTATGCCTCACTAGATGATGGGTTAACCTGAATGGCCTTGTTATATGCTGTTAGTTTCCCAAATGGAGCAAAACCATAACCTATGTATTGTGTATCACCTCCTGGCAGGATGAGCCTCCTGCTACCACCCACTAACGGCAAAGCAGGTCCGACGCTGCAGTTCATAAAGTGAACAAAGACAGCCCGGGCTCGAGGGAGATGCTTTACGCAGAAGATGAGATCAGGCTCAGACGTCGAGCTGCTTGGGGCGATGTATTATTAAATGCTATCTACTGATATGCTACTTTTGTAGGAGATGATTAATGACATCCTACTTTATTATTCCTTATCTTTTATCTTCACTTTGTTTCACAGATGTAGCTGGCAGTACATGGCACTAACCAAAGACCTGTGGCACTCATTAGATTGTGGCTGCTCCTCACAAGTGCCATCAGGCATGCA
Organism: Gavia stellata; assembly: GCF_030936135.1. Lineage (NCBI taxonomy): Eukaryota > Metazoa > Chordata > Aves > Gaviiformes > Gaviidae > Gavia > Gavia stellata. Next base: position 107,996,283 of record NC_082595.1, on the reverse strand, counting down.
GTTCCTATTCACAATTTTGCTAACGATGCTGGTTAACATGTTGCTGTGTTGCTGTTCAAGGAACCTAGACAACATGGTCTTGTCAGTCTCGAACAAACTTATCTTTTACTTATCATTTTCTTTGACACAATCCTCTGATAAGCTGAGAGATAAATACATGACAGACTCTGCAATGTATTCCCCCGGCACTAAAATCTTAGCAGTAACACTGTAGAGGGGTTTCATCTAACGAGTGACCTGTTTTCTATTTTGTTAGAGTGTTGCAGCTGCAGATCTTAAGGCACATTTAAACTAGAAACAAATTCTTGTTTAGCCATTCTCCAGGCCTTGGGAAGTTTTCTGTCTTTGTGTGAATGTGGGTGTTTAATGCTAGCAGCTCAGGACAGGTATGGGATGCAGGCAAGTCAAATACATTCAATTGCTTAAGGTCCTGCTCTGTATTAGCTTTGATGCTGTGATTAGAGGAGAGGAGTGATCCCCTCTAAGAGAAAATGAACTAGAGGAATAGTTTTCTGCTGTGTTAGTGTGCTGATTTAACTTGTCAAGGGTTCATCAGGCACCAGGACGCTTGCATTAAAGACAGCTAAAACTATCTTGGTTACTTATGGCAACGAGATGTGGATTTGGTGAAGATGGAGAAGAAGGATGGATAAGGGCAATGCAAGTCCTTGTTAGTACTGACCAGTCTGATGGTAATGGTGTGAGAATGGAATGTTCCCCGCCGCATCCAGTGATTTTCTCTGCTTCTGATTAGACCAGCAGGTCACAGCCTCATGACATCTGTAGGGCCAGTGAAGACCAGTGATTTTGTAAGCACCTCTTCCAGAGCTATAACCAGCTGGGAGAAACTGTGACAGAAAAAACATGCCAAAGGTGTCCGTAGGAAAAACACAACTGAGAGGAAAGGATTGAAAAAATATGCATGCTTACATCTGTGTTAGCCCAGCCTGGCTCTCCCTTGTTGTATCGACTGCGTTCAGGTTAACATAGATGCTTCCTTGGTGTAGAGCTGAGTGTGACAGTCTGATTTCAGGCTGTTCCTTCTCACTGACTTTACAGGAAGGGAAAAGCATTTACCTGTTCGGTTTAAAAGCTGCTGTGAGAACTTGACATGGTGCCAAAACACGTAAATCTTTTGGTGTGTCATACTTCCAATCTCTGCTGATTCTGTTCATATACATTTTGGTAAAATTGCCAGAAGAGTTTATTTCCTCCTTAAACTGCCTTTGCCAACTATTTCAGTAACTAAAGAATGAGACTATCTTTAATAAATCCTTAGGAGGTAACTCAGCCTTGACAGAGCCTGTTAAGAAATGTGTTTTAGTTTTATATGCCCAGATAAAACAAACCTCTGATTTTCTCTAGCATTTTTCTTCAAAAAGCTTTGGCTTCCTCATGCGAATGCGCTAAAAACTACACTTTCTCTTCTGTCAACAAAAAGCAAACTACTTAGGTATTCCTCATCAAAACATATTACCTTAACTACAGTAATATCTTTCAAAAGCAAGATTAAAAGCTAAAAAGGGCTCAAAAAGCCCTAGAATACATTACTCCTGATAGGGACAGAGTCCAGCTAAACCAACAGGCTCTTCAATGTCTACAGGTTTGACTGAAGATATTTGGGGTTTACTGTATATTGATATAAATTCCCGACCATCAAAGTTACAAAATCAACCTAAGCTGCATCAACGGTCAAAGTGATTTAATTTTTTATAACAATGTGTATTTCCATGAACTAAGATAAAATCACTGGACAGTGCAGGGGATGGAATCATCCACAGAAAATGCTGAAATCTGGTACCAGCCCTGCTGACACAGGTGGCCTCCTCGGGAGGAAGACACAGATCCCTTCAATCCCAGGTTAAACTGGGTCATATCCTGGCCACATCAGGAAACATTGGTTGACTATTTATTTTACATGCGTAAGCCTGACACACCTGGCATGCTGAAGACTTGCTGTACACAATCAACTAGCAGTGGAGGGTGCCAGATGATGCATAGTGTTGACGGATGTGCAACGAGGCGAAGCTGATCCTGCAGTTTTCTGCTTGCCGTGTCGCAGCTAGAAATGTACAGTACACACCAAGTTACGCAAACCTGCCCAACGCTGTTCAGAAACTTGCCTTCATTAAAAATATAGGAGTGCCCTCTGGTGGAAAACTGAACGTCTGAACCTGAAGTTTCAGTGTCACTAAAAACTGCGTTTTTCCTCAACTGCGAATACATGCAATTTGTTGGTGGTGAACCAAAAGAAACTGCAGGGCCCAGATCAGTTTTTAGTTACATCACTGGATATTTTCATCTAGAAATAAGAGAGTTTACTAAAAAATTGTTCCTGCTTAGGCAACCTGGTGATATTTTTTTTATTCTTAAAAAAACCTTGGTTTAGATTTCAGCTTCTTTCCTACCTCAATAAAAGCCTTGGGACACAGCTCATCTTGGTGTACTAGGGATTGATATTTCATCTCCTGAAACTTAAGAAGACTATCTGCTTAACAGTTACCAAACATAACACATTTTACGTTGCATATATAATTTTGGTGGTATTGTAGCATATGGAGCTCTTCTTTATAGGTATGGGAGAGTTAGTCACTGCCAAAAGGGCGTCCTTTATTGTCAATATGCCACAAAAACTACTCTTGCAGGTAGTGGCGTAAACTCTTCATCTTTTGGACTTTGATGAACATCCTGTGCAAGTATGTCTGTAATCATAAAGGACGTCTACACCTAAATATATAACTTACAGATCTCTAGTCAAGGTAGAAGAATCTCCCCGCACACTCAAGGGAGAGCACAGTAAGAACAGAAAAACAACCTCTGCCTACCTCAACACTAGACTACTGGCAGCTTAGCGTTGTGATAGAGAAATGGTTTACATCTAGCAGCACCCCTCTGTGTTGAAATTATTTATTTAAAGCTAACAGTCACTCATGCAGAGTTTGATTCTCCAAGACGCTCAGTCTTTTGGCTTGAATATAAAAACTCCTGTGCTTAAACTTATATGTATGCTTAAGTATTTATCTGGATCAGGACCCAGTGCAGTCAACTATTTCTTCTGTCAAAGTTGTACTAGAAACTAGTTCAGATATGCCAAAGAAATTTGTAGTGTTATGGTCCTTTCCTCAGTCTTAGTCATCATTAACACAGCAGAGCAAAATACTCAAATATCATAGAATACAACATAATTAATAAATCTACTTCTAGTGTACCCAGAATGGGGTCATTCCAGAAAAGAAATAACATCCCTATTTGAATATCTTGTAAATATATGCAACAGGGCTTTAAGTATCCTAAGATGATACGTAAAATGTATCTTGGGATATTTGGAAAAATGCAGCACAAAGTAGAGTGAACCAGGAACTCAGTTCCAATTTGTCAAGTTTATGAAAAGAGAGTTATTTTTGTGCTAATTTCTACTGCAAAGGAAGGTGGGGTGTTCTACACAAAAGCACAATGGCTGGTTTCAAAAGCCAGAAGGTTGTAAAACCTGATTCTTATGTTCGGTAAGGACTTGGTACCTGCCTTTCTGTAGATGATAACGACACCTGCAGCACTATTGTAAAATAGTTCACCTTGTTTTACTTGTATGAAATTCTCTTCTTAAAACTCATTGCATTGTGGTTTTGAAAAATTTGGTTCTTTCGAAGGTTATCAGGCCAAATCATGAAGGAAAAATCGGTCAAAGATATTAAATATAAATACATTGTCTCTAATTCAAGGAATCCAGCAGAGGTTGGGAGATGGTCTGGAAAGCATCGTATCTTTATCCTGCCCTTCAAAGCTTCCTAAGAGGTTGCTTTTGGCATTTACTGCAGAAAAACAGTGGGGTTAGGCTGACTTTTGGTGTGATCCACTGCTGCCATTTTCACATTCTTACTCATTTATCTGTTTAAGCTTGAACACACTAGGATTGTTCTACAACCCTGCAAGACCAGCTGAAAGAGCTACGTGAAAAAGTAATGTCAGCTCAGCCTTGTAGAGCAAAATCATTGCTTGTCTTTAACTTCAGGGCTCTGAAGACTTCCTTGCAGACTGACGAGGTTCAAGACCAGTTTAAGGTTACGGCAGGGCTTTCCCTGTCGCCAGGATGCTGAGGGAGACAGTTGGTTTGGGGTAATTGCAGACCCTTCACCTTCAGAGAGCAGGAGAGGAAGGCAGATGCCATTTAATCCTAACTCTCAGAGTGGGTCTATGTGTTACATGGTATAATAAATAGATTTGATATTATAAATAGCAGACAAGTAAGTATAAGCAAAAACTGCAGGCAGCACCTGTTCAATGCAGCTTTTATAATATTTATAGAGAATAATATAACAAGAAATAAAAGAGAAGAGAATTCAGAAGAAATGAGTTTTTCATGAGAAATACAACACAGCTACAAACCAACCACTGTATAGAACAAGATAATCGTGTATTATTGACAAACACCATGTAGTGCTAATGGTATCCAATCAACTTCTACAGAGGAAGAAAAATTTTAACTAGTGATAAAATAATAAAACAAATGTTTTGTAATAGGACTCTCTTTTCTTGCACTGAGCCTGTCTTCAGGCAGAGATTTGCATTCCCCCTTCCTCCACAAATTTTTGAAATTTTGTCTCTGAAGGAACATAATCTTAAATGTTAATTCTTTCCTTATATTTATTTAAGGTTACATGGATAATGAGTAAGAATGAAAATGTCATGCAGTTCATCACACTGTAATGCATGAACAACTGGAACTGCTTTGGTTTTTATTTAATATATAGTACTGTGTTTAAAGTTTAATTTTATGCTTTTTTATTATTTACTCTGAGAGACCAATCTCTTGGGAGGGGGTGGGAGGTACAATTGGCTCCCAGAGCCAATTCAGCAGAGACTAAATTCAACAGAGGCGAAGCCAATTTAGGCAAACAGCTGTCTGGAATGCTTTAGGTCTGTTGCATTCTGCATTTGGACTTTCCAAAGTTTCTTCTAACTCTATTTTTTACTTAAGCAAGTACCTTCAAAGTGAAGTCTAAGTTACTTTTCATTGCTCACCATTTGTTTATAAGCCTAAAAGGAAAAATGAAAAGCATCTTCTATAAGGAAAAATTCCTAAGCAGGGTACTTAGGAAGTTTGAATTTGAAGCAAATTCAAACAACAAATCTCCAGGGGCTCCGAGAGATACTGTCATCACCCCATGAAAAAATAAAGCAGCACAAGCCAAGACTGTAATTTCAGTTGCACTGACATGAAACTGTCCTACAGTGATACAGCTGTCCCTACTGGGAGCAGGTCTGTATGAATATAATAAATCTGTGTCAGTATAAAACCTTTCTGTCTGCGTGTCAATGTGCGTAGATTTGAAACTGCAATCAGATATCACACCCTGAGCAAATCTACCAAACTCATATAAAAACTTGCAGGGTTGGGCTTGCAAAGAGGTGGGAAAGTCTCTGTCATGACACATGTGCAGTCGTATCCCCAAATTAGCCATCCTAATGAGTGCCCAGCAAATGGCTGCGTGTGCAGAGCGTGTCCATGGCCATCCCGCTCTGCTCGGGAAGGGGATGGATGGCTGCTCTCCGTTAGAGGGCAACAGGACACCACGTTTATGGGAAAATTACTGTCTGGAGCTGCTTATTAGTGGGAATACTCAACAGTGCATTTGGTGGACTTCGCTTTCTCCACCTCGGCTGGGCCTAGGTTTTACCCTGTGTGCTTGGTCATTGCTGCAGGCTGGAGGGGAAGCTATGCCTGCAAAGTGCTTCTCTGTGCCAGCTGCCCAGAGGTGACATCCCACCTATGCTACAAGTAATGGTCAGTGCAAAATCTCCACTTAGACTGGAAGTGGTCCCCTAAGCCATTCTGGGGGATCCACCACACTGAAGTGAAACATATATCACAGTTGGCTGCGCTTTGGACAGGGTCCTCCGTGGGATGGGTCAGGGAAGGATCTCTGATTTCGTGGAATCACACAGAATCACAGAATGACAGGGGTTGGAAGGGACCTCTGGAGATCATCTAGTCCAACCCCCCACCAGAGCAGGGTCACCCAGAGCAGGTTGCACAGAAGTATGTCCGTGCAAGTTTTGAGTATCTCCAGAGAAGGAGACTCCACAACCTCTCTGGGCAGCTTGTTCCAGTGCTCTGCCACCCTCAAAGTAACAAAGTTCCCCCTCATGTTTAGATGGAGCTTCCTATGACCAAGTTTGTGCCGGTTACCTCTCGTCCTGTCACTGGGCACCACTGAAAAAAGACTGGCCCCATCCTCCTGGCACCCACCCCTTCAGTATTTATAAGCACTGACAAGATCCCCCCAAAGCAGCCTCTCTCTGCAGATGGAGTCTGGGGTGGCTCACTGGGTGTGTTAGGTACAGGTGATGTGAATATCCCCTCTCATTTGCCTCTTTGATCTGAATAAGGGCAAAATAAAAGGGAGACCTTAGAATAGTATTTGGACTGTAGAGGTTTACCAAACCAGCCACCTCCTCCACTTCACTAGAGACTTGATCTGGCTTAACTGTCCTTCCATATCTGACTTGATGCATATCTTTGACAGCCAGCTGAGCATCCTCACCCTCACCAATGAACTGTTCCTGCTGCAAATGTGGAGGTGACGGCAAGAGCAAACCAGTGTATAAAGCTTCATTCATCTGTCAAAATTATCGCCACTGGACGTCACTGAATTAAAATCGTTCAGCAGGCTTGCAATAGAAAAGTACACATACAAATGTATGTGCAAATAGATTGAGCTTTGAATTTTACACTGAGAATGAGTGTAATCTTGTTGCTCTGCAATCCCAGCTGTGAGCTCCCTCCAGAAGCGTGCCAGGGTCCAGCTACCTATGTTCCCGATATCCATGTCCGAAGTGCGTACCCTTGACTTCTACTGCTGGGAAAGAGCAGAGGGAAAGTTTGTAGAAGGACAGCAAAGTAAAAATAGAGAGAAAGAAAGTACTGTTGAGATAGAGTTGTTAGTCACTTAACAATTCAAAAAGGAAAACATCAACGTGGGAATGTATAAAGTCCTCAAAGAAAAAAAAAGGAAGAAAAAGCCAGGGAGGCAGGTCAGGAGCTAGTTGAGAATCACCAGGCTTTTGGGTGAGTCATCAGAGCCATTGGTGTCCACAGAACTGGTGGAAATTGGTACCTCAGCACCACTGGGGATGCACTCCAAGGAGCTGGGGAGGCCAACCAGCCCCCTCGGTGCCTGGCCTGCCAGCAAAGATTCTGCACAGTCATGAGCCTATTAGCCTCAAAGCTTGTCAGACTGTAGCCACATTTGCATATGACAAAAATCATAAAGCAATAAATAATTGCTTTATATTTTGTATCATCTCTTCCTTGAACAGTTTGTGCCTGACTAAAGATGCCAGAGCACATACACCCAAGAGAGAGGTTGTAACATGAGAGGTGACTGAACAAAGAACTGGGAAGCTGGCAGCATCCACTGATCCTCCCTCCAAACTACCTGACTCTCACCCTGGTCCACACATTTGACCAATACTGTTGTCACAATGCATGGGTTTCCCTGTGTTTGCTCAAGCCTTTCACACAGGAGTAAGGGACAAAGAAAGAAAAAAGTTTAGGAAGGAAAATTAAGGAAAGGAGTTGTAATTTGCTCTTAAACTCAGGCTTTCAAATGATGACGTTCTTTTAAGGTAAATATACATTAACTTGTTTATTTGATAAGCTGAACAAAGCTTGTGATTTGTTGCTTGGCACTAAAAGTATTCTTGGAGCAGATGAAAAAAATGACATGGTTGTACAACATGGAATATTAAAGAAAAATTACTTTGGCAAACAGAAAGTTTCCTGGTAAACACTCTTTGGCTCTGTGGGAGTGGTAGTTCACTGACCCAAAGTGTTTGCTTTCCTCAGAGCAAAGGGCAAGCAAGACAAAAGTCCATGAGACTGTAATCTGTAGATCTGTCATATGAGAATGTCAAGATGTAAAACTTTTTTCTATTTCCCTCCTAAAGCGGGATATGGGGATGACCCAGGTAGTGAAATTTAAACACCTAGTCATACACAGGGGAAATGCAATAAATCTCCATGTAAATTGCCTTTACTACAACAGAAGACAGGACAAATCTATATGCAAGATTATAGATAGCAGTGAGATGGCAGAGGTGTAGTCAACTCTGATGAAATTCACCACCGATGCTTAAGGAACTAATGGAACAAATCTTCGAACCATGAACAACCAACTTCATGAAGGCAATCACTTCATGGAAGAAGTGATTTAGAGCATTGGGAAGATGAATATGGAACTTCTGCCTAAAAAGGGAACTAAAGAAGCGTTTGAATCATTGGCCCAGTTTGATCCAGGGAAAACTTCTGGATCAAATAATTTAAAAAGCAATACATAAATCCATAAAGTCTTTGTTGATAACAAAATGCATCTAATATTTCAAATTTCCATCAAGCAGGCCTGTGAGATGAAGAGGTCTCACGGTAGCTAAGTCCTTAAAAGGGAACTTTTACGTTTCCCTTTACGCACACAAAGCAGAAATGTGAAAGAAGTTACTCTGCTGCTCTGGTATGCAAACTACTGGCACATAAGATAAGAACCTGCTTGTGTTCAGCTGGAGCTAGGCAGAAGAATCAAGGCTAAAGTAGAATAATTCTGTCAAGTGACTGGATATGGTAAAGTAAATACAACCAGTATGAACTAGAAAATGACAGGGGTGTTGCAATGGGTTGCAATGGCACTCACACCTACTGTTTCAGTAATACCATATAAGAGCAAGATTGCCTAGGGAATGCTATCAGAAGTATCAGAGTTTGGATACACTAGAAGCAAAACTAGGATCAAAGGGGAAAATTTAATTAGGAAAGGACTGCTTATTTGAGAGGAGTTTGAGAAGAGAAAACAGGGTGCAAGGGCAGCGAAAAGGTGGGCTCAAACTCAGAAAAATGGAAAATAAAGAATAAAATCAAAGAACAATAGTAAGTGAATCTTCTGGCAGCAAGGGCGTGAACACCTACAGACATCAGTGATGCCAACCTGCAGACCTGAGTCCACCAGGACAGTTGAGGGTCCCCCATTGGACAACCCATTGTACTTTGCATCAGGTCAACATCTGGTGGAGGGGGCAGAAATAGCATTGGGTCACAGTATTTATAGAATTGTAATTTAATAGTGGATGTAGACCTTAAACTAGATTTAAGAGCTATAATTAATAGTTTCATAGTTGCACATAAATGCCTGCATAGCTATATAACAGTCAATTAATATTAGTAGCTTGTTATTTTGTTAATTGGATTATAGATTATTTTCATTCCTTAGGTTACTGATGGAGATTACTGGCTGCTTTACTTATTACCTCAAAGTGTGTTCACTAACCAATAAATAACTTGATCGGTTTGCATAAGTTACATCCTAAGTGTCCAATTCAAAGGGGGAGTATCAACTCTCGGCTGTAACAGATAGATAACTGGCAAAATGAGGAAACTGAAAGTAATAGACAAGATATACTGTGACTTTAATAAGACTTTTAATATTGACTTATATGTCATTAGATATAAAGAAAGAAAATGTGGTTTAGATTCCATCTTCATGAAGGAAACACTCAGTTGAAACTTGCAAAAGTTTCAATTTGCATCTCACTTTGACATGAAGAATTGATATCAGGTAAGGGCCCAGAGGGCTCCCGTGCTGTGTGAACCAATCACTGTTTTCATTGTTTACTTGTGCTGTTGTACAGGGAGTTCAATTCTAAAAAACTTTTTTATAACTGAACCTGGTTGAGGTTCTGCATTGTGTAGGGAATGGGACTGGAATTCAAAAAAGAACCTAATAAATTGGAAATGTTATCTCGGCTAATAAAAGGTAAGACAACAGAAGAACCAAATATATGAATGCAAATCAGAGGATACCAAGCTTTAAAATGGATGAGACATCAAAAAAGGCATGTTTTGTTCTGGGATGTATTAACTGCCTTCTTCTTAGTAAGACCCATAAATTAATTATTTCACTCTGTTCACCATCAGCAAGTCCTAAGTTGATGTACTAATACTCCAAAGAAATTTATAGTATATCATTGTGTAAATATTAGTACAGAGATAACTCAGTACATAACAACTGTACCGCACTTTCTGGAAATTCCTAGCGCAGTTTTTTAGAACAGGAATGTGTAAGTACAACTTCATGCTGAGCTAAGTAATTTTCATGATAACTTAAAATATTACATGGCTGTGGTAAGCAAGAAAGTGGCTTCTTTCTTGCAGATATTTGAAGTTTTCAGGGCTTTTTTCCTACTAGAAATTTACAGCTGTGATAATCCCAGTAGCATCATTTCTCCATCTAGAGCAACACTTAACCTCAGGCAATGGGAATTTTAGTGAGGATACAACTGGGCCACACAATAGATCAAGATGTTCCTCAGTTTCTCAACGTGATTGTGAGACTGATAATGTTCAGAAAAAAGATAGCAGGAAGCAGTCTGAGTAACTAGAGCTAAGGGATTTATTTATTCTTCCTTTTTGAGGGGGAAAGAGTAAGCTGACCAACATGAATAGATGGTCAGAATAAAATACAACATGCAATATAATAATAATCAAAGACAAAGTTCTGGGTGGCGCGTATGCTGTAGTGCATATTTCCATAGAAAGGTGATCCATAAATCAATATTTCTCCATCATAAAGTAACAGTCCTTAACAAATGACAGGACAAATAAGAAAAAGGAAAAAAATAAACAAAGCTCCTGTAGCAGAAAGTTACAGCCAAAGCTTTAAGTTTTCACCAAAACGCTTTAAATAACAGTGTTAGAATTTTAATTGCACTTGACACAAGAAGCCTGAAAAAGTCACCGTCCTGGGACTCCTGTAGCTGCTCTTAAGTGCTCCCAAAAAACAGTCATACACATTCTCTATATTTTGCACCCAGTGCATTGTTTCCGCAAGATTATGAGATGGTTCTTTGACGAAGTGCTTAAAATTATTGGCTGGAAGTTATTTTTCAGATCTGGATAGAGACTGTCCCTTTCTCCTACCAGACCTTTACAAATGCTTACGTCAACCCTATTCCCAAACCTCTCTCACCACAGATGAATTGAAAGCTGTCCAGGGTTGTACTATAATAAAGTATTCTCAAAGAGAAATATGATTGTGAAGCATTATTGAAAAAGAGCATGAGGATCTGTAACCAGGCAATACCCTAACCTGTTAATTGCGGTGTCAAACTGTGACTGTAAAAACTAAATAAAGCACAGAAATATCTATTGAAGAGTCTCTTTAAGAGAGACAGATTTAAAATTAAGTCTCAGACTTTGGAAATGAAGCGTTTGATCTTGTAAAGATGATTAAAATAACTGTTACTCTTCTGGTGTTCTTTTCCTGCAGCTCAGCCAGGGACTTAGAGGTGGAACTTCATTTGAAATAGATAAATATAACCTTTTCTTTCCCATTTTCTCCAATACTTCAGGAAACAAAAATTATTCAGGCCGGATCGCTCCATTCAGGCTTAATTAAGGGCGGTTATGGGAAAATCAGAGACAAAAAGAAGTGCAAGTAGTGCTTGGATCTCCATCTCCTTCACAGTTAGTAGCTACATGAATAAAATACCTCACCCACTGTGTGGGAAACCTGGATGGATCCCTCTCCTGTCTGTGCTGAAGCATACGTCCCTCCTGAAGAGTGTCCTAATCCTCATGTCGCCAGGGATTTGGAGTGGCTTGCACTCATGAATATGGCTTCTTTATCCCCTCTTCTCCCTCTTCCCAATGACTTCTGGAAGTGGTTAAGGTGCCCAAACATAAGTAATGCTGTATTAGATGACCCAGTGCCTATAGTACCTCTGTGTGGGGCTGGCGGATGGTTTGTGAGAGACTGATACCCTTCCGGAATAGAAGGAAGAGGCCAGGAAAGACCTACATGGCATCCACAGCCACTCTGGGCACCTATATCTGTGCAGGGTTTGCAATTTCTAAAGTAACACTGGAATATATCTATGCTGCTTCCTAGGGGAATGTCTTAACCATAAGGCTGCAGAGTTGATATCACCGGGGGAGAATAGCCTCCTCAAAATCATATATAAACCCCTTTTGGGGAGCTCTGTTAAGAGCTGCTATGTCTTCTCTATTAAAACAGAGGGAATTAAACTGGATTTTATGTAGCCTACTTGGGTGTTTTAAACCCATGCCAGCAGGAGAAAGCAACAGTATTTATCCAACTCTGAAAAAATACTTCCAGAAAAAACTTACTGGCTGATGTGACCCAAACCCCCAGTAGTTTCAGGAGAACTAAAATAGTGCTCTTCAGCTAGCTCACAATTTTCCAAATGAGAATACAAAAGAAACTCTCTCCTACTTCTGCAGCTGAACATTCTGGGCCAGAAAGAGTAAAACTTTTGTTGACAGTTGTGGACCCACTGGAGCCTTCCCACTCCTGGTTTGTAGCTATGTCCTCAGCCAAACTACAGTTCTGCTCTCTCTGAGTGCAAAGTTGTCTTGTCCATTTTCAGAAATTGTTTTCTTGCAATTTTTCACAGGGCTAAAAACTCACAGATTCAAAGCAATCCAGTCACATACCAGAGCAGTAATTTCTTTAGGTTAGACCACCCAGATAAGGCATTCCTTTTCCTCAGAAGAGGCTACTATGTAGTTCTTGAGTCATCTAGGTTAAGGGACAGCTTGTTACGGCTTGCAAAGGGGACCGATTAAAATGTGCATCATGTCAACACCACTAGCTGCCCTTTCTCCGTAGGCTTTCTTCTCCTAAGGATCAGTGAACATCAGCCTCGCTGACTTCGCAACCCAAGCTGACATTAAAAAGTGGCATACTCTCGACATCCCTTATTCATCTTTGGCGTCAGAGGTAGGATGTGAAAGATCTGCTGCTTACAACATCAGAGATTTTTTTTCCAGCTCTAGGTTGGCTGCCAGCTGGTGTGTTCTCCCCCTCTAGGTCACAGTTTTGCTATTTGTCTGGCAAGCGCATTTGACTGCTTAGCTTGAGCTGGATGGATAAGAAATCAAACCTGGAAGAGCTTCAACCTGCAACTAATGGCCCTAGGCTATTGCTGCGCTATTCGCACAGCGCTGATCATAGACTTCTGTCCTTATGCTTGGGGTTTTATGAGCCGTTAGCCCGATGTTTCTTACCCTACCCATTTCCTCTCCGCACACAGCTGCAGCCTGTGCAAATCCACATCCACAGCTGTTACCACAAAACCCATCTCTCCCGGTGTTCTGCAGCTGTACTGCTGCAGTGAGGGACAGGATTCCCGGCCCCAAAATCCTAAGCAAGACACTAGCCAAAGGTATTAAGCTGTTAAGAGCTGAGGACAGGAAAAGATGGTCAGTACCTATTTCTCTTTGCACCTGCAGGTTGAGCACCCAGGAACTTTTTGCGGTGACTTCTCATTGCCAGCAGTGGACGTAAGGAGAAGAGCGTGAGCTATTTTAGGAGCTGATTGCTAAATTGCTTGTTCAGCTGTTGATTGTGTGGTCAAGGGGTACAATAGAGCAGAATTTAGCTCTAACCACCTGAGCAGCTCACTGTCAGGCTTTCTCCACAAAGCATAACTGCAGGTGGGTATGAACTCAACAGTTGTGGTGCCCTTCAATGACCCCGTTTTGTAGCCGACCTTGCTTTCAGTATACCTGTACCTTACTTTTGCCTGGTTCTCTTTTTAAATCTCATCTCTTTCCCCTCCTCCTCAGTAATTCCTGCTTACTATATTTTGTATTAAGGTTCTACCACGTCCCGACATGTACCAGGCAAACCGAATAGAAAGGTAGCCTTTGTTCCACTTTTGATACCAATAAAATACAGCAGAATATCAGAACGTGGGAAAAAGATGGCAACTTAAACCAGACATGGTCAGTAAATGCACTTGAATTTGGAACAGTAGGTGAAACAAAGCCATCAGGCTCTGAACACAATGGTTCTGAGCAGCATGAATTTATTAGGATAGACATAATTTATGAGACATCAGTCACACAAGTAAAACAGAAGGCTGGGAGTATTTATTTATTATGCTTCTAAAAAAATTTCTGGCTGCTGCAAGTTCGGTTTTGCATGATTTTTTTCTTTCTACAGATTCATTTTGGGATATCTGGTCCAAACTAAACTTCCTCATAGATAACAGTTAGCTGCTCTCCATTGCTGAAGAGTAGGAGGTGAGCTACAGTGCTCCTGGACTGAAATATCTATAATGCAGACTAATTGCTCCAAATTACTTTTACTGGTAGTTGAGAAAAATACATGTTTTTAATCTCAGATTTACATGGTCTGGTGTAGGGTAAGACATTCAGGGCAATGCACACCACATCTCAGAACTGATTGGTTTTCTTCAGTGACTATAAAGGGAACTAAATTTAGATGAAGGCAGCTTTACTATAGATATATGCAGTTTGAATACAAATTGAATTCTACCCTAGCTATTAAAAGACTATGATGGGTACATGGAATCATAATGGCAATATTGCAAGTCACAAAGTAAAAGGTACACGAGTGCACACTTAGAAAATAGGGATGCCTTGAGTGCTACTGATCTCATCTGACTTTCACCTGGAGATTCAACTGATTCTACAAGGTTAGCTTTTCCAAAAAACTACTCTGGGTTCCTTTCCTTGGTGGAGCTGGATCAATGAAGACAATAGAGCTTGATACACAATAAACCTGCTGAAATGTAGATCTCCTACCATGAGAGAAGTCTTTCCCAAGACACCCCTGATTGTCTCATCTAAGTGTTTAATTCAGTTGCAAGTCCACAACATCCTGAGATGCCCTAGAGTATCCTGCCAGGGCTCCAGTTATAATTTGGAAAGTCACCGGTCTTCCATATGCCCTTTGCAACATCGTTAGCACTGCAAGGGTGTCTTGGACATTTTGTTTCATATGAAGTGGTGCCAAGTGCATCCATACAGGCTGCTGCATTTAGGCTTAGGTTTCCACTAACCTAGAGTCCTTCCCTCTGTTGGGATAACTAGCTCAGATGTAGAAACCTACATTTTAGATACCCTCTTTTAGTTGGACACAACTATATTTTATGACTTCTTTCAAAAGAATCTATTCATTGATTTATGAAAAAATGTATGTATTTGCTTTTCCCCGCCTTGATCATAGAAAAGCACTAACGTAAGCACGTGTGCTTAGATAGCGTTGATACTAGTGTGAATAACTGGATATTTTCCAATAGCAGAAGCTAGTAAAAGACGTGTATCAGTTTCAGCCAGGAAATATTTTTTTCTTACCAATTATTTTTCTGCAGTTCATTACAGAACAGAATGTTCCAGGTTCTGCTTCCTGGACTGTGTGTACATTTTCTATCAGATCATGTCTCTCTGAAAGTGAAAACCATTACAGGATGCAGAAACCAGAAATCTATGCCTCCCTTTACAGTGTTTTTTCTCAGGGCCTTTTTCATGCAGTTAAGTATTCCCTCTTGCCTTTTTACCCATCTAGCCCTATGGTTCCTGCACGTCAGACTGTAGAATGGCTCATCTTCAGCGAGGTGTACGGAAAGCCCTCTCAGTCGAGATATGCTGTGAATGGGTATGTAATATGCCCCCTGGTTATATAGGTGAGATTCATCTTTCGTCAAGTAGTTTCCCACTTCAGAGTATTATAACCTCTATGCTATTACAAAAAAGGTGAGAAGCCATTCCGCAAACAAGCTTGGCTGTAGCCAAATGCAGTTAGGTCAGTAATTATTATGAGTCAAACTGTAATTAATCAGCAATATCATTTCCAAATGAGTCTTCATGCTGGGATACTGTGATTTTAAATGGAGATTATCTTAATACTTCTTTTCATTGCTCGAAACATTTCTCATTTGCTCACTGCAACCAGTCCAATAGAATGATCCATTCAGGACTCACTGACTTGCAAATCAGATTTTCCCGTTTTCTTCTACATTTTAACATGCTTTTCAGTCTCAGCAAGTTCAAGATATTTTTTACTAACTGGACACAGCTGCAAGAAGACCAACCTTTCTGTGTCATCTACAATACCTCTGGTATTGTATACTCTTATGTCAAATGCATGAGCAGGCTAAAATCGTTGTATGTGGAATGAATTTAGGGCTGACACTTTTTTAAAGAATTCACTGCAAAAGTCCCCACATTGTCATCACTATTTTTAGATTAGAGAAACACCTTTTCCCAGCAAATACATGTAGCAAACAATAAGGCATTCATGAAAAACTGCAATTTGTACAGCGTGTTTGACACAGAGATAGTTATGGCTGAAGTCATTAACCATGTAAACTGAAGCTGAGCCCTTAAAACCATTTTTACCCATGTGTAAGGAACAAATACCTCCAGATCAGCATTACATTTGAGCAGCCTTCCACTACCTGAAGGGGACCTACAAGAAAGCTGGAAAGGGACTTTTTACAAGGACGTGTAGTGATAGGACAAGGGGTAATGGCTTTAAGCTGAAAGAGGGTAGATTTAGATTAGGTATAAGGATGAAATTCTTCACCCTGAGGGTGGTGAGGCACCAGAACAGGTTGCTTAGAGAAGTTGTGGATGCCCCAACCCTGGAAATGTTCAAGGCCAGGTTGGACGGGGCTTTGAGCAACCTGGTCTAGTGGAAGGTGTCCCTGCCCATGGCAGGGGGTTGGAACTAGGTGATCTTTAAGGTCTCTTCCAACCCAAACCATTCTATGATTCTGTGATATCTGTAATAGTTGGGAGACTGTATTGCTTTGTGTCTTCCACTATTAGAAGGAAAGGGATGTATATTCCATTGCGTTTTTTTTTTTTAAAAAATCACTCAATAAATCACCTATATCAAAAGTCAATTTGGATTCTGAGAAATGTTGTTGCTGTTTGCTTGCTTTGTTTCCTGATGGCCAGATTTATTTCAAATAACAGATTTGTTCTAAACCATCAGCTGGGAATAACTATGTTTTGTTTGGTTACAGCAGACTCTCACAGAGGAAGACATATCTGAAAAAAAAGTGTTGTTCCACACGAGGTTTCAATACAGAAGACTTCTGTGTTCACTTTCTTTGTATCCTTCCGTATTGTTAACATTCACTTACAACAGGCATTGGTTTATTTGTTTTATGGGAGAAATGTGATTGAAGGGATGTCACTTCTCTCTCTTACTGACCTGATAGTTTCTTTTATTCTACTCTAACGTGTTAAATGTATTAGATATGTTGCTTCCTAAAGGTGACTTTAAAAGTGTTTTTTAGCTATTTACAAGAAAGGCAGATGAAAAAGTCTAGCTCAAATGCAAGTGCTTTTACTATTGAGTTATCCCAGGAGTTAGAATAAATTTTATCCCAGATTTCATTTCTGGAGCCAGATCCTTGATGTCCCATAGTATAGATTTAGAAAAAGTTTCTAATGAATTACTAAATCTAAGCTGTAGCTGAAGTGCCAGTCTGTATACAGTTAAAAAAGAACAATACTACATTTTTACATCGCTCAGCTTTGCCACATTTCAACAGAGAAGATTGAAAAGACCACAAACACGTGCACATATTGAGCTTTTATATGAAAAGTGTATGATTTTAGTAATTGAATCATTTGCTAATCCTTTCTGGACTTCATGCAAATGACTTCCATGCCCCCAAAAATTTCCTTCTGCAATTTCATACGTTAGACTTTAAAAGCAGTTTTTAAATGGTAAGACTAGAAAGGAATTAAGTTTATCACCCAAGGAAACCATGAGTTCTCCTTGCTGCAAACTTCTAAGAACTGTGTAGAAAAACATCTGTCAGGAGCAGCCTATTTATAACAGATCCTGTTCTGGGGGCAGAAGGGAGGGAAAAGGCCTCTCAAGGTTTGTGGTTGACTATTTTTTTAATTATTGTATTATACTGTGTTTATGCACAGTTACTGTTGGTTCATCTAGCTTTTTGGGTTTTTTTCCCCTGGTTATGAATAGTCACGTAGGCAGTGCTTTCAAGTTTCACAGTGTCATGAAAGGAGACTTACTGCAATCACTAGGGCAATCACTGTACCATCTGGGCACTGCGAAAACTTGAATTCCTTTAATGGGGAAAATCCCTTGTGGAGGATCTAGACCCATATTTTTTGCTTCAGGATGAAAACTTTCATAACTTAGCTGCAGTCCAAAGGTTGGGTACCAGCAGTAGGTTGGCAGCAATGACTACAATTCGTGCATTGCAGTCAGTGCTGTCTGCGTTTGCTTGAGAGATCTGCGGCTTTGCAAAAGCAGGAGAGTTTAAAAAAAATAATACCCCTGAGCTCAAAACATCTAGAAGTATCTTGTCCCCTCCTACAAATGGGAAGCGTTTAGAAGGGACATGGTGGGACTGCTTGTTAGGGTGGTTAGCTCCTACTTCATACACTCTTAATTCAACCCTTGTACGTGAGATCCCTGACTTCCAGTGGAAGGAGCGACCAGTTGGTTACACCTGCCTCGTCCACCGACTACTAAGAGTTTAGACAATGGGTTTGGCATAGATTCTTAACTTCTCGACAGCCAATGTAAGGGAAGTGAATCCCGCTTCAAATCTGGTAGTCAAACCTTTGTTTAATAAAACTAGCAAATTAACACAGACTCAGTGGGAATTTCCTAGTGTGGTGATTATAAGAAGTGATGGATTAGCCAAATAAGATAGAGTCATATTTGACCATGAAAAAAAAAATGTATTTTGTTCTCTATTAACAATATTTTTTTTCAAGTAACAATATGCTAGAGTTATTACAAAGTTTCTTAATTCAGTTGTGAAGCCATAATTATTTTTAAAAAGATTATTTCTAACTATGAATCAGAATAGTACTTTAGAACAGATGTTTTGTGAAACAAATCAAAATTGTATGGGAAATTAAAGGATTTAACCTGGCTAGTCCTTGCAGGTAGTGGGATTGACTAACATGATTATGCTGACAATTTTATCTCTTATTTTCTTAATTGTCAAGATGACCTTTATCCTTGAAAAAAAAGAAAAAACTACTAATCTCTACTTTTTCCTCTCCTGTGCTCTGTTTCTAGGGTGCTGACTTCTCTAAAGAAGAATGTAAAAGTAATGAACTCCTGTTTACAAGTCACAAAAAGTTAAAAATCTCCCTTTTCATTTCAAAGCAAGAGATCAGGAAATTCAGAAACACTTTCTTCCTATTTTGTAGGCTATATACAAATATATTTAACTATTAAATCTATTTATGAGATGATTTGTCTGTGGCAGAATTGAGTAGTTATTGAAATAACACTGCCTCAGGTAACCACAGTCAGACAGTTATGTGTGTGCTTAGTCTACAACCTCACTTGAGAATTTCCTTGCTTCTGGCCAGAGAGCAAATAACCTGAACAATATTTATTCACATTAGTTTTAAACTTACAAATCAGTCCCGTTATATTATGTATATAAGCATACAAAGCTCAGTGGCAACCACTAGAAGGACAAGACCAAGACAATCTCAGGACTGAGCAGAAGTCTCATTCCAAACCCAGCTTGTAGGCAATGGTTTGGGTCTTTCTCAGCTGCTCCTCATCCCTCTCCACTGCAGATCTTATTAAGCCGTGTTCAACAGAGGCTTAAACTCAGCGCTCAAGTCAACGCAGCCCAGCGAATGAGGAGGAGTCGGACTGCCGGTCTGAAGGTCTGCTTCTGACAGCGAACCTGAAAAATCACCTGTAGGCAACGGTGCCTGAAATGTCTCTTTTGTAATGCGAAAGCAAATTTCAACCCTTAAAGACTGCAGCTGTGCCCCAGTGGGCAGCGATCTAACCAGTACATCTGCTTGGACTGAAAGATGGGGGAGAAAAGCCGTGGTGAGGAGCTTTGCTCTCCGAAGACTGAGGGCAGACATCGAATGGTGTGTTTCTCAGTGGAGGGTGGATTTGCTCTGCTTGCTCTCCATGCTGGCTTGAACACACACCTCCTCCAGTTCAAAAACAATGGTGCAGTATTATAACGGTGCTGTAGTCAAAATTTCCAATTTGTAAGTCATTTACACCCAGCATCTCAACCCTGGTAGTCCAACAGCCTCCGAAAAGACTTGTAGCTTCTGCGGTTATCTGCCTTGTCTTTGCCTGGGTTAGCTTTTTTGTGTGGCATCTACCCCCATCTGACAGTAGCTGTTTGAATTATAAATATTATAAATAATAATAATCTGGAGTGGAAGGTGAGTTGGGTTGTGCGGAAGAAATTAATAATGTTCCTTTTTGCAAAACAACGTTAGCTAAAAGGATCAGGTCTGCAAGGTGTTTTGTACACCTAAGAAAAAGATCTATGCAAAGCCTGAACCACACGGAACAGCATGAATTTTAATCAAAGGTACTAGTTAAGCTGTCATTAACTTCAGTGGAACTGAAGAATTGAAGAAACCGTAATTTTTCTTTCATTGCTTGAGCTCAAATCAGATTCTTGTAGTTCAGGTTTATGTAAGGGCTGGAAGAACTTCCACAGTCAAATCTCTCAAAATGATTTTTTTTTTTTTTTTAAGAACTTTCCATAGATTTATCTTTAAAAAAAAAATACATACATTTGCAGAACCCTGTGGAATTAATTTTATTTTTTTTTAATTAAATTACTCCACCCCTTCAAGTAATCCACATGAGGAAGTGAGAATTGATATGCTAAATTGCTTTTTGCACCGTGGTTCCGGATGTCAGTTTTATTAATTTTTGTTTTCTTCCCAATTATTTTACCCATAGACCATGAATTGTAGCATATCTGACAGACATTCTTTGTAGAACAAATGGATTTAACTATTTAAACAGGTGTGGCACGCTCTAAAGAAATACTTGCAGTAGTATTATTTCATTTTAACAATACAAATAAAACTCAGGTGACTGCAGCAAGTTAATGAAAATCACCGAGTACAGTGGATGGAGTAAAATAATGGAACTATCTCTGAAGGCATTGAGATCTGGAGGTGCTAAGCTGCCTCCCCTCACAGTCAATAGAGACGCAGTCTTAATAACTATGGTAAGCAGTTTATTAGGCTTTCTGCTGGTGATAACCCTGGTCTTATCAAAGTTGTCCAAGCACTTCAGACAAAAAAGCACCCTTGTCCTTATCTCAGAACATGGAAGGATACAGGAGACCTTATCACAAGCGACTTCCCATAGTGCTGCCTGCTATACAAATAAAGAACAAAAGCTGCTGTGTTAGAAAGGAATTATAACCCGATATTAAAATGCTGGCAACGGTATACAGCTGCAGAAATCCTGCAGAAAACAGAAAATGATGAAACAATATTGAGTTGTACTATGACAGCAACCTCGACCCAGCCTAACGAAAATGGGGCTCAGTGTGCAAGGCATCACAGCAAAGGCGAGGATGAGGAAGGGAACTGCAAGAAAAGAGTGAGGAGATGTGCAGATGCTTTAGGGCTTCTGCAAGCCAACAGGCAGCATGGAAGGAAGCAAGACAGGTTGTGTTTAAATAGAGCAGAGCTGAGCATTGAGGGCCTGCCCAAGCTGACTTTGTGATAGTACCTTATAAATGAGTGGAAGCAAAGATTCTGCAAAAAGGGAAGGTGAGCTGAGTGATGCTGCACCGGAGCAAAAAAGCAAACATGTGCCACAAATCTCTTCAGACTAAAGGGGGAAGACATACATGTCTATAGCCGTTCTGCAAGTAGGTTACTCTTGAGCAACACAGGGGGTGAATTGTGTGTACAATAATGCCTAGTGCCACAGTCTTTTGGCCTTAGTGAGCTAACGCAATATAGATTTTATTTTGCACATGGAAGTTCAGGAACCACTTGGAAGAAAATATCATTGTGTTGTCCAGCGTGCTACGAAGTGAGTTGCTGACTTACGCCTCTGCCTCATAATATTTATTCCACTCTTTTGCCAGAGCCAGAAAAGACAATGGCAAAGCAACTGTCCCTAAACTTGAGCTTTCATTTTGTGAACACAACATCAGCACTGCAACTTGCTGATCAGACTACAAGTATTCCGGCAAAGTCAAAGTGCTGTAAAAGGACAGGCCTTTTATCTTCTGTCTTTCCTTGCCCTGGAGACAAACAAAAAAAGCCAGAACACTGCAGTTGGGTTGGTTCGTTTTCAGTCACCTGTTCCTTAAGAAAAGTTCTTTCTTCTAAAATATGCAGCCCCAAAGCTGATGTAATTTATTGGCAGTAAATATTGACAAGGAAAGAGAAGGGAACGCATATATATATATACAACCGGAGAGCGAGGAGAACCTCTAACTCCTGCCACTCTTCCTAAGATACAGAAGCATTCTGGCTGGACAGAGGTAATGTATGCAGAATTTAATTTCAGTATCAGAGGTTTTATCCATAGAGTCACTTGGTCAGTATTGATTGGGCACTGTGTTACAAAGGCTAATGTGTTTAATACCTAAGTTGTACAAAATGTGATAATTAAAAGAAAATGCCTGCTTATAATAATCCCAGAGGAAGAATTTAAAAACAAATGATATCTTCTGCTTAGAAAGCACACCTTCCACCTGTCTGGGTGAGAAATGGCTTCAGTGAAGTCTAATTCCCATGTTTCTTTTTAGATCAGAAGGTAACACTTTGACGCTCTTGCTTCATTCTTCAAATGGGAACCATTTTGCAGAGGGTGGTCAATCACAGGAAATGCTTTTCTAATGTCATTTGAATTATTGTCATGTTGAATTTATTTCACTTGAGTATTGGGATATACCACTACAGCTGAACTCAGAATTTTGTCATCTAGAAATGTTAACTATCTGCTCAAGCTTTCAGATATATACAGTATTGAAATGTCTATTATATCTTACAGTATGCAGTAAGCCGATTGGGTTTTATTAATGCAGAGTGAAAATTTTTTTACAAAATGAAAGTTAAAGATGTAAACTCAGAGGAGGTAGAAAAAACTTATATCAAAGTAACTGAAAAGACAAATATTCCCATTCTTACAAACTTTCAAACCTGTTATGCCCTGAAAGATTTATCAGCTGGCAGGAAAAATGCTCTGCTGAGGAGTGAAGCACCAGGACTACACATGAAAAGCCTGGACTGTATTTTTCAAATAGAACTTTGTTTCTAGCTTTTTAGCTATAGATTTTATTTTTTGTATATTCGATCAAATTTGCATGAAATTCCAGTTTTCAAGCAGAGCTACCTAAAAGTGCCTTGCTAGCATTTGTCTTTTCAGAAGCATCGAGTGATTTAGTGGATTGAATACTATTGACATGGAAGGCTAATTGTATCTGGGAACTGTCATCTTTTGACTTTGAAAGTAATGCTAAATAGATTTATTCCAAGGGACAAATTTGATTGTACAATCTGACAATCGAAAATGTGCAGTAGTATTTTAATCAAATTTAATTCTGGTGCTAGAAATGTTTTATGTTTCCAGTTGTAGCACTTTTTTGGGGAGTCCCAGAAAGATCTTGTTTCTGCATGTAAGGACAAGATAACTCCTCAGAGACCAAAGATATCCTTTCAGTTTAAGAATTTATTCTTCAATAATGTGAGTGAAATCCCTGCTTCTACCTCATGCAAGCATGGGAAAACAAGCTAAAGACTGAATAGCTGAATGACATGAAGTCTTTGGTGTGATAGGATATGTCTTGTTGATTTATATCATGCAATACATGACTATGTATATGACTATACAGTACTGAAATAAATGATCAATCTAGATGCAACTCATCCAGTACCAGGAGCATTATAGTCACCAGATCACATGCTCTTGGTGTTTTCACAGGCTGAATAGACCTAAGAGTTAAGATTTCTTAGCCCAGGCACAGTGCCACCATAATGTAACTATGAAGCCCATTGGATTCAAACTCACATCTCTGCATGGCAATGCTGTGCTACCATTTTTGTTAGTATCAGTTTGGGAATCGATACGTCAAGCTCATTACCTTGTGAGCTCATGAATGAATACAGCACATTGCATAGAATAACCCAACAGCTTTTGGTCTGAACTCCGAAAACTTAGTCTTGCGTTGCTATCATGCAAGTGAAAAGAGAATTCACTTTTCCTCTTTGGTTTAATCTCCCTAGAGGTAGGCTGAAACTGCATGGCTGGGCATCTAAAAAATAAATAACTTATCTTGATCCAACAGTAGCTTGATTGCCACCTTCTGATAAGTGGACTCATGCTTTATATTTGTTCATGAACACTTTGCTGTGAATATTAACCCTAAGATCTTTTGGCTGGGTGTAAAAGTCACATGGTACATTTATGTTCTCTGGTTGATTGAGCTCCAATCTTAGTGGAAAGTCTTTCCTGTGTTGTAAAAATGATTAATGCTTCTAGCTATGCTTATACTTCTTAGCACCTAAATTCAGAGGAAGTCAAACTCAACCTCAAAGGTAAATGCTGGCAAGAGCATCGCTACATCAAGCCTTTTACCATGACGTTATACGCTGTGACATGTGTGTTGGAATACTACTGCAAACCAGTGTGGAATACTCATAAAATGTGAACATAAAAGGGGTGTCACACACAAAGAAAGATGTTTGAAAAACTTCATATTTTCCAGTGTTTTGGCAAGCCTTTCCCAGGCCCTCTCTGCAGGGCTGAATTTTAGTTGGAAATTTAGCCCCAAATGAGGGTTATAAGTGGACGTGCTTGTGCCCAGTTACAGACTACAATGTATAGAACTTGCTCCTCAGTGAAGATGAAAGTATTGGAGCTGCTGCACTATTTATAAATGAAAGAGTTACACTAAAGCATCTACAAAGAAAACTAAGACTCTTTCTGGACCCCCATCATTATTCTTTTTATTGTTATCATTATTTTCCCTATAATAAACAGCAACTTCTGACACTACAGACTCACTCACACAGGACTATATAGCAAGTAAATCCACTGACTTCAGCAACATAAACCCAACATAAATAAAAGGGAGATCAGATCAAAAATCTAGAGGCAATTTCAGGTGTTAAATAATGAACAGGATATGAATAATGCTATAAATGTCACCTCTTCCAAGCCATCGTTCTAGGAACAAGAAATATTCGTTCTATTCAGTGAAAGAAGAATGAAATGCCAGTTGTTTTTCCAGGACCCTGGTAACTCGTTATTAATTCTTTGAGATGTGAATCCATCCTTCGGTTCCTGCCATAAGTAAAAGCTCGTAACTCATTCTTCTCACCTAACATCAACATGTTTATTTAATCACTTAGCGGAGGTGGATTGGTGGATTGTTTATATATTTGTTGTGTATTTATGGTTGTAACAGGTGTTATCCCAATAGTTTCCCTGTCAAGCAGGATTTCCTAGATCTCTGCCACTGATCTGTACTGCTCACATTGTGGATATTTCTCAGAGACCAGCTCTAAGGTTTATTATGTTTGACTTTTTTATTACGTCTATTTTCCTTGCTTGCTTCAGTCCATTTTAAGATAACCCATTGAGCTCAAAGTTAGTCTTCCTTGGGATTTTGCCACATCTTTACTCCTTACCAACTAGAAAGACATGATTTCCTGTATATCCTCAACAATACAAAGATATGTAACCTCTGTTTCTTCTGACATGTAGAAAAAATATCCCATGAATATGAGTGGGTTTCAGACCGGCTGTGTACGTACTGTGGTATTTGCTTCTATAAGGCATTTTAACAGCCAGAGGGCAATAGCCAATATTATTTCATTAAGGTTTTGTTTCTGTCTAGTTGTAAGGTGTAACTTGAGGGTGAACATCACCATTTACTGGAGCCATTATGATGCTGATTTGATGAGGAAACAGGGAGCAGAAAAGGAATGGAGACAACTGTTGACGTGTTCAGTGCTCCACTCCGCAATATCAGCTCCCAATACGGATGATGCTTGCTTGAGCAGGACACTGATGTGTCCCTACTGAACAAATCAATGGGCTTTTTTTATACAAGGAGGCAAAGATGAAGGAAATGCTGCAAATTCAAGAGATCTTGAATAGAGAAATCAAAAGGGGGTTGATCCATCTGTTACAAGAAACACACAACTTTATGCCACTTATGCTTCCTGCTTCAATGCAAGGTGGAGTCTTCTCTCTGTACGAGATAGTGGTGCCCGTGCACTATCGTACACTCATTTGCACAGTTTCAGCACATTCCACTGTATTAGGTACCAACTAAAATAATCTGTGTGGCAGGCTTGACTTTGCAGCAGTTCTGTATCTTGCTTACATACCACATTGCACCACAAACTTTGTGCAACAGAGATTAATGGATTTTGGGGTTTGTTTTTTGTTTTTTCTCTGTAGAAATGGATCTACTAGCTGCGATCATTTTCCTGGCTGCTTTTCTACACCAATCTGATGGACAGGTAGGAGCATTCGTCTATTCAAGAGCTGTATCTGAGCACAGTGTTAGATATCTGACGTGACATAGTCTGGTTTAGTGATCTCTAGAGCTTTACAATTCAGGGTTGAAATTATTGTTAACATGTTAACATAAGACAATAAAGATAAACTCTCATTTTTCACATATTTTTGCATTAAAATATTTCTTCTGCCTATCAAAATATTCTTCTCTTCACAAGAATAATTTTAAAAATACATTTCCCCAAAAAATATGAACGGAGGCTATTCTGAAATAGTTTATCTAAGTGTCAGGAATCTAACCTTCACCTCTCCTTAGAAAGAATTAATCTTGTAAGATGTAGATATCTACTGCGTAGGCACTTGAATGTGAGCTATTTATCAAGATCTGCTTATTAATGAATGAAAAGAAATAAGTACTTCAGGGATGCCAATCATTCCTTTTTTCAATAAATCTCAGGTGAACTATGTCCTAAGTTGCTTGTTTCCTTTACCTGAGTAAAGCAACAGCCTAAAATAACTGGCTGAGATGTTATTTCTACCACTGTAAATGTCTTAAGTTAAACAAGATGTATGACACCTCTTGGGGTAGGTTCAGTTGCCCAAACAGAAGTGTCTTAGTGCAGCTTGAGACTCTCCAGAGTATCTAAGTCATTCATGGGTGGCTGTACAGACAGCTATACCATTCTGGAGCAACAGTTTGAGGCTAGATAGGGCTCTCTGGGCATTTCAAATGGCATTAGGTGGTATTTTAAGCCACTGACTACAGCCTTTTAAAAGTAGAATTGAGCTCTGAAGGCAAAGCAGCTGGATTCATTCATATTACTTGGACATTTCAGAATTTAGTCTCTTTCATTTTATGCTTTTCTCA
This sequence comes from Gavia stellata, assembly GCF_030936135.1. Classification (NCBI taxonomy): domain Eukaryota; kingdom Metazoa; phylum Chordata; class Aves; order Gaviiformes; family Gaviidae; genus Gavia; species Gavia stellata. The sequence goes on along the minus strand of NC_082595.1, from coordinate 107,969,316 downwards.
TTGATCATAACGGCAAACTGAGATGACTTTTAGATATTTACATCTACGTTATAGATATCTAAAATTAAATAAGATGAACCAGTGCCTAGAAAAGAGACTGTCACCCCAATGGCAGAACTCATCTCACTGACTCAAAGTATTAGTTGTTCAGATCTCTGTCAGGCTCTCTCTACAAACAAAGGAAGGAGAAAGAGGTACTTGTAGAGAATGGTTCTTCCAGTCCTAAAAAGGAGTTCAGATTTTGTGGGATGAGCTACCTCTGCCCTCTCCAGTGATGACAAAGAGAGTGAAGGTATCTAGTTTAGACTGAGATGTCTCATTTTCAGACATTAAGTGGGAAGAATCCTTCCCTGAGGGACGTTTTAGTCTGAAAATTCCATCGTAAGCATTGCAACTCTTTTTCTTTGCAAGGATTCATGACCTGACATCACTATGTAAGAGACAATTGAAATAATTCATTGCTTTCTTGACCTTAGGTACTTCAGAAGATGGTCTGCAAACAGACCTAAGTTTTCATCCAGCTTCACATACTTCCAAAGCTTACAAGTGACAAGAGCTAAAGACTTTTTTTAGTGCACACAAGAGGTCAAAGCTAGTCTTGAGATTTGGTTCCAGAGCTAAGCTTTCTCCATGTTTGGTGTGGAGACATATGAAGGTAGAATTCCTACCTACAAATTTCATTTAGGGTCATGACTCCTAATGAAAAGTGCAGTTCAAATCAAGGAAGGAAGAAAAAAAAAATCAGCAATTATAATAATAGAAGAGCCAATAAAAGAAAGTTGGAAATTTCCAAGAAGCTTTACTTTGACAAGAAGCTCATAATTTATGTTGCTTATTAACATTCTGATAACTGGAACCTTCATTGTTATTGTTTTCCAGGGTTTTCAGTATAAACAAATGGACACTTTCTCCTTTCCTCATTTTAAGTTTCAAAACCAAAAACAGATCCTTGAGCAACACAATGAAATACGGAGATCTGTAAATCCCACAGCCAGGAACATGCTGAAGATGGTAAGCTATGCATTGCAACTAGCCTGCTTTCCACATCATTAGCAAAGATTTTAGCCTTCTAAACAACCCACGCTCAGTGAACAGAAAGGGCAGGAAAGGTGCTCTGGGATTGAGATGAAGAAATCAGAATTTTATCCCTTTGTTTCTGCAGGCTTCATGCTTAATTTTGCACACCTTGATGCTGCAAGCACTTGTAAAATCATTGCAAAGGTCTCAGGATAGGCCACAAGTGCTATTCCAAACTTCTCTCCTAACCAACAAGTCTTAGTTTCTCCACTCAGAAAAACTCAATTAAGCGACATAGGAACTGTTCCATACTTAGGGTTATTTGTCTACAGGAACCATGAAGACAGGTTTGCTCCAATCACATATATTTATTGCCATCAAACCTACGTTAACATAGCCTGCACAGTGAATCACAAGTTCTTGCCTTATGTTTGCTCATTGCAACAGACAGCAGCTGCAAGCCTTTTTAGGGAAAGCATTTAAACCGGGGATAAGGTACAAAATGCAGTGATGGCTCACAAATTATGGATAACACTCTTTAGTCTGTGGGATAAGCAGCTCCCTTAGAAGAAGAGAAACACATGCCTTGGGTGAAGGAAAGAGTGTGTAAAGCAAAGGTGGAGCAGGAGCACCAGCAGCAGCATGCTTCTGAATCTCAGTCAGGAGGGCAAAATACACCTGGGTCTGCATTGCCATTTGTCCTCAGCTGAGCTTGCTTTGCCCATCACTGCTCCCATCCCTGTCACCCCTGATGTTCTTTGTTACCCCCATCCCATGGGTAGATAAGCTGGTCAGTGCTTTATGGTTAAGTCTGCATGGTAAGACTTGCAAACATTCCCCATGTTCAAAGTCCAGCTGGTGTCTATCACTACATCTCAGCTGCACCTGGGCTGAAAATGAGTTTTATATCATTTATCACACTGCACCCTGCAAAGTTAACTCAGACACATAGGCAAAAGAAAGCAACAGTATGTTATAAAAGTCCTATTCATCACGACCGCCTGGAGAACAGGACTGCGTGATACTGGGCAGAATAAACTGCTCTGCAGTTTTAAGAGCTGCAGAAATGCGGTGCCCATGCCCCAGTAGTGTAAACTGGCATGACTCCTCTGCCTTCTGTTGAGGACCACAGGAGCATTCAGCGCACAATGCCCAAGTCACTCCCCATTTTTTTTCTTCTCATGGACTGCACTAACCTATCTGTGACCTAGATACTTCTTCCTTTGTGTCTTTCAGGTGTGGAGTGAGAAAGCTGCCAAAAACGCTCAGAAATGGGCAAATAAGTGTGCGATGAAAGTCAGTCCAAAAGATCAGAGAGTCATCAATGGTACATGACAAATGTAGAGGCTAAGCTGATGGGTTAATGACAATTTGCAGACAACCCCTGTGCATGTGAACTAGAAATAAGGATAATTTTCAATCTGTTGGAGAGTAACTTTTTAGGATTATTAAACCCAAAAACATCATCTTTGTCAGAGAAATACCTTGAAAGACAAATTGCTGGAACTTGAGAGAGAGGAATGCTGTGTAGTTGCCCTATTTTTGTACCTTACTTTAAGTGTCCGCTTTTGGCTCCTCGTGAAGACAAGACAGTGCAATAGATGACTGTTGGTATGAATAAGTACAGACATTTTTGTGTAACATTTTGTAGTCAAATAAGTATCTGTGACTGAAAGCTCACCAAAATTAGAGTAACATTTCCTGCAGCTTTCATAGGATCAGGTGTACTGTCCTCTTCTTAAAATCACAGGGCACATAGGTTGGCATGGTATAGATTTTTTAAGGCGGTAGCTACAACCCCTCTGTCATACCTCCCACCCTACAGCTTGCTTTTCTCCTAACTAATACAATGGACTTGCTTCTACTTCAGGTATCACCTGTGGTGAGAATGTTTTGCTGTCATCTAACCCAAGAACATGGGCTGACGCAATTGGAGTCTGGTACAGTCAGTCTTCCAATTTCAAGTATGGATTTGGAGCAACCACGAAAAATGTCAATATCGAGAGCTATACTCAGGTATGGAGAATTGAAACAAAGTGCAGTGCTACACTAGAATTACAGGAGTACACTTAAGGGAGCTGGGAGATATTTATCATCAGAAAAAAAAAATTGTCACTGTCATCAAACCATTATCTATCACTCACCTTCTGATCCAAAGAAGAATGATAAATTCAAACTTTTTTCTATCTAATTCTGAGGCAAGGGAATCAGTATTTTGGGAGAGCTGTCCAGAAGAGAAATATTATCCTGTAGAAATACCTTTAATTTAGAAATAAACATTTTCTATATAGGGATTGAAATTTCTGTTTAAGAACTGTCAAAGCAAAATATCTATGATGAAAATATTTGAATTTAAACTTCAGTGTCGTGCCAGAAACTGTGTTCAAAAACATTTGGAAACTGGAGGACCTGGTTAACTCATTTTTCTATTTTTTCTTTCTGACAGCTAAACTGTAAACTTAAAAGCTAAATAGACAAAACAAAACAAAAAATTATCTTCTGGTTCTTCTATTTTGTGAGCTCTTTGATGAGAAGTCAGTAAAACATGACTCTGAAATAATGTGTTTATTTTTTATTCTACAGCTAATCTGGTACAACAGCTACCAGATTGGATGTGCAGTTGCCTACTGTCCTAGGAACCAGTTCAACTACTTTTATGTTTGCCAATACTGTCCTCCGTATGTCCTGCCTTTTTACTCATTTAAGATGTGATAATTCTGGATATGTTTTCAAAAACTCCTGTGGTCCATTGGTCATGTGTAGGATAAAATTATTGCAGTTTATTCTAACCATTTATAATTTTGAAAATACCAATGTGAATTGCAGATTTAACATAAGGTTGAATAGTAATGTTTATTATATTTGACATTGAAACAGATATTAGGGAAATTTTAGCATATGAACAAAGAAAGGTCTATGTCTGTCAGAATCGGGCATCATGCACAACTCATCCTATAACTTTGACCACAAACAAGAAAGTCAGATGCAAAGTGAAAGCCAACAGCAAATGAATATTCACAGAGGTAAAGAGCACATCTGAAACAGCTGCATGTCAGAAGGTGGCTGCTGAGGTTATTTCCTTATAAACCACAATCACCTGACAGCCATTAAAAAAGCACTAGGAAGCACGTAAGATTTTTTTTTAACTGATAATGCTATACAAATGCAAATATATCGATTAATTTTCTTTCTCTAAACCTCATTGTCCCTCCTAGTTACAATCAAAGTTCTTGTATTCTATGAATACATGAAACTAAAACATGACTGTCTATGAAAATAATTTTATCCAAAAACTTCTTGATGCTTTTCGTTGCAATAAGTAACATGAACTTCTGTTAATGGCTCAGAGCTGCACTTTGATCTTATTTTGTGTTGTATTTCTTTCGGATTTCAGAGGAAATAACGCAATGCAAATAGCTACACCTTACAAAAGTGGACCAAAATGTGCAGACTGCCCTGGCCACTGTGACAGAGGGCTTTGCAGTAAGTACATGTATTCTCTTCCTTACAACAAACATTGCACTACCTCAGATAATAACATTGTTCCTTTGTAGCATTTTACTTTTCGTAGTTAGTTCTTGCTAATCTGGAGGAAAGATCCTAGAACTACCCCTTTCCTTTCCTCCCAGAAATAACAGTGGTTAAATATCCCACCAGAACAGGCACAATCTTGAGCAGGGGGGTTGGACCAGATGACTTCCAGTGGTCCCTTCCAACCTCAACCATCCTGTGATAAGGGATAAACTGTGTTGCTGTTGAGCAGTAGGTGCATTATCGCACCGTCAATCTGCTGCCCTCTTCCGGAAATCTCAAGACAAAATGTCTTGATGTACATCTATATCTAAGGGCACGAACAGATTGTCAAGCTTCACACGTCTGTATGTACATGAAGATCTGCACAGGCCCCCAGGTTCTGCAGACTTCCACGTGGAGCAAGTCAAAATGTACAAATAGATTGGAACTGTAAGATACCCCCTTTCTGCCTGCATCCCCTCTTCTGTAATATTCAAGCAATTTTAACAGCAAAGCAAAAGTACAAAGACTGTATAGACACGAAAATTTGTAAGTTTTGAAAAATGCACAAGTATCAGACCAGGACTTGCTTTTCAACTAATATTTCATGGTTTTGTTTCAATCTCTTGTATTTTAGCCAATCCTTGCAAGTATCAAGATTTCTTTGGAAACTGCAAAAATCTGAGAGCCTTGTTTAGCTGTAACCATTCACTGGTGAAGGAGAAGTGTCCTGCTACCTGTAGATGCACCACTCAAATCATATAATATCCTGGTGGATGTCATTATAGCTGCTGTGAGACTTACTAGTTAGGAAAGAGTAGAACTCACTGTGAAGTGTATTCACCCTCAGTGCATCAGCTCCGATTGACCTATAGGCAACATTTTTTTTTCTGAAATCTCACCATTGTTTCAGTCCTAAATAAGTCTAGTAGCTCAAATAACCTGATGTTGTTTTAGGCTTTATAGAAATCATGCTTAAGCTACTGATGTGTTACTTTATGGTTTTCCATGCAGTGGATTTTCCACTGATTCATTTCTTTTTAATGGGAAACACACTTTTAAAACACTTTAGGTTTTTTGCAAAGTATGTTAAATTCCACTTAACTTTTTTCTGTTACCTTTTCTTTGATGATAAATGGAATGTATTCCTGCTAAATAAATACATGATTTACCACTGGTTCACAAACAGAGTTTTTCATTGACGTTATTTATAATACTTTTTTTTTCATTTGGAAAATTCCTTATGGATATTTCAAGATTCTTTGATACTTTATGTGAGTGGGGATGAGACCAGAAAAGAAAGACAAACCAAAAAATGATGCATTTTTTTGTACAGTCAAAATAAGAGGCATACATCGAATCTGCCCAATTTTACCCTGTGGCCTAAACACGAATCTTCTGATACATGTGGGTATGCAGGTGATAAATGATAATTTTTTTCACATGGCACCAACAGTCAAGAAATAAGAAGCTTTTTAAAAGCATTCATACAAAGAAAGAGGTACAGATATCCCTTCCCATCCTCTCTATGAGTAAGTAAGTCTCCCACTCGCTTGGGATTAATATTGCAGCACGTAGAAAAAAAAATACAGCTACCAAAAAACCCCCAAAGGCAGTGGATCCAAGTCCCCCAAAACCCCCATCAAAATAGCTGATTTTCTCCAGAGCTTCCTAGGAACCCTCTTAGTGCCAATTCCTAGCAGTGCACACCTCTAGGGTCTCTCCGAGAGGATTACGTTCAGCTGAAGGCCTTAGATGTGCCTTCTCCCACCTCTGTTTGCAGGCAGGCCACCAGCTCCTGCCTTAGGGGACGTTCAGCTGGATCTGCTGCACTTGGTTGCAGTGTCGTGTTACTTCGTGTATCGCTTCTAATGATGCATTTCCTTGAGGAAGGGTTTTCATTTCACATCTTTCCAGGCCCTTTACAATGCGGGGTATGACTTCAAAGGACCGTGTACCTCTGCTGACCCAGAACTGAGGGCTTAGGTTTGGTACCTGTCAGTGGCCGTGGTTCCGTGGAGAAACTTTCTGACCCATTTAGTGAGGAGCATTATCACAGTCGTGCCTCTGACTGACACTGTTATTACATTGATAAAACAGCATTTCAGAATCATCTTACAGCTTTTTTATTTACATGTTACAGCTTTTATCTCATCTTTGCATTTCTAACTTTAATAAAAAGGTAGATAGAGAGGAAAGAGAAGCTCTTCATGCTGACACATTATAAACTTTGATAAATATTAAAAACCAGACATCTGGAACAGCATCTTCTCACTGAGCAGAGAAGCACCTTTCCGCTAACCTTCCTCCTGACACTTGTCCTACACCTCTGTGGAGCAAGTGATACATCCTGGTGCCATGAAGGATGATGCACTAGGATGTCCCACTGGACCACCAGCTGCTCCTCAAGATGGGTGCTGGTCTCCCATAGGTCTTGAGTCACATATACCAGCCCTGAGCAGGACTGATCCCACTTACCACCCTCTTTTGCTATTTTAGACCATTTTCCATAGGACTGCAATTCTGGTTAAAAACACAAGAGGGTGAACCATACCCAGACATTCCACTGCATCGGTTTTTCATTTTGCTACCTGTATGAAGGGCTGCTTCTTTTACTAGAAACTGAAGCTCTGGGCCTGCCCTGACCTGTTTTTAACATTAGCCTGCACTGAGTTTCTTAGATAACATTGGATAAATAAATAAGCACTACATACAGAAATAGTTTAGTAGCACTTTCTTCCCCTCCATTGTTTCATCCTGTCTCTGTTGGCCAAATTACTATCATATAAAAACAAGTTATACTATCCAATTAAGGGAATTTATATTCCGTTATATCAATGGCTAATTCTGGTACCCTTGATTTTCTACCTGCTTGAAGCTCAGTTTCAACATCATGACTGTATGCCACTATTTAAGGTACCTACGACCACAGCCATACTTGTAGAAAGTGTAAATCGTACCAAAGCTGGGTAAAAATTTCCTGAGAAACCTGTGCTTTCCTCAGAAAATACTATTCTATAAAACCCCAGTTCTCTTACAGGAGGATACGTAATTTTGGCAAAACTCCCAGGTGTTTTCCAAGATATGGGGGACGAGTGGCTGGAAAGCTGAAAAGGACCTGGGGGTGTTGGTCGACAGCCGGCTGAAGATGAGCCAGCAGTGTGCCCAGGTGGCCAAGAAGGCCAACGCCATCCTGGCCTGGATCAGAAAGAGTGTGGCCAGTGGGAGTAGGGAGGGGATCGTGTCCCTGTACTCGGCGCTGGTGAGGCCGCGCCTCGAATTCTGTGTTCAGTTTTGGGCCCCTCACTCCAAGAAGGACATTGAGGTGCTGGAGCGTGTCCAGAGAAGGGCGATGAAGCTGGTGAGGGGTCTGGAACACAAGTCTTATGAGGAGTGGCTGAGGGAGCTAGGGTTGTTTAGCCTGGAGAAGAGGAGGCTGAGGGGAGACCTTATCGCTCTCTACAACTACCTGAAAGGGGGTTGTGGGGAGGTGGGTGTTGGTCTCTTCTCCCAAGTGACGAGTGACAGGACAAGAGGAAATGGCCTCAAGTTGCACCAGGGGAGGTTCAGGCTGGATATTAGGAAAAATGTCTTTACTGAGAGAGTGGTGAGACACTGGAATAAGCTGCCCAGGGAAGTGGTGGAGTCACCCTCCCTGGAGGTATTCAAGGAGCGTGTAGATATGGTGTTGTGGGATGTGGCTTGATGGGCATGGTGCTGTGTGGTGTTTGGGTGGGTTGTTTTGGTGTGGGTTGCAGTGTGTTTTGTGGTTTGTGGGTGGTTTGTTTTTTTTTTTTTAGGTTGGACTTGATGATCTTACAGGTCTTTTCCAACCTTAGTGAATCTGTGATTCTGTGATTCTGTGATTCTGTGGGTTGTTCAGTCTGGAGAAGAGGAGGCTGAGGGGAGACCTCATCGCTCTCTACAGTCACCTGAAAGGGGGTTGTGGTGAGGTGGGTGTTGGTCTCTTCTCCCAAGTGACAAGTGATAGGACAAGAGGAAATGGCCTCAAGTTGCACCAGGGGAGGTTTAGATTGGATATTAGGAAAAGTGTCTTCACTGAAAGTGTTGTCAGACACTGGAACAGGCTGCCCAGGGAGGTGGTTGAGTCACCATCCCTGGAAGTATTTAAAAGATGCGTGGATGAGGCGCTTGGGGACATGGTTTAGTGGTGGACTTGGCAGAGTTAGGTTTACGGTTGGACTCGATGATCTTAAAGGTCTTTTTCAACCTAAACAATTCTATGATTCTATGATTCTATATTTTCCAAGATTTAATTTCTGCTTACAACCAAGGAGATGGGGGTTAAAACTCCTTCCATCCACACACTTTCTTTTTCCTCCCTCTCTCTCTGGCCCAATGAATATTTAAAGAGGAATTATTTTATTATCAGAGATTTCTGAGACACCTCCCTCCCCAAAGAACCAGCTTCTGTGCTCTGGATATCCAGCTATGGTGTTTGGGCATGGCAGCAGCAGCAGCTGGAAGAGATACTCTGCACCACGAAGTGCCACCCTGGAGCATCACCCATCCTGCGGGGCTACTGCAGGGTACCCAGGCATTAACCGTCTTGCTTTCATAGGGGATTTCAAAAGATTCTGCCTCCCTGTTGATGTGGAATAGAAGAAATAGCAGGTGGGATGAAATGCCACCTAGATGATCCTCTTTCTCAGCACAGACTTCAAGGAGAGCTTGGGTCACTCCACTTAGTTGTTCATGTCCCTGGAAAGGCTGAGATACTTCCGAATATGAGTTTCCCATATGCAGGTGAGGTAAAAGCAACATGACATTCACTGAGATCCAGCGTGTCAAATAACATTTTTCTGCATTCTCTGACTGCATTTTCACAAATTTATTTTTTATACTGATGCCCTGAGAGTTATTTCCTTTATGGGACTAGCATATGCTTTTTGGTATGTGCTGAAGTTACATATGCAGAATTGTGCTGCTTTTTAAGTGTAGTTCAGGGGAGAAACTAATAACACCGAGAATTTCTTACAATTTCAATTCTGGTTCCAGCTATACTCACAAGAAGCACATATGCTAAGAGATGATAAGAGCAACTACTATGGTACAAGTCTAAGACTTATCTGTGGAGAATGATGTAAGAGCTCTTAAGCAGTTAACTTACATGACAAGGACTTTAAACACAGAGTTTTGAAAAAATGTTATGAAGTAACTTTAACAGTCTTATGGCTTGCGAAGGAAGAACATTTTTAATATCTAAAATACGCCAACTGCAGTAGTCACTTTATCTAATTTAGCTATCTGGGAATCAGCCTCTGGGCTAAGAAAAATAAAAGGTCTTTCACTTCCAGTATCCTAAAGTCTTGCTGAGAGTCATGGGCCTAAATCTTCCCTGTTTTTCTCCATCTATGGATATGATAGAGAGAACAACTCTTCCATAAATCTTACCTCACTCATATCCTTAACATATCACACCTACAATAGCAGCAGGTTAAGCAGCTAAAGCTAAGACTTTATACTAAATGGAAATACTTTATACTTTATATTAAATGGAAAGCAAGGGTTGGAAACCTTGACATGCCATTAGAAATTTGTGTTGTCAGAATACCAAATTAATGTCCAAGAAACAAAACTGTAGCAAGATGCCTGAGCAAGACCAAGCAGCAAAGGGCCATCAGAGCTGGGACAGGATGATGATGTTCCCCACCCCTGGGCTGCTCCTCACTCCTCTAAGCCAGGCTGCCAAAAATCGGATTCCTCTAAGTGTAAGGGCCACATTTAAACTGTGAAAAACAGGAGACGGACTTTCTCATTAAGAACCTACTTGACAGCTACTGTCTCCGCTCCGGGCTGCAAGCAAGACATTTAACCTCCATGCATCGGTCTCACCGACTGCACCACAGAGATAAACTGACATAGTCAGGGCAAGGAAGATTAATTAGTGAACACTGAGAAAAAGAGCCTATGAAGCACTAAGACCTGTTACTTATACTATCACATTCAGTAGCCACACCTCCAGTATAATTATATCTCAGTTTAACCACAAGTCAAGGGGACACAGGGCACCAGGAGATACAAGTGAGGAAATGACACTCCCTCCCATGCTGACCCACCAGTAATGTCTGAAGGTTCATGGGCTGGTCACTGGGATCAGTCGTGTGGGCTTGGGTCTGCGCAATGCAGCCATGGGGTTGTTCCCTAAGACTAACGAAGACATGCTGACACCCATGTCAATAACAAGTCTTGAAGAAAGGCAATTTTTAGGAAAAGTTGAGGTAGCAGATTGGCATGGAAATACTGCTGCATACATTAAGAAAAATGCCCATGTTAACTATTCATTCTGTTAATGATGGGCAACCCAGTGCTCAACACATGTGTAAGTGAAAATGGCTCTTTAAAATGCTTATCATCAGAATTCGGGGTTTTTCCGCAGTAATGAATGATCATTTCAAGCCAAATGTCACTTTTCTCTTTCTGTTTTGCATCATTAACACTCCTTCTCTGCTTTCTTCTCTTCTCCCACTTCTGCATAAAGCAATGGAAGTAAAGAAGCAAACCCAAGCTGCCAAACTAAAATCAAATTAAGGCTTTTATTTGTTTTGTTGACAAATTTTGAATGGAACACAAGGGGTTTTTTTATTTTATTCATTGACTTTAAACCACCAATTTTTATTTTAGGGCATGTATAACCTTTCACCTACCCTCTTCAAACAGTACTTTTCCCAATGTAAACATATTCCAGAAACTTATACAGAAGATAACAAAGGAAGTATATGCTAAACCATTGTATTTTTATGTAGTGATATACACCATTCTTTGTGCAGACACTTATGACAACCCAAGTTTTCCACAAATTGATTCCTGGATGGTGAAAAACTGCTTATTTTGGCAAAAGTTGAAAGGTAGCCCTTGTGATTTTTGTACAGGATTGTAACACAGAGGAGTAAGGAAGAGTTTGTAAGCACTACTGCTTCTGAAGCATGGAAATTACACAAAACCAGTAATTTCAAAGCAAGAATGGATTCACTTTTTGTGCAGATGTGGCTGTGCAACTCTGGCCCTATGATGGAGGAGACTTTCCTCCCTCACCCAGCAATGTATCAGAAAACACAAAAATGTCTCCTATTTTTTTGAATTAGACTCCTAACTTAGTGCTTTGATTTTAGGAGTGGTTCCTGTGCAGGTGTCACTATTTCTTATGTCAGGAGATGTTACTCAACATATTGGCTACCACAAGTGACAAAACTCCTTTTTTTTTTTCCTTCTTTTTCTATTGTACAGGGGGTAATGCATTAGTAATGCAAAACTGTCTTTGATTAAAATGAATAAATCTGAAAGAAAATTGAGCTTTTGCATGCACATTTAATATTCTGGAATTTTGTCACATGAGAGAGTTTAATCATTCACTTTAATAACAAGTTGTAGATGTGCTTTGCAGCATCCATCTCTCAGCAAGCAAGCCCCCTTGAAATTTTTTTCACTCCAGTGCTTGAATCTATACATTATTTCCTCAGCCTGATGAGGAGCACAAAATATGATACTGTTCAAGCTCAGTCCAAATGTTAGAATGATTTATGGGAATATTTTTGTCAACTCAGAGGTGTGAAGAATTCTCACCTTCCAACATTTCTGTCCTGGCAGAAGTTCTACTGGACAGAAGCTTATAGCAGCAAAACACGTTCTGCACCAGAGATTCCTTTTTAATATTGGAGACATGTTATCAAAAGATCTCTTTTGCTACTAAAACCTGTGTATCCAGCTAGGAAGGAGCTGGCAGGATGTTTCATTGGTATATGAATAGAGACTTCTCATCTGCAGGTAGACTAACTCAAAGTCAAGTTCTGTTTTCACCACCTTGATCCAGAAGGCAATGAAAGTCTAATGATACTTGTATTCTAGCCATAAATACTTTCAGTAAGTAGAAAAGCCTACTGGTTGGTTGTGACAACAGTGTATATCAGAGCAAGTGAGTTAATATTTGCAAGATCCAGATGAAGATCTGGGAGTAGCTAGTTTGCACACACTATAACTCTTCTGGAAGGGTAAGGATAGTGTTCTTCCTCTTGGTTCAAGACAAAATCTGGGTATTGGAGACAATGGCAGGAAATGAGGCAAACACCTTGTTTCTGAAAGTTTCGTAAATCTGGACACATTTTACTCACAAGCCTTTCCAGATCAAAATCAGGTTTTGAGTCTCCTCCCTGCTGTTTTTTCCAAAGCAGGCACTATTGTTGCAACTTGGTGGTTATCTGGCAGGCTTTCCTGGAATTCTGCGGTTTTGTGACTGTCTGGAGAACTACTGTTGCAGGTTAAAGAGTTTTATTTACCACTTTACATACCCGGAGGAGGAAGCTCAACACTTTAGACTTTCTCCTTCCTCAGGCACCTACACTGAGTGCAGAAATGGTGCTATCTAGTACGCTGTTGTCTCAGCTAACCCTGTTCCTAGGAGAAATTAAAGCAGCCCTTGTTCAAGATACCTATTTATTTTCATTTTATATTAGCCTTTAGCTATAAATAACAGTCACAGGATCGTGTGATTATCTTCAGGATGTGCTAGGAGTAGTTGTGCCTAAAAAGCTTTTTCCAAAGCCCAGTTGAGACAATGGAATGAGTGGGTCTGATTGACACCTTTCGGTGACACAAAAGATGGGACAGGCTTCATTTGCCAAAACATACAACCAAACTTCTCACTTCCATTCACAGTGAATTTTCTGATAAGTCTCCTTAAGCATGGTACTTGACATTGAAAACATAAGAGTACCCTGACCAGGTGTCCTGCAGTCCCAAAGCAGAATTCTCAAAAGACAGACTGATGCTTGGACATCTCTTCATATCATCCTTATCTCAGCCAATTGAGGACAATGTTTGCAGTTAAGGCAATGGAGCTGGAGCATATCAGACAGAGGTCCTGGTGCCACACTTCTTGAGTCTCCCTTGGAAAGGATCCTGGAATAAGCCAGGGCCTGATCCTCAGACTGTGGAGGATTCTTTGCTTCAATTCCTCATCCCTGAAACAGAAATGGTGTTTTCTCAAATGAATAATCTGCTATGCAACTAAACTACTTAAAGTCTGTGAGAATTTCAGGTGGGATTCATCTCACCTCACATTAAAGGCCTGTGGAGTTACTCCTTTTTATATTTGAAAGAGAAACAGAGAGACAGAGAATGAAAAAGTGAGAGAGAAATAAGTAAATTTTACCTGCTTTGGGTAATATGTTGAATTACACCCCTCAAATAGCTATTTCCTTCACCTCTAATAAAGGGAGCACCAGCTCACCAAGATAAATGTAGACATCCACAATGTAAAGGTTCATTTCTGTAGATGCCACATGGAATTAAAAGCTAGGAACTCCCCTTTCTCCCTTTTAGTAATACAAGAAATGTATTATTGCAGAAACCTTAAAGACATTTGAAGTGTGCTACTGTGTGTCCTCTTAGTCTTCTTTTGTTCTAAATAAAAAGAAAACTTTCAATTGTTCTTTCTGGCTCATTGGGTAGAAGGCAAATATGCTGCAGGTGAGTAATGTACCTTCTTTAGATGATGGTAAGTTATTTGTCCAGTTCTAAGCAGCTCAATCTGGAGGTTTTTTGTGGTCAGTGGGGAGGAGGAGAAAATAGTCCAAAACTAGTAGGATGAAGCATAGGCCTGGAGAAGCCTCAGACCATAAAGGGAGTCACAGTGACTAGTTTGAACTAGATGCTTAACAGTTACTCATTTTTCTGTGATAATGTTGGAGGCAGTCAACATGAAGCAATTCTACAGCGGAAAACATGGATATATTAATTGAAAGATGACTGTTAACTACAAAAGTGAGGTTGTAATCAAATGTCACCTTAGGATGCATCACGCATTTCCAGAAAACAGAAGAGCTAATGCTATCTTATGTGATATTGGTGAGAATTCATTCGAAATTCTGTTTATAACTCTGGTTATTTGTCATTAAGTGAGCTGAAATTAAGCTCCAAAGGAAGAAATATTAACATGCTCAGGAAAACAGTCTACAATATCAGAGAAAACCAAAGAGTCCTCTTGATTAGAAAAAGCAAAAGCTGAAGGGGGATATGATTACTCTCTGCAAACATCAGAAGGGTTAAAAAAAATGTAAGAGGTGCTTGAGCTACCAGATATTTTCATCACAAGAACAAGATACATACACTGTATGAATAAATTTAATGATGAAATCAGTTTCTAAGCATTAAAATGGGAAAGATTAGCAGCAACCTTCCAAGTGAATGAAGAAGGACATAAAAAAACTTTACAAATAGAGGGCAAAACATTTATGGAAGTGATTATGTGATAAGCTACCTACAATTCCAGGAAGAGTCCTCAACGACCTAAAAATTCCCTGTGTTCCTAAACAGACAAATGCTGGGTGATTGAAGAGGTAAAAAATGTCAGTCACAATAAATAATGTGCTGGAAGCAGCCATCGTGCTTCTTCCACAGATCGTAGCAGCTGGGTATTCATGAGGAAATCAGCTCACAAATGGGAAAGGAGAGAGGAGGCAGTGGAAGAAAAATAAATGGATAAAGAACCAGGAGGGAAAAGTGAAATGAAAGCAAGCAGTTTGGAGACAAACCATGAGATAAGGGAAAGGCCATCCAAAAATGTAGAAAGTTTGCTGGACAGGCAAAAATCACCAGAAGTATGAATGACCATCCAAGCCTAGAATTTCATAACAGGCATCAGGGATGTTTTAGGGCACTGAGGGCACTCATAGGCTTTAATGGCCCTGACCAGCCTCCCTTGGAGCCTCTCCCATCACCTACCCACAGCCCCAGAAGCCCCATTTTGGCTCACCATGTCTCATCTCAGTGTACCTGTCTCTAGTCTTGTTTTTTGCCCTGCCTCCTGGATGGGCCTTGGACCATCAATAAACATAAGGATGGGTGCTTTTGAAACACAACAACAATCCGGACCATTTTGACATAATATTGACCATAAGTATGTCGAAAACCAAGCTTAAATCTTTGGAGTTCACTTTATTCCAGTAGCTTCACACTAACAGTCATTGCAGATCTAGCTAGACAGATCAGTTGAACAAACCAGTATGAAAGATTTTTGTCCAGCCTTACATGAGTTATTTAATGCCGGTAAGCATTTGTTTTAGATGTACCTGGAAAGTGTCTAAGAAGAATGTGGCATCTAATGAGCTATGGCATGAAAACTTGTATCTTTCACAGGTTGGTATGAACACTTCAGAGATTGGACTTTACTGAAATTATTTTTCCTTGTATGCCCATATTTATTGGCTCTCAATTCGTTGTAGTAGCTCCAGTCTTGGCTTGTCCCGGAAGGGGTGTTGTATTTTAGATAGTAAGTTGGGTTGCAGTTGTTCATTGAATTTGTTCTTGGCCCATTGTAAGGAAATAATAAATTCATCTTGTCAGTTCAATAGCACAGGACTACTTCTGGGTATTCAGTGATTTAGTACCTACTTCCTGGTAACTAAAAAACAGCCATGTAAGTTAATTATGAAGGTCACAAATCATGTCTTCCATTTGGTCAGCATTCAAGCTACAAACAAAGAAGTCCCTACTTTCCTGATATTCAGACAACTGAAGGACATGTTAGTTGTGCATAGGAAAAACAAGAAATATGGGAGTTTCTTGTAGGAAATTTTTTTTGTATACTGATTGTTCTACCTACCTTTGCAACTTGTGCCAAGGTTGCACTCATCAGAATTTGTGGATCAGTGTTAACACATGTAAAAACAGCAAAGTTTTTGTTGGTTTTTAACTTTTGATGTGTCTCAGAGTTTACAGCACTCACCAAAATCAGGTATTTACCACTTCTCTGTCTTGACAAATCTTCATGGAGGTCAGACCAATTATTTCATGCATCACCACTAAACAGCACCTTGCTGCTGTGCGACTAAGAACGTTACAGCTCGTCCTCTGAGAGGCTGATGTTTAGCTAAATGATGAAAGTGCCACACATAGCAGGAGGTCTGGGATCAGCTCCCTGGAGCCTGTTTCCTACAGTCTCAGTCTGCAGACTCCCTCTGCGAGCTGGCTGCTACGGATGGGTTGTTGTACAAAAGTAGCACTGGGAGCTATATTAGCGAGGGAAATTGAAGTTAACACATCTTTTCATTGAGGAATATTCCCTAGCCACCCTCTTTGACTCTTCATGCATGGATTGCAATTATTGCGGCAAACAGCATTATGCAGCTCACTTAAGATTTCTGTACCATTTGTGTACTCTGCAAGATTTAGTGGAGAGAGGAGTACTTAACCTTCTCAACAGGAGGGCACAATGAAGTGGAAGAGATAGGAACAGGCCCTCTTGCTGAAACAGAAAGCATGCCAATTTTCCTGTAGTCATCACTCCGGTGATGTGGCCTTTCCTTACAGCAAATGGAGCGCACAGGACCTTTGCAGGAACAGCACAGCACTGTACTGAGCAAAATT
Source organism: Gavia stellata (assembly GCF_030936135.1). Taxonomy (NCBI): domain Eukaryota; kingdom Metazoa; phylum Chordata; class Aves; order Gaviiformes; family Gaviidae; genus Gavia; species Gavia stellata. The sequence goes on along the minus strand of NC_082595.1, from coordinate 107,952,402 downwards.
GTAACCGTAAAAGACCAGTGGGGGCAAAAGAAAAGAGGATTTATAAAGCTGAAGTCTTCAGCAAACAGGGAGATGGAAATCACACACACCATTTACAGATAATGGAATAGACACCTTAGAAACACAGAAAACTGGTAAAAAACTTGATGTGAGGAACAAAAGTTCCTGTGCCACAAGACAGGGATTGTAATGCATATTGTCACAGTCAAAGCAAACAGATGAATACACTTACTGTTGCACTTATATCCCCTAACATCATAGCTCTCTAGAGTCACTATTTCTCAAAAGCACTTTTTTTTTTGCCAGTTTTCCTCACAGGGAAACAAATCCCCACCCACTTGCAAACTGGTTGATCATGACAATTATAAAAGTGGCACATGTGACCTGTGCACAAGCCCAGAAAAATCTCTTGCATATGTCTAGAAAATGCTTTCTACAATGTGGCACTTGGAAGTAGAAATTAAGCAAGGGGGAAAAAAAGCCACTATGTAAATCAAACTGTCAGGGAAGAAAAGAATTGGTAGAGAAAATTAATATTATTTGCTAGGAAGGGTGAAAGTAATAAGAGAAAACAGCATGTTACAGAATCTGTGCAGATTCACAGATAATCAGGACTTTCACCTAGAGCTGAAAGTTCACTTAAATTTTATGTGATAGATGAACATAGAAGGGGTTGCTAGAAACTGTTTTGAAGACTCCTTTGGGCATAATGTGATCTTCAGGTAAAAGGTAATTCGGAAGAATACATAATTTCCTTGACACTGGAAAACAACCCTCCAAAGTCCATGCTGCCAATGACCCCCTAGCTAGCACAGCTAAGAAATCCTGTAAACAACATTGAAAAATAATTATTTTTAGGTGCATCTTTCCAGTTTTCTTTTTTAACAGCATCCCCACTACTGAGCTTCTACCAAAGCCTTTGCTTTGGTAGAATAGAGCTTTCTGTTTCCATTTAAATCTTGTCTTATGTTTTGGGAAATTTTTGTTTTGATTAACATGAATGTAACAAGAACACATTGGAGGAAACAAAATTAAATCAAGTGATGTTATAGAGTGTCTGCAACCCAAGAGAAACTTGGAGATAGCTCAGATTGACATGCATTTGCATTTGCTGATGCCAGTAAGGAAAGCTTTATCATGAAAGGTCAATGAGGAACAAAAGACTTCTCAATTTCCCTGACAAGTGCTGTTTCTTAGTGGTCTTCTGGCAAGATGCAAACAGTAGAGTGAACACAAGGGAATAAAGATGTATTCCCAGCTCCAGACTGGATTTTGAAGCCTAGAGACTGTCCTCAGTAAGGAAAGACAACTGAGATGATATGTTGCCATGTCTGAAGTCATCTCCCAGTGCTTTTTCAGAAGCTTAATACCAGCTTGCCTTTAGAGCAAGACTTAAGTAAGGGACTTCAGACTGTCAGAAACAGCATCTCTGTAAGAGCCACCTCAAGTGCCTAGATATGACTAAGGACAGAGGACTGATGGGGAGCAAGAAAAACACTGAAATTAACACAAGAAAGGACAACAGAAAAACATGATTTATCATTAACAACTGTTGCAAGTAGCATCTGAGACTTAAAGCATTCATTTCATTTGTACTATTTCTTATTGTTTTCTCAGGATAATAGATAGAACTATAAGGTGGATGTAAAGCATCCACTTTCCCTGCAGTAGTTCCTTTTTCATCACAAGAGCAGTACAAACTAGCCCTTGTGTAAGGGAGAACAAACCCCATTATCTCTTGCAAACAGCTTTCCTGCAACTTTGGGATACACCTCAACCAAAAGCTCCTCCTTCTGCATTTTATTCCTTCTTTGCAATGCTCATGCAGTAAAAGCAGGAAATGAAACAGTGAAGTCTTTAAGCCCACCATGCTGCTCTTCGAGAAGGTGCACTTTAGCCAAACACAGCTTAACTGGATGTAATTCTCTGGCCTACTTTATTTAGAGGGGAGAACAAAATGACTGAGTAATTCCTTCTAGTCTTAACCTCTATCACTTCTTTGTGCACTGGAAAGAGGAAAAGCATTGTAAAGTAATCAAGCAAGGTCTTCCATAGAGAAGAAAATAATTTCAAATGGAAAAATAAAACAGTTACTTCAGCAAAAGACCCTGTAATAACGAAGTAAACTAAACCATCATCTATCTATTAAGCTGTGGTTGCTATTTGTCCATTGTGTTTCCTCCCTCTTCTGATGGACATCTTAGTGTTGCCTGTAATAAATTTTTAGTGGTGCATTAGCAACCTTATTTTCCTGACGTTTCTAAGAAATCAGGTAAGAGGCTGGTGGAGGTAATACAGATTCATTCAAGACAATCTTACTGTTGCTCTCCAAAGAGTCAGAAAACACACTTACTGTCATTTCCCTCTTCGAGGTGAAGGAGGCTATTTAAGGACTGCATGGACAAACTGCATTTACTTGGCTGAGGTTTCAGCTTGAGGTGAGGTAGGTGTCTGCTGACTCAAAGCGTTAAAGTTAATGCTTAATGAAAAAACTCTTCTACCGTGACACCACAGAAATGGGGTAAATGTCAATGTTCTCAAAAAAAATTATTCAGCTCAAAGTTCAGGAGATCTAAGAAATATTTCTGTCACAGTGTTCAGGCAAGCTGCACCTTAGCCTACCTTTCTGGTCTCTGTAGCTATGTCCACAATAAGAGCATACACCAAGAAGCATCTTAAAGATTGACATGCACCCAAGTCATGCTCCATAAATCCACATCGTTGGCTGAGGGATCCTCATAGCTCAGACTTCAATGAGCTGAACTCAGAGTTTTAAATAACACCAGCTTCTTCAGCAGACCACATCAGTTCTCTTCTAGGAGGCATCCTGAAGCTGGTTTGAGCCTGTGTCAGCCACCAAACATGACCAAAAGGGCACTGAGTGCCAGGTCCTTGCATTCACCTAGCCTATTTAGCCTATTTTAGGTATCTTCCTTTAAGATGAAATCAATTGCTCTTGGAATTTTCTATTTCTCTCTTCTGACTTAAAAGGGAAGCATTGCTGGTTAGACCAGATGCAGAAATGTGTAGCATATATCCGGTCAGGTGAATGCCACTCCTAATGATGTTTGAAGGTATTCTGTAAGAAGACTAGTAAATGCAGCTTCTTTCTCACTCTTCAGGTAAGGATACTGCTCAAACTACCCCTTTATCTCTTACTTTGATTTGTCTGGAAGCTTAAAAGTCTGCCATAACTTTTCACATTTATCTCCATAAAAGCTGTGATACCTCACCATCACCATATTTTTCCATCAGGTGGAAAGGCAGGATGAAAAACCCAATGGCTATTTAAAAGACAAATACCCATATTTAGTTAATAGATCCAGGTATGCAACAGTATTTATCAAAGAAGACCCTCACTTCTTCCATTGTATTTATAACTATCATGACTGGGTTGAAGCTAATAGGGAGACACAAGGGAATTTTCTAGACATTAAAGACCAGCAGCTCACAATGTGTGTATTTTTGATTGCCCTATGCAGCAGCTGGATTGACATGCAAAGACTGCTGGCCTTTGAAATGAGATGTTGCAGGTGGCTGTTCCCCATCACCTGGCAAGCTTGTGTGAGAAACAAGACAATCAGGAAAAAAGATGGGAATGACAGAGATAGCCATTGACATGGAAGTTGCTTCAGCTGGGAAATCTATCAGGCCAAAATGCAGGACCTACTGACTTTCTCCTATGCACAAAGTTTCCACTGTGATGTAAGGCTGCAGGATCAAGACCTTGTTTTCATGACTTAACAGGATAAACATTTTGTACACTCCACAGGTGGTATGATCAAGGGCCCACAGCCATCTGTAGAAGTTTTTCCATTTAATAGGGAACTTCATTCATACACAAATTACCTAAAAGAGTGAGAATACTCTCTTTTCCTCTGGATAAATGAAGTTGTTTCTGTTTTTAGCTGTGTATACAGAGGACAGCATTTATGGATCACTGTCAGTGCCTAATACTTCCCGTGATTTAATTTCACTTTTTTCTTTGAGACAGCCGCCCAGCGCGCAGCGGAGCTGGCAGAGAGGGGAGTCTGCATGCTGCAAACGTGCCTTTTCCTTGTCCCATGAATTTCTTACCAGGTTTGGATGAGCTACAAGGAGTTTAAAACTGCCATTTTCAGTGCTGGGGGTAGAGCAGCATCTTGTCCCAGTCACAAAGATCAATCCAAGCTTTTGGAGAGGAAAGCTGAAACTGTTCTCCCTGCCACCGCTGCTCAGACTCAGGGTATGGCTGTTTACCCCTCTTCCCTTGGAGAGGATGGAGGAGAATAGCTAAAAGACCTGCCATTTCCTGAAGCGGTCTCCAAACCCAAACATGATGCTGGGCAAAGCCCATCTCAGCAGGCAAAAAGTGAGGCAGTGAGTCAGGCCAAAATAGGTTTTCCTAAAAAATCCAGTGAGTAAAGTAACCCAACTCCACCCTCTGGGTAAAGCATCTTCTTCCTCCTGGCAGCTAGTGCTGTCAGTCCTTTTTTGCTTGAAGTTAGTAATATCCGAAGTTAAATGTTGGCAGATTAAGCCTCCTTAATGGTGAGAAGTGTTGCATTTACTTAGGAAGATAAATATTGGAGTATATAAGTGCTGGGATACAATGTCTTCAGAGTCCCTAATCACATGTAAATCACCTGTACATGTATGGGACCATTCATTTGTGGCTGCTGGACATCAGTTCACCTCACCGGGAAAATAGCTAAATTGCTCTTTCTGGTCAAAGAAAGAGGGGAAAAGAAAAGGAGGGGAGGAGGAAAGCTAGGCATTGGGCAGCCTGCTAAGAAGACAATGTGAGGTTTGCTAAATGTAATTCTTAAGGACTGTGTATTCCACTTACGCTGGTACATCAGCTTTCTGGCACATACGTGCTGGAGCACAGCTTTTGTTTGTACTCTCAGGTAACAGATCCTTGCTTCATCCACTGCCCAAGCCATGTGAATTACAGCAGAGCAAGCAAGAGTCCATTTGGCAAAACTTTGAAATTCTTTGGTGAAAAGCCTGGTCCTGAGTCAAGTTTCAAGAGTTTGTATGCTTAAATCTAAACTACTGACCAAAAGCTTGCGTTATAATCAGTGAAGGGAAATGAGAATCTCTAAAACATTCAGCATCTTTTCCTAAGACAGCTTTTTAAGAGAGTTGAGACTAAGCATTTTCTTGAGATGCCCATAATTTCATATTAACTACAAAGGCAGTATAACATGGCCAACTTAGACATGCACAAATACTCCTTCAATATAGATTGAGTGTCTGTGTGTGTGTGTTTATGTACCTGCGTGCAATTTAAAATATAAAGTAATAATCTCAGAGAAAGTCCTGCTCGAATGAACTTGACTTGACACATTTTAAAATTGAACCATTTGTTAAAAGGCACTTTCCCCAATAAGATTTCAACAAGGAGCCTTTTCTGCACCCCTGGAAGGACTTAATATAAGGATTGCACATATGTCATGTGGGATTCACTAGAGAAAACATTATGTAATGAATAACGCAAGATATTCATGGCTGAGCTATGGGTAAAAAACAATGAACTTTACTCGTGATTTTGTTATTTTTTAATCACTTCCTGTGCAAATGAAGGGGCTCACAAGTCCTTACAATCAAACATTGCCGTCTGTCTTATCCTGTGGTACAGCTGGGATGAGCAATAGCTTTTTAACAAAGCTCTGCTTCCTCTTTTTGAGCTGTTCAAATGAAATACAGTCGCTACAAAGAAAAAATATGTATATGTTTATTTTAGCTTTGCCACTTGCAAGTTTGATTCTGTGGTAGACTGGTATGTTCTTCTTCCTAAATAATTTGGTTTCCATTCCAAATCCACAGACCCATTTTCAAGGAGAAAAAGGTGAGATCATTTTAAACTCTGTCTGGACAATGGTCTAATTGCACCTTTATACTAGAAAACTGGACAGTGACAGGGCTTTTATCTTCCCTAAGATTACAACAGCAGTGTCAAGCAGACTTAATTGGGAGTTACCATGAACAGGGCACCATTATTAAAAGATGCCTGGTGTCAGCCACCCTGTTTGGCAGGCTAAATTTTGCCAAATACGTAAATTGGCCTCAGAACTAGAGAAAAGGCCATGCCACTGCTTGGTACACCAGTATAGATGTACCCTAAAAAAACCTGAGCTCTTGAAATCTCATCGCACATGAGCAATTTTCCAACAGTAGTCTCACCAGGACAGCAGCCCAATGTAGCATCACCTCCCAGCAGCATCTATAGATTATGCCGATTTTTATACTCGAGGACTGACACAGCATTTCTTTGCTGTATCCTACCACTACTACTTCATGACCAATTCGTCTACTACTGCAATATCATCCCTTTTTTAATAGATACAATTTTTCATGAAATAAAGGCTCCTGCCATGCAATTTTGGCCTATCTTCTGAATACTGGATGAACAGAGTAAGTAACTCAGTATCAGATCAATAGAATATTTTATCCACAAAACTTGTAAGAGTCAAGACAAATTTTGACAAGCAATGTGAATCTCAAGAACAAGTGATCATCCGACAGTAATCTAAGTGAAATTTATTTTACTCTTTTATTCATGAGAAAGTTTACAAACTGAGTTGTTTAAAATCATTTAAGAAATTTGGTCTCTGACTTATTTTCATTGTCTGAGCTAAGGAAAATGGAAAAATAAATAAATAAAATTGAAAAAAGATCCTATGTGAAGGATCCTATGTGAAGAGATAGGAGATTAACCGTGTTTCATATAAGATGAAAAACTATTTACCTTTTAAATCGAAAGCTACAACTTGAAGAAATGATTGACTACAGGAAACACAATTGAGTGTTGCTGTGTTCCTTGCTCTGTGCAGCAAACCAGCCAATGTGAGATTTTCTTCTAGGCTGTTTCCTTTTTAAAATACGTATAAGACAGTGAGAAACGTATCTGCGGCTAAATGAGCTGGTTTGCATTACAAACTGAAAAAATATCTAAGCCAGCATTTCATGCACAGAAATAGCCCGGGAAATAGAAATCGCTATATTGACCCATATTTTTTCCCTCCTGCAGTGGGTGTGACGGTGTGTTCGCCTGTCTCTCTGTTTTTTCATGGTTTGTTTTTTTTTTTTGCTATATCACCCAGATCCACTGAATTAGGCAGCTCCACTGAAGGCAAGCGTCCTTTATCAGGCTCTCACAGCCTCCTGCTCTCCTGCAATGCCTTCAGCCCTTGACACCAACATGAGGTTCAAGTTCTCGATCCTGGCTCTTCTTCTGGAAGTGATCATCATTGTTTTGTTTGGAATATTTGTGGAATATGACACCAGTGATGCCTCTCAAACTTTATACCCACGTAAGTGTTGCTGTCTAAGATTTATAGAAGTTAGAATTTCTTTAAACTAATCCTAAGCAAGATTTCTGAATAACTTACGAGACCTACTGATATAGCTAGAAAAGAAAGGCATGCTTTGAGGCAAACAAACTTTTCCTGAGGTGTGAAAGCAGCAGGCTTCAAAGACAAAGTCAGGTTGAGCATATATAAAATTCTGAAAGTAGCTAACTGCTGAGAAATTAGCTGTTCTGGGAGAGAAGAATCCTGAAAGTAGTTCTAGTGTTTGCATAGCAGGTTAAAACTTGGAGAAATATGAATTGTTTTGAACAATTCTAGCATGTTGCAGAGATAGATGGTAGTGCTTCTTGCCGGACCTTCTCTCCTGATTACTGTATGAAATAATGAAAATTAATGGAACATTTCATTACTATCACCCGGGTTTCAAAAGGTTGTTTTATGAGAACATGGAAATTGAGCAGCATATTCATCATCGTTACAAAATAATTTTGCAGAAACCAGACCCCAAGAAGGGCAATAGTTTTTGTCACAAGGTGGATAACCCCCTCCTATCTTTCAAAGCAGTGGCTCGATTGTTGACAGTAATGGTTCAGCCTGCAAACATTTCTGTTGATTTGTTGCTCTGCAAATGCTTGATGAATCTCAGGGAGAAAGCTTTTGGCCTGAGAAGTAGTTGCTGACTTCTCCCACCCTCCTCCTCCTCATGCAAAGATTAGACTGTTGTAAATAAATAAAAAAATAAGTCTGCAGAGAAACAGCCCGTGTTTTGCTGGCAGTATTGAAGGTTTGTTGTTCGTTTTCTTGGCTCTGATCTCTTAACGACTTGTAACCCTGATTGCAATCCTCTTAATGATGATCATAACGGTACAGAACTCCTTGCCTGTATGTAGTACCCATGTAATTTTGAGTGTATCCCTCTTTTTGTCTCATCCCAACTAACCTTTCAGTGACTGTGACAGGGGGATGTGATCTTGGGGTCACTTCATTCCCTAGTAGCCTTGTGTTGTATATTCTCACACAAAGCATTGTCCAGCTGAGAGAACAGTGAATGCATGGCATTATTCAGCTCCAGATGCAAGTCAGCTAATGAACATCAGGGGCTAATTACTCACATTTGGGTTAACTCCACTGAGATGCAACAGTATCCCCGAGAGGGAGTAACTCAGGCTATGCCAGAACCCGTTCGCTTTCTGAGACACAGCTTGGCCACGTCCGTGATGTTGAACTATCCCAGTTCCTAAGTGAGGTGGCCTTATCTAGAGGGTATATTGGGAATGACCCTTGGTCCACCGTCACCCAGGAGGTGATAGCTGGCCTAGGCAAAAACTATGCTAGAGACCACACTAATAATCGGACAGCACAGACAATTCTACTCTGGCACTGTTATTTTATTAACATAGCTATTGCCCAAAACACCTGTCCACCTACCTCTTCTCTGACTCTACCCCAGAACAACATGGCAACAACAGATACAGCCACAGAACAATAGTGTTTGGGGCATCTTTCTGTAATTTGGTAAGCCAGAAGGATGCTGTCTAGGACATAGGTCCTTCAGACTCTGATTAAGGTCTGTTTGCCCCGCAAGAACAGAGAAAATTACCTTCTCCAGTCTGAGTATCATACCTGCTGGCTCTGGTACTAAATTGACCTGCAATTTCTTGGAGTCCCCCTTACCAAGGAAAATGAAGAAAGGTGCATGAGATCCTCGTGCTTATGCCAGTAATTTAATAGTCTTCAGTGGCCCCTTACAATACTGTGGTGCATTTCTTAGTGAACCTCGAGTCTTCTGGATGGAGATTGCCTGTGCCACACACATTACCATGGGGAGCTCCTGAAATAGGCTGTTCTCGCACTTACCAAAGCCCTCTCCCAGCCCTCTTTTTTAATTTAATTTAATACCCCCATTTTAAAAAGACATCAGAGACAGGGCAGGAGCCTCATCCACATCACAGAGAAAAGCATTCTTCTCACCAGGTGCTAGCACTACAATATAAGCCTTTAAATGTAATCTCTCCAGTTAGGGATCACCTATAGTTATTTCATCCCTAATACCAGTGTCTAAAATACGTGGGAGAAGTTGCCTGCTGTCTCCCATGCCTTCCTGCACAGGCAGTGTATGACTATGTTATATCTGCACGCTGTCCCTGAGCTGTCCACACTATTGAACTGCTAGCAAGCTTCTGCCATGGTTTTGGCTCATGCAAACCAGCACCTTGACCTCCTCCTGGGTATGGTTTTAGGCATAGCATAGATAAGAGAGTACTCTCAACAAGCAGTACAGGTGGGAACAGTGTTTTGGGAGAGAAGAGCACGTAGCTGTACAGATGTGAGTCGACCTATGCCATTGGCCTTTTGGCCAGGCTGTTCAGTTTACCAGTAGAGACATAAACTAAGCGAACACCGCAGATGTAATGTTGGACTTTTAGATGCTGACCTAAGAGTTGGTGGATCTCATTCATAATAAAGAAATGGAATAAAAGCAGGATTTCCTAATACCTGTGGTTTTACTTTTAGGCCCTCTTCCTCTCAAACTTCCCTGTCTACAATGTGCACACAAGAGCACTCAGTTCGCCTGAGGACCTGGCAGAAAGTTAATGCTATGGTTGTATAGATGTATTAGGACATATGCTGAGCCAGGACTTCCCCTATGTTCACAAAATGATGGGTTCAAACTGCTTCCCACGCTATCCCCAGAGGTGTTAACCCACCTGTACCTCATAGATTTAGTTGTTTCATCCAGGGGCCAATTTATATTCTCAGAACTGCAGTGCAGGGCCTGCTTTTATATGCCTTAGATACCTCAGCACCATGAACCCAAGCTGTTTCAGTATTTTCAGACTGAAGATGGAAATAATAATTGAGGACCACCATAGTTTTGCACTTAGATAAGGGAGCCTGAGCTAAGATCATTCCCAAAGCATAGTTTTGCATATATATATTTCTGGTGGATCTAAGTACGGGCATGGTGAACGGGATGGACAACTTCAGGTGTGCCGTGCCACTAGAATGGGATACCACTAGTGCCAGTATCCTGTATACAATGTCCTGTGATTGATCCATGACTCATGGCTTAGGAAAACTTATGTGCCCCTTTTGTTCAGGGTTCTACGGTTTACTCCTTTAGGCAGAGCAAAATCACGGTTTTAGTATAAACCTAGATGCCAGAAAGATCTTTGCATTGAGACTGATCATCACGCAGAGACCTTGCAGTGGAATTAGTATGTTGCTCTTGGGCAGCCTTGCAGAGTCCTGTGCAGAGGTTTTGTTCAGGATCTGCTGGAGTGGTTTTCCCAATCTTTATTTTCCTGTCTCACAGAACAGAAGTACTATGTTTTGTTAAACACAACTAGTTACTGAAACAGTTTATTTCAAATTGTGCTGTTTTCTCCATCGTTTGAAATCATTCCAGACTTACTCTTCTTAAAAGAATGTGTAAAAGGTAGTTCAAGCACAACATATAGGCTAGATTAGTTGAAGCTGTCCACTCAGATTGTGAAATTTGTCCTCAACATCCATGAATTAACCTAGTTTTAACCAGGACTTTTAATCTTTTGTGTAAATAAGTCCAGACAGTTTTAAAACATTTATATGAATCCTGGCTAGCCTTCAGGAGGACCCTGTCAACCAGCTGCTTGTTTCAAACAGAATTGCTTCTCATCTTCAGGGCAGGGGTAAGATTTCTAAAAGCACCTTTCAAAAGAGACCTGAGCATGCAGAAGCCCTGTTGATGGGCACTGAGAATTAAACTCCTCAGTCTTCAAGGTGCTTTTGAAACTCGTTCTTTTGCTCATGTGTAGAGTCAGGTTACTTAAGCAGTAAAGCATCTTTTACTAATCTAGACATGATTTACTGAGATGTTGTGTATATGAATGGATTGTTTTGATGAGAACAATTGACTTGCTTTGTCTGCAATTATTTAACCCGGAGACTGCAAACGAGAGCAAGTAATGTGCTGAATGCTAACAAACTATAATCTCCCGTGGGAGACTGGGAAAACTTTCTTACCTGGAGCTGACTACCCTGAATGGGCAAAACCAAAACTTTATTGGAAAATCCATGGCATACGCTGATTAAATAATAAAAAGAGCAGAAGTAGCAGGCAATTTTCAAAGGTACCCCTCAAATTCAAGTGTGATACAGACTGAAAAGTGTTGAAGTCATATATCACTTTGACTTGTCATACTAAGAGTTTATTTAATACATTTCCATTTTCTTCTGCTAAAGTCAAACAAGAAGGCATCTGTAGATGTTTCTGTGCAGCTTTTATGGATTTGCCCTCTAGTTCTGTATTTTTCTGGTAACATTAACAAGCTTTTAATAAAGCGGTCTTACAAGAGTCAGACAAAGCTGCTGAACGCACAGGTTACTGGGCGAATGGTCACTAGCAGACAATTATTTCAAAAAGGGGAGAAAAAGGCTTGTTCAGCATTCAGTTTCCACTTATCCTCGAAAAAGAGGGGGAAAGATCTAAGGTTACTCCTTCCCTCATTTGAGAAGACCTTTCTCATGCGACCTGCCAACCTATATTTGTCCCACTTAAAAAAAAAAAAAAGATAGGTGATCACCTGTACCTGAGGTCATCAGGGTGGTGTTTAGAGGAAGGCTGGGAAGACCCTCCACTCAGCCTTACCGGCACTGACCACTGCTACATGTTTTCCAAGACATTTGAAGGAGAGTTGCTTTAGATGCGCAGTCCACCACCACGGTCAAGTCAGGCACAAAGACACAGATCTGTGTTCCTGTGGCACAGTTTGCTGCAAGCAGGGAGGGTGCACAGACAGACGTACCCGTCAATGATCTTGTACTTTAATGCCCTTTTCCTAAACACCCCTCTCTGCCTCCCTCTGACACAGGAATATGGGCAAATTAAGCTGTGTTTGGGGTTCTGCATCCAGTAGGACACTAAAAACTTTGCTGCTGGTAGGATCAGGAAGGTGGTATTAGCGTGGTTTGTTTATATTTTCCCCAGCCGTATCTGTTTCATCTCTTGTCAGGTCCTCTGGAGCAAGGGAGTATGTTGAGCTCTAAGTGAGACGGTTATTTTGGCACAGTATTGCCATATAAAATATGCGAGTATATCAAGAGCAGAAGCCCAAATGGGAAAGTTAAGTTGATTGTGTATCTTTTAAAATAGGTAGTAAGAACAACACAAGAGTTTGGAAAGTAGTTCTTGAAACTGAGTAACACGGAGGGAAATGGGAAACTTCCAAAGGACTGCAGGGGCCTCAGAAATCCCATCACTGGCTATTATTGAAGTCAGGAAAGAAATGTGAATATGTCCAGCCTAAAGAGGAAGCAAAAGGGTTGGGGATGTCTGCAAACCAGCTGCATTTCTATGCTGTTTCTTAGATGCGGGTAGCCCAATATAAAAGATCTTACTACATGCATGTATGCATTTCAGCGCTAGGTTAGGGCCGGAATACAACAGTGCAAATAGAATAACGTTTATTAGGAATCTCCAGTAACTTCTTATACTTCTGGGCCCTCTTTTGGCTGAACGTGGCAATGCATATAGCAAAACTATAGGAATGCTGAAAGTATCTCACTGGGAAATACAACTTCAAGCCAAATATTATACTAACCAGGTCAATGTCTCAAGTTTTTCCTGCATATTTGCGTGTAAGAGGCAATTAAATAGAAAATAAAAGAAATAGTTTCTCTGTACTGAGGTTCTTACTAACAAAAAAATAAGAGAAAAAGCTCTAATTACAGGACTCAAACCTGCTTGGTGTAGAGTCCATTAAATCACATAAAACATTTCAGAGTAACAAAATATTTTAAAATATAAAATATCCATGTTGTGGTGATAAACTCAGTTTGTATTAAAAAGCCTAAAAAAGGAAATTAAAAAAGAAAACCTAAAAAAAAAAAGAAAAGTAGAAAAATAACTAGCCATATTTTCATTAAATTCATATTTGGAAAAAAAAAAGCATATTTGAAGGAGGGCTAAGTATACGGTGATTAGAAATATTAATTTACTAGTGTAGCCATTACCTTAAATGCCTTTTTATTTTACCCAGGTAAAGAAGTCAGTCTGTTGTACAGTAGTTTTTAGGGATCACAGGCATACCTTTGCACTGGACCAACTAGAACTCTAGCAGACAAATCCCATGTGCAGTTTTGGAGTTAGCCAGAACACACTGGATGTGACAACCTTTATTTGAGGGGGAAGAGAACTTTTCTGTAAGGACATGAAGCTGTGATGTTCCAGGTAGCTTCACACACAGAGAACAGTTCCAGACATTAAATTTGCTAGTATAGAGATCTAGTGTTCTTTCTGTAATGATATAGCAAGGAACAAAATCAATAGTTGGTTCTTGCATTTTCCAGACACTCAATCTTCAACTAGTAAACTGGTCATGAAGTGGGGAAGGATGGATTACATTTATGACATGAGTTTGGAACTCTTTTCTATTAAATCTTCATTTGTCCCTAGCTTTCCTCCCTTCATAATCACTCTTCATAGTCACTACACAGACATGTTTTCCCTTCAGTCTTTCAGGATGTCCATGTGATGATATTTGTTGGGTTTGGTTTCCTGATGACCTTTCTGAAGAAATATGGATTCAGCAGTGTTGGCATCAACATGCTCATTGCTGCCTTCGGTCTCCAGTGGGGAACCCTGATGAAAGGATTTTGGCATGCGAAAGGAGGGAAAATTAATGTTGACATCGTAAGGTACATGTGAATTTACCAAAATTGACATTTCTATCCCTTAAGATATCAGGAGAAGCCATAAACTACAACATCTGTGGGATCAGACTTCCAAGTTCACTGAAATTTGATTGAGCGTTACTGTCCACCTCTCAACATTCATCTGCCCTTCACCCCTAAAGGAGCAACACCTGGTGCCCTGGGCCAAGGGAACCAAAGGGTGGGATGAAATATGAGGTGCTATGTTACATATGGTCATGTAGAGAGATTGCTTTGAATTTCTGGAGCTGGGGAAGCTGGAAGATTTCCAGCAGTAGCACAGCACCTCCTGCATCCAGCAAGCATGAAAGGATCTGTCCTTCCATGACACATGCGGTCACAGAAGAAAGGCTGGAACAGTATGTCTATCCACTCATGAGGTTTTCTCCTACTTCTAAAGGAATGATTTGCATGAGCACCATACTGCACTAGGTTTTGGATCCCAATCATGGAATAAGAGACCTCATGAGCAATGTCTCTAGATACTTTTAATCCCCCTCCCATTCATCTGTCCTGCTTCTACCAAGGTCTCAGAGTGTTTTCCACATCTGCAGTTCTGTTTTTTGAGACAACTTGCAGAAAATTTTGAAAGGAACAGCATCCAAACATTACTGAGAGACAAGCAGAAATAATATAAGTACCTCCTTAATGCTTACAGACAGTCATTTTTAGAGGGACCCATAAGTTAGTGCCCCTCTGTGCTGCAAGTTTTTTGACCAATTTGTGGTTTTATTTATCTTTGCAGTTCCCCATAACCTGTTAACACTGGTCCTTCCTGACAGCTAGTGCAAACATGATGCACAGTGATAGAAAGGCATGCAAGGCCTTTGAAATGACATAAACCATCTGACCAAAGCTGAGAGCTCCCTGTCATCTTTGGAGCTCAAGTGACAGTCAGAGCTGAAAATATCCCTGCACATCTGCAATACACATCTCATCTGACTTTTCACTATAACTTCAACTGGTAAAGCACATACATGGTATAAGCAGGAGGTAACCTTCCCACACTTTTTCCTCAGTAGCTGATAAGATCCCTACAAAACCCATCTGGAAAAGTTTGATTTAATTTTCATCCACAAAGATGGTCTTGATAATTTTATATCTGCAAAGTTAAAGCTCTATCATTTTAATGATATGACAGGTTTGATATTACAGCCTTATTTCTGGTATCTTTAAACTGTTTTTTTTTTTCCTGTATTTTTGTTTCGGTTTTATTCATTTTCTTAACTTCAGCATGATAAATGCAGACTTCAGTACAGCAACTGCTTTGATTTCATTTGGAGCAGTCTTGGGGAAGACAAGTCCTGTTCAGATGCTGATCTTGACAATTCTGGAGATCACAATCTTTGCATGCAATGAACATCTAGTTACAGAAATACTTCAGGTACAACTATATAACAGTAATTGTTTTCTGTTTATAACAAATGCTTTCACTTTGTAATACTTCCAGTTTACATACTCTACGTTCTAGTTTCTACCATAGAAAATAAATCTTTAAAGTCATCCAGATGTCTCCTTCATCAAACCCTCATCTTTATGCTGTATAAAATCTGTGGCATTATTTTGGGTCCCTATTACAGGCCACAGACGTTGGAGCCTCAATGACTATCCATGCTTTTGGAGCTTATTTTGGTTTGGCCGTAACCCTAGTCTTGTATCGCCCTGGTTTGAAAAACAAACACGAAAATGAAGAATCTACCTATCACTCGGACATATTTGCCATGATTGGTAAGTGAAGTAATAGTGAATGCTGATTAGTTGTTCATCCTTCTTTCATTCTTATGTTTTAATGATTGCCTATTATTCTGCTGCATCCATTTTCTTAACTACACTCCTATATTCTTTTTTGTCTGATGCATGCACAATGTTTTCAGTGACACACATATTTTTACGGTTTTTCCTTGGTTAAAGAAAAGAAAGATCAAATTAAAGAAGCATTTTCACTGGGCGTTAGTGGTGACTCCCTTTTTGTTAAACCTTCTGTTATAAGCAGCCATTTCCATAGAAATTGTCCATAATTAAAAGTATTGAGCTGTGCCTGTCCTGCTAATGAATGTTAGAAACCATACATCTATCTGTCCATGAGATCTGTCCATAGATCAATTTACCAGCTAAAACTATCAGTTATATCAATAGACGATCAATAGACATGGTTGGACTTGATGATCTTACAGGTCTTTTCCAACCCTAGTGATTCTGTGATAAGGGATTTGCATGTGAACAGTCTTGCTAATTGTGACAGAGAGAAAGAGACTACACTGGAAGGTTCAAATTAACATTTTATCTGAACTTCACTCACAGCTCCAATACGCCACTGTCGCAGGTTTTTAGGGATACAATGGAGGAACGCACTATTGCAATTAAATACACTATCACAACCGACAAGGCATTTCCAGAATTACTAACACAAACCAGAGGCGCACCAGATATCAATGCCCTAAGAGTGCACTCATCACGACCTTAAAGCATGCCAAATACCAGAGGTATTTTTCTTAATCACTCACCCTCTCTCTCAGGTAAGGCCTCTTAATCCCCGGGAAGTTCCCTTGTACAGAGTCCTGGACAAGGGGGGAAGAATCTCCTCCAGGCCGGCTGTATCCTTGGAAAAAGCCTCCCCCCTTTTCTGCCCAAACCTGACGGGTTTTATCCCCTGGTTTGGGGTGGGGGGGGGCAGGATTATGCACCCAGGTGTCTCCCTGGTGCCCTGATGGCTCCCCAGTCCCTGTGGCGAACTGGGCGATGTCCGGCACACACAGCCCCTGAGGAGCGGTGGAACGGCGCTCAGGGCGATTTGTTTGTCAAGGGATCAGTCGCGGCTCCGGTCGGCTTTCGGTCGTTCAGACAACCCCGGGCTGAGCCGTTTCCGCAGCTCCCCCCAGGTCATCTCTGCATAGATAAGGATCTGTCAAGGTGAGATGAAGCTGAGTCGAATCACAACTCCCTGCATCTCGCCTTTGTGCTCCCAAACCGGTTTAGCCGGGTGACCTAAGTGACAATTCCACCACTGATATATCATCATCCACCACTGATATGTCATCATTGGCCAATGTGTCTGTATAATTTTCATCTGACTCTTTAAGTAGAGCCAGCTATTCCCCAGTTTCTTGGTGAACCTTTACCTGAGAGATAGATTTTACAATAATTCTTTTAACACAACTAACGGCAATGCATGCTACAATAATACAAACGATAACAATCAATGTTTGCAACAAGTTAGTAATCCATCCTATAAATACCCATCCTATTTTACCAAAGATATTTCCCATCCAAGTGTACTTTAGTTGGTCCCACAGCTCATGTGTGACTTCTGCTATCTTCCTCATCTTCTGGAGGTTTTCCCAAAGGGGTAGTGACACATTAGGAATTGTAACACAGCATTCTTCTTGTTCATGGTTCACCTTCAAGAATCCACACCCCCCTTGTTCTTTGAGTAGTATCAGATCTGGCACAAGTCGATTTTGAAGCGTGACTCTCGAGACTGTTTGCACTTTGGTATTGAGCAATTCAAAATTGTCCTTAGTAAGGCCAGCTAATGTCTCCACCTGTGCAGCTAAATTAGGCAACATAATTCTAGTTCTAAGGTGACCTATTCCTAATCCAAAGAATCCTTCAGCCCATACTGCCAATTTCTGGGATACAGTCCAATCGGTAACATCCATACTTCGTTTGGTAGGGGAATGCCACAGTCCTTGAGAAATAAATTTTTCAGAGTAATAAGGACTTAATGATGGTACTCCCAAAGTACATTGCAGACCGGGATGAATAGGGTTTAACATGTCTGTAATAGTCCTGCCTGAGCATATCCAAGTTAATTGATATGGAGCATATATATAGGTGAGTCATCGCAATTGCCCATGGTTCAAGGGATCTGACAGGAGGATTTCTTAGGATATTTTAAATCTTTATAGCTTATGCTGGTATTACACCCCATTACTGGAGGATATAGCTTTATGTAATTTTGACACAAGCAGGCAACACTGATTAAATGCTGTAATGAAGGGATTAACCACAACCAACCCTTTCCTAGATCCCCTCCGGTGCTACAATTTATAACATTTGTCCAATTCCAGAGGGGATTTTTCACACTGGGTTGTGTTGAGGCTTTTTGTCGAGACGGTCAGGGATAGCAATCCTTCCTGTCATCTCTCCTCTCCTCATGGACGTGAGACCATAAACAATCAGCAGGTCGTCCCTGCATTACGTTGAACCATGTACATGAATTACTGTATGTTGAAGGAAACTCAAAGCACCACTGGGTGTTTACCGCTTCCACATATCTCAGGACTAAATATTCTCTCCAATATGGCTTATCCCCATACCGTGTATCTGCCCAAGGGTGTCTGGAACATGGCTGTTGGAAGAATTGTGGTTGTTTGCCTCTACATCCCACAGTCTTATTGTCCTGACAAAGGGGAGCATAGGAACAATTTAGACTCCAAATGGAAGTTTGATTTAATGTATTGTTAAATGGCCACTTCCATTCAAATTCACCCCAAATAATAGACTTATTTTGATTCCAGAGCCAATCTAAATTCTTACCTATATCCACAGGGAAGGCTGTTATGGGGATCCCCTGAGTGGAGGTACGTGGTAGAGGTAAACAGAGGTAAACATGAGAAAAATGAAGCATACGAGCAAAACCTTGTATCATCTTATAGATCATATTGTCTGGTTCAGTGTGATTTATAACTGGGGAACCATCAACATGTTGTTCAAAAGCCCGAGGCTGTCTATTCCATATCCTAGATTGTCTACTTATACCTATGGTTATTACAAAGCTAATGACTATTATTACAAAAGACCTTACAATCCCAGCCATGACAGAGCACCTACTATTTAAAACTTAGGTTAACAAGTAATTATCCTTATCAAACAAACATGCAAAAATCGGAAAACAAAACACAAAACAAAACAAAAAAAAGCCTTCTGGTCCACATTTAAGTTCTGCACAGCTTGTTCCAGTTAGGTACAGTTCATACTTCTGGTCGATGCTTCTTAGGTCCCCACCCCGTCATACTCCTCATCCCTCTTTTTGTTGGGGCGCACCTGCAAGTAAATGGAAAAGTGCTGCTCGACCATATATATGATCGACAATGAGTCAGTTAGAAATCTGGTATGATCCATGTACTACTTATTCAGTGTATGCAGCCAGAGTTATCTTTTGCTTCCCATGTATATGATCCCCTTGGATTAGTCAGTATCAGGGGTACAACTCTAATTTGAGGTAATCTGACCATTACTGGTTGACCAGAATGCAACTGTATGGGGAATTTGCCAATTTTATGTGGTTCCTTGAAGATTAAATCTCCAGTAGGACAAAATGCTTTTATCTTTGCATTTCTATTTTCACCCAATCTATTATTAAGCGTATGTACTGCTTCAGATAATCTTAGGTTGCAACTGGATGCATGGAACTTTTTGCTGTTTTTTTCTGTGATAACACTTATTTGAGCTCCAGTGTTGATTAGAAAATTTACAGATATTCGTCTGGGGCCTGTAGCTAAAATAATATGTGGGTCACTGACATGGTTAGGCCATTCTAGGTTAGATATTACACGGGTGGGTCAGCCTGAAATACCCCCCACGCTTTCTAGTTTTTTAGATCTATCAAATCCTTCCTCAAGTCCAAGAAAGGATTTGCAGGAGCAGAGGGGTTTTGCATTTTAACACCACCAGTACGCTCTGCAGCTTTGCTAATAGGCTGCTCCACCAGGTTTACCATTATACGAATATTCTCTGTGCACTGCCCACGTAACATTGATCGGGGTATTCCTAATGCCAACGCCTTCCTCCACAATTTGTTACGCTGAGGGTCGAAACGAGAATTGGTTTGTCGAGGGAGGCGGGGATTATTCTGCCTGCCAAACCCTGCCTGTCGGACCCGGTGCTGTAAACCTGAACCTTCCTCTAACCAACCCATCTCTCTACTGTAAATCACTATTTCTTGTAAAAGTTCCCCCCATGTTAAAATGGGCTGCGGTCGCTGATGAGGGTTGCGAGTGTTACCATCAATTGCCTGTGCAATCTTTTCCTTTAGGCTTTGCACATGCATTTTCAGAGATTCAGGCAGACCTCTAATCAATGGTTTAAGATGGACAGGATCCACTGGAGCAGCAAGGGGAATGCCCTGCTCACCACGGTCATACATGGCTTGTACACAGGCGGCCTTTTGCACCGATTCAGCCAGCCCGGATAACCCAGCAGTTTTAATAGCCAGCGGTTCGCCTCGCTCCCTGGGATCCATCCCGCCTGCCCAGTGGGCCACTCTAAGTGTTAAGGGTTGGTCGCCCACGGGACCCCTATCAAGGAACACACCAGGACCCCAATAACCCCCAGCTTCCTCCTCACTCAGCAAGATTCGATCTCCTCCTTTTAGCGAAACATTCCATAAATATTCAGTTGCACTTTCCCCGGGCTTGCGTGAAAATTTCTCTTGCATTTGCGCAAACTCGGGTCTGGACCACGGGGCGATACGTGTTGTAGAATATCTTCGATTATTTCTATCATTTAACTGCACCTCCGTTTTACTGAGGGGTTGAATTTCAATATTACCTGCCTGCTCGGGCTCAGCATCTGGGTCACCCCAGATGTCCCCGTCCCAAATATCAGGATCGACACACATAACTAAATTCCTGACTTGGGTGAGAGAGGGAGTCGGAGCATTTGACAATAACAGATCTAATTTTTCCTGTAACCTCCGATTCCTTTCTCTTTCAGCAATTAATTCATCTTTCAAAAACATGTTCTCAACTTCCAATTGTCTTTCATGAGCCCTTAAGGCTTCTTTCATCTTTTGTTCTGCCTCTAAAGCAGCTTTGGTAGCCTCTGCTTCAGTTTGCAGTTCCCAGAGTTTTTTCCTACATTCAGTTAATGCGGTTTCCTCCGGGTCGGCTGTACCCACTTTCTTCACCCTCTCAGATTTCCGTGCCTCCTCCTGTGCACAGGTTAAACACACCCCAAAAATAGTACACAGGATACCTTTACCTTTTCCGGTTTTTTTCTTTTTTTCCTTCATACATTGCTCTACCCATTCCACCACTTTCTCCTTACTTTTCCACAACCTCTCAGCCTTCTCCCTATCCTCGGGAGCAGGTTTGCAACCGTGTTTCTGCAATAGTTCTTCCATTGTATCCTGCCCACTACGCCAATTAATGTGACGGAGAGAAAGAGACTACACTGGAAGGTTCAAATTAACAATTTATCTGAACTTCACTCACAGCTCCAATACGCCACTGTCGCAGGTTTTTAGGGATACAATGGAGGAACGCACTATTGCAATTAAATACACTATCACAACCGACAAGGCATTTCCAGAATTACTAACACAAACCAGAGGCGCACCAGATATCAATGCCCTAAGAGTGCACTCATCACGACCTTAAAGCATGCCAAATACCAGAGGTATTTTTCTTAATCACTCACCCTCTCTCTCAGGTAAGGCCTCTTAATCCCCGGGAAGTTCCCTTGTACAGAGTCCTGGACAAGGGGGGAAGAATCTCCTCCAGGCCGGCTGTATCCTTGGAAAAGCCTCCCCCCTTTTCTGCCCAAACCTGACGGGTTTTATCCCCTGGTTTGGGGGGGGGGGGGGGGGGCAGGATTATGCACCCAGGTGTCTCCCTGGTGCCCTGATGGCTCCCCAGTCCCTGTGGCGAACTGGGCGATGTCCGGCACACACAGCCCCTGAGGAGCGGTGGAACGGCGCTCAGGGCGATTTGTTTGTCAAGGGATCAGTCGCGGCTCCGGTCGGCTTTCGGTCGTTCAGACAACCCCGGGCTGAGCCGTTTCCGCAGCTCCCCCCAGGTCATCTCTGCATAGATAAGGATCTGTCAAGGTGAGATGAAGCTGAGTCGAATCACAACTCCCTGCATCTCGCCTTTGTGCTCCCAAACCGGTGTAGCCGGGTGATCCCATACGCTAATGCATCCTATCCTGGTATGGTTTTCACAGTGGTGGTGGGCTCTGGCAGTGAGTGGGGCATGACAAGGGGTCACAATGTGTTAAAGTTTTCCAGTAAGTTTTGACAAGAGACCCTGTGACAAAATCCCAGCTGCCAGTATCAAAAGCTTCTCCGTAATCTGTTATCTACAATTCTCTGAAAGGGGGTTGCAGAGAGGTGGGTGTTGGTCTCTTCTCCCAAGTGACGAGTGACAGGACAAGAGGAAATGGCCTCAAGTTGCTCCAGGGGAGGTTCAGGCTGGATATTAGGAAAAAGTTCTTTCCTGAGAGAGTGGTGAAGCATTGGCAGAGGCTGCCCAGGGAGGTGGTGCGTGTGGATGTGGCATTGTGGGATGTAGCTTGATGGACATGGTGCTGTGTGGTGTTGGGTGGGTTGTGGCTTGTTATTGTTGTTGTGGTTTGTTTTTTTGTTTTGTTTTTTTTTTTTCAGGTTGGACTCGATGATCTTGCAGGTCTTTTCCAACCGTAGTGATTCTGTGATTCTGTGATTCTGTGGTGGAGTCACCCTCCCTGGAGGTGTTCAAGGAATGTGTGGATGAGGCATTGTGGGACATGGTTTAGTGGGCATGGTGGTGTTAGTTGATGGTTGGACTTGATGATCTTACAGGTCTTTTCCAACCTTAGTGATTCTGTGATTCTGTGATTTCTTCCAGCATTTTGGCTCTTTCATGTTTCTTACTGATCATCTTCCTCATTTCTTGTAGCTGGTTCTGTTGTGTTGGATCTTTCACATTGAAATACCTTATGTGACTGAATAGCCTTTGTTTTGTTTTGACTTATATTCATCCAGGTACCCTGTTCCTTTGGCTTTTTTGGCCCAGTTTTAACTCTGCCATTGCATCTGGAACAACTCACCAGACTACAGCAATTGTCAACACTTACTATTCCTTGGCTGCATGTACTGTCGTAACATTTGCCCTCTCCAGCCTGGTGGATCAAAGAGGCAAATTCAGTATGGTAAGAATTACAACACAACCTCTGTTAAATCGAGCCACCCCTCCATAATAAGGATGATTACGCAGATTCCCAATGTCCATGAGCTATCTGGAGCCTTTGCTCATATTGTGGGCAAAATTAGAGCTATTATATTTCTAAAAGCTATAATGTAAGATTGGGCCCTGAGGCAACCCACCCTGCTTTAGCTATGTGGTGATTCCTCAGTGGGATCACTGCATCTGGAGGGTGAAAAGCTCTTAGACATTACAGTGATGGTCCTGCTCCCTTGTTCTCTCTTGTCCACAGAACCTGCTGGACCATAGAGACATTAGTCCAATGTTCAGGTGGACTTTTGGGTCTTATTCCAAAGAAGATCCGATGTGAGTTACCGTTTTGCAATAGCCAAAATGGATCTCTCAAGGCAATTACCTGTTCACTGGCATCTCACAGTTGCAGCTGCACAACAGGCAAAGCCAAAGGAGGTTGGGGCTGCCAGGGTCCCAGTCTTCCATCTCCTTCCCCTAAAATCCAGCCCTATGTTTTCACCCATTTCTTTGCAGCAGTTGCAGAGTTTATCTAAGTCCAATATGATCAGGCGCAGTTCAATGAGCTTGCAGAATTTGCTGCTGTTGTAGGAGGCAGTTCTCCCTGGCTCAGCCCGGCTTCTTGAGAGGTCAGAGGAGTTTTAGTGACTTTGCAAAAGTTGGACTTCATTAATTTGGCCCCAGTTAAACTGGCTTAGAGCAGCTTCGAACCAACACCCTGAACATGTAACAGGGAACCCGGTTTTAAATTCCTGTTCATTCTTCATTGAAAAAATCCCACCTGAAGAAAAGGAAAACTTCGGTATGCAAAACAGCCTTCAAAGTCACTCAGCCCTAAAACAAGCCTCTTTTCCACATATATCATCTCCACCTCTGTGTCCTCTTTGCAGGTTCTCATTCAAAATGCCACCCTGGCAGGAGGAGTAGCAGTGGGTACCTGTGCTGACCTGTCAATCCACCCTTTTGTTGCTATGTGCATTGGGAGCATTGCTGGAATCATCTCTGTCCTTGGGTTCCACTTCCTGACTGTAAGTGTTGAGGACCCACCTCTGCTTTCATTTACTTATTGCTTCATTGGCTTTACTGGAGCTCCCTTGGTTTGCTAGAAAGGGAGTTTAGAAACTGGCTGATACAGTATAGAGAGTGAGCTCTAGATAACAGTTATTTTTAAATCAGTGTGATTTAAATATATGCTTATGAGCTAACTCCAGTCCATCACCTAGCTAAAAACAGAGAAGGATCACAAATATATTAGAGTTCATTAAAGTTGGGATTTCTGTTCAAGGAGCTGCCAGAATTTTGCTCCAAGCCCATGTTTCAGTGAAACAGGATTAATTACATTTCAGTCTTTTAAAATTTCTAAATAGATCTGTAATAAAAATACACTTTTGAAGTATAAAATGGAATTGTTTCATGTGCAAAATGTAGAAAAAAAATATTCTGACTGAAACTGTTTAAACTGGCCTTTCGTGATGGAGAAACATTCTGGAAGAAAATAGCTGACTAGCAGACTCAGAACAGGCATGTACGTGTTACTCTTTCAACCTTTGCTGCAGTGGCTGAAAAGATTAGGAACATCAGTGGACTGTCACGTGTTTTGTATCATTATATTTATGGTGGTAGTTTGGACATTTGTACCATTATACCTACATACTTGGGTTTCTCTGCATATAAACAATTTCACAATGAAGGGAAAGATAGCAGGTTTTATAGCTAAACTTTGTGTACATGAAATAAGTTAAATTGTTTCTTGTACTTCTGCACTACTTTCTTTTGCTTATCATTCTAGAAATAATGGAAGCCTGTAAACTTACTATAAACTTCATATTTCCTCTTATTTCAGCCTTTGTTGGCATCCAAGCTGAACATTCAAGACACTTGTGGAGTTCATAACTTACATGGTTTACCTGGAATACTGGGAGGTATTGCTGGCATCATAGTAACTGCAATAAAAGAGGTAGATAGGTGAGTTATAGAGAGAAGAGAGAAAGGAATTTATTGATTTTTGTAGGTCTATCTTAATTTTCCACCTTCCTTGGATCTAATATTTTTATTTTTAATTTTTGTTCACAAAATGCATCTTTGACTTAATGTCAGACATTGTGTTCTGGTTTAAATAAGACTCTTCTTGGTATCCTGCCTTTAGCACACCATTTATACGCCAAGCTTGTTCCAAATTAGAAGCACAAGTAAAAATAAATAAATCAAAAACCATTCAAACGTAGAAGAATCTTTATTATGATTCTACAATTATGCTGCTGGTAACTGTAAGATTTCCAAGAAAACTGGCAAAATGGGCTATTTCCACTATCTTGAAAGACTCCAAGTAAATGAAATGCTGGTCTTTTTGACAAAGGGGAGCATCGTCTAAAGGCTTACAAGGCACTAATAACCTTTTCAAAAAACTTGTTTTCATCTGTAGTCTAAAACAAAACGAAAATAAAATCAGGATTTCTGTCTTGTACACAGCAATGGCAGGATATTTTCCTATAAGCCATCTTGTCCAGCAGACAGCAAGTGCAAAGTTGTAAGACCAATTATCAGTCTCAAAGTGTAACAATTTTTTGATTGTCAATGGTTTGGTTTTCTGCCCTTTTCAGGAACGGTGTCCGGCTTACTCCTGGCATGCAGGCTGCTGCCCTGGGCAGTACAATTGGAATTGCACTGGTGGGTGGAGCATTGACAGGTCGGTACGACGCATATAGCAACTGAAATACACGTGAATTTAGAGGTTTGCCTATGGGGAACTTCAAGGTATCAACAATTTCATGTGAATAATACAAAATAGAAAAATAGAAATAATGCATGATGGCATACTGGCAGAAACTTGAATATGGAAAAGCAGTTTTCTAATAATTTTGTCTTCGAATGAAGCCTAGATATCTTACTGAATACATGCTTCGAAGATACTGGGTTGTATATATAAGAATATTAAGATGTTCTGGATGGAATTCTCTAGATTCGGACACTTAAAATTCTGAACAGAAACTAGTTTGAGATTAAGACATATTCATTTAGGTGTCATATGTTTCCATGTGATTGTGGATACTTTCCAAACAAAAATGCAGGCTGAAATAGAAAATTCCAGTCTGAAATCTGGGAAAGGTTTGAGCAATTAAAAACAAGCTCTTATTCACATCGACATGAAGAAACCTGCATCACCTCTTGTAATGAGTGACCTGATGTCCCAAGACGGTTGAGCATTTCTGTAGACTAGGAAATGAGTCAGAAAAATTAGATGACTCCCCAGGGCACATCCGAGGAACTTTTATTTGGGCATTTTGTCTTTTTTTTAACCTCTGATGCTGTTTTCCCTGCAGGTGGTATTCTAAAGTTGCCCTTCTTGGGACAAGCATCTGACCAGAACTGCTTTGATGACTCTGTTTATTGGGAGGTAAGATAAAACCTCTCTTTATTTTCACTATGTTTGAAGATGTACAGCACACCAGTCCTACTTTCCTGGGGTTTGCGGTTCGCACACATGAGTCAGCTTTCAAAATTGTTGCTCTGCCTCAGGCTGGGAATTTATCAAGGCCACCTTCAGGATTTTTTTTGGACTTGCTAGCTAGTTGTGCCATTCACATTGGACTAACCTTGAACAAAAAGCAGAAAGAGAGCGAGCAAATTGAGACCTCAGTTGAGCTCTTTATCTCTCTTTTAAGTGCTCACTGTGTCATGTATCCTCTTCCTTCTTGTAGTTTAGACACATGATATTTGCATTTTTGGCTATATGGTGCTGCTTTTCTAGTGTCATCTAGAATTTCATTCTGACTGAAATTTAAAGCACTTTTTCAGTATTTGTAGGGTGAGTCTCCCTTTGGCTGAGCAGAAGCTCTTCTGCTGCCTGGTTGAATGATCTGACCACTGAGGTTATCAGAAGACGATGGGCATCCTGGCACTATTCTTTTATACATGAAGACACAAACAATGGGGCTGAGAACAAGTACATCTGAAATAGTCCTGCTAGGCTCCCTTTATGCTCAATGAAGAGATGGCTCTAGATTGCAGTTCATTTGAATACTTCCAGATCTATGTTAGGTTACATGAATTCAAACCTTGAAAGTCTCTATATCCCTCACTGATAATGAGAGACCTTTCATTGCCGACCTCAAATGTAGAGCTCTATGCCGTAAAAACCTAGATTTGATCAGTTGATTCCCACATACATGTCTGAGTTGGATGCCTACAGTCAAGTGCAGAGTAGAAATTCAGACATACCTTTCCTCTTGGCTAACCTAAGAAGCTCTCTGTACTGTTTGTAGGCTTTCTGCATCTCCCTTCATTAGAGACTGATGACAAATTCTTAATTTAGGCAGTCTGAATTTTATCCTTTATACCAGGACAAACTCGAAAAGGCAAAACAAGAAGAAATACATGATACACATTTCTTGTAAATAAGATGCCATGAACCCAAGAGGAGATTTTATTAGTTTTTTAATGAGTTAAATTCCAGTATGAACCACACAATCTAGCTTTTGGTGAGAGAAAGTTTGCAGTCTAAGGGGAAGTTTTGAGACAAAAGATCAGCTGTAGCAATGACAATCAGAAAAAACAACTTTTAATGACAGCTTTGCAAGTCATTCGCTGTTTGGCCTCGGTAAAGTGAAAGGACTGGTTTTTGGCAAAACCTGAAATAGGCTGTCATATGTAAATGATAAAAAGTGTCAGGAAAAGGAAAGTTTTAAAGTGTGGCTGAAGAATTCACAGCCTGTGTTGACCAGTGATAATAATGCAACCCTACTCAATTGAAGGTCCTGTAGTATCAGTAGAACTGCTCAGAAATATTCTATTCTAAGTGAGCTTTATCAGGTAATGGGAAGGGACATTGATATTTGGCATACAACATCATTCACATTTCATTAGAGATGGTCATCTTGTTTCTTTAGAGCTCTTTGGAAATATCAGATATTAATTTTGCACTCTCATAGCTAACATCAGTGTTAAGGAATTCTTTTATTAAGAAAACCCTGAATTCATCCCTCAGAATTCAGAACTGATGGTTCGTGTCAGGCTGGGTCAATGTTAATAAATAGACACATAATATATGTAAACAGAATGACATTCTCAGTGCACCTTAGACTCCTTTTATGGCAAAAGGAAGTCTATATCGCATCAACTGAACTCTTGCTCTGATTTTCATGGCAGGTTCCAGAAGAGGAGAAACCACGTGAAATTCACTCCAACAACTATGATGAGCACAGCAGATTTGAAGCCACCATGTAGAAAAAGAATCCGTCTGTAACATTTGTCCTAATGATGCTCTTTTCAGTTTCTAATGCTAAAAAACAACATCCAAGTATTGTCCTAACCGCACTAAGTTATCAAGAAGGGGCTGTAGCTAGTTATATTTTTGTGATATAAAACAAGCTTAATTTTAGAATACATAGTCATTGTGACAAGCATGGGTGAATTAATTAGATCCTTCCAATCTATTTGTTCATCAGAAAAACCCACCACAAACTGCTCTACAAAATGATCCGTATTTTACCTTTTTTCATCACTGAGTAAATATAGCCATTGAAACAATCTTTGTGTTTCAAACCTATTACAGGATACCGTATTTAACTGTAAAATTTCTGAGTTACAGTCACATCCTTCAACTGTGTAGGAGTAATCAAGAAGAAATGGATTGATATTGTTTATTTGGATTCTAACAAGCTTTTCATCAGAGCATCCCAGATTAACTTTTTAAGAAAGTGTGTTGCCCTATTTTTGGATGGGGGAGAAAATGTGCTGTACTTTGAAGATTGGTTATGACAGAAAACAAAATGTTAAAATCATTTTCAGGGCAAAGCACAGAATATAGTGATTGATGAGGTATACTAAGTGGCAATACGAGTATAAAGATTCTGTGTTAATAGATTTATTGAAAGGGAGAAGAAAGTGAAATGGTGAAAAATTTCATTATTGGCATACATTTATTTAGACTGTTTCAAGGAGACAATAAGGCAATTGAGTAGGAGCTATGAAAAACATTAATATGTCTTATTATGTCCAACAGTAATAAGTGGATACTAACACTGTTAATGTCAATAGATATAAACTGAACTAAATGCTAGCTCCAAGAAAAAGCGTGAGTTGTTAGGAACTGATCAGAAACCAGCTATGTTCAACCTACGGAAGACTCAGTGGAGAACTTCTGTGTGGCGAGTTGCTACCTTTTAAGTTACTGCCTCCTAAAACAAGAGAAAGTGGAAAGAAGAAAATTGAAGCTAAATTAAGGTAAATTAACTCCACCTGGGAAGTGATGATAATGGCTGCTCAATTAAGAGAGACAAAAATCGAGGTATCTGAAGGAACTCTAGGAGATGACAGCTGGGAGCAGAGTCACGCATCTGTGTCTATCTACATGGGGTAATCCATTGAGAGGCAATGGATGGGAGATGAAAATCTAACAGAAAGATCACAGTGTCTCTAAGCATTATTCAGACACAGAAAGCTACCACTGATGTCTCAGAAGGACAAGCTGCAGTGGATGAACTTTCAAGACTTTTTTATATTAGCATTTTATTTCAAGTGTTACTTATCAGATTTAAGGGGAAAACTCCTCTCATATAAAATAGCACAGATATTTTCAGTTCTGCTGATGTATTTTTCCTTGAAAAACTTTAGAAAGATACTAGACAGGGCTTTCCTACATGTTATATTAGCTGTATACTGCTATATATGTCAGATTTCTATGACTGAAAATACATTTGTTACAACACACTTTAGTTCAGATATGCTCTTTGGAAGATGTGCAATGACTGACTCTTTTCTACCTTGTTGGCTAGAAGACATCTTTTATCCTTTCAAAGTTTTCACACAATCATTTTTGTAAAAACTGAGAAGGCATTTAACAATGCAAATGCTGCATATGTAAAGATTTTAGAAGTATTTTGTGCGTAATTTACAAACACGAAGTATTGAAGTACTTGAAAAAGATTCCATATGTAGACAGAATTTAAAAATCTTATCGTGAATACATGAAGCTCACCCCTCAAAATCCTGCTTGGGGATTCAGAGGGTCTTTCATTCACCTACAGCTGTAAGGTAGTTTCGCTGATTGTGAATGTTGACCACAAACGAATACCTGAGTGAGAAAGTACGACTCACTGTGAGTAAATCTTTCAGAATGATGCCCTCAATAGTTATCTTTAGTTCTTTGAAACAAAAGGGGAAAAAATAAACTCTGCAGTTTTGTTCTCCAGTTCTCTGTATAATCTTTCCATAGTAACCCAGACCCTCATCCACTAAGTACTCATTTTTGTCCTCTGCCTTTTTTCAGAAGATTACTGCCGCAGAGAAATCAGTCCTTCAGGTTCTCTCAAAGAAGAGAGCAGGGAAATGGATCCCTTTACATAGAGCTTTATTCCACCTAACCTAGCTATCATTCTCAGGAAATTCTTTGTTTCCTTTTTGACAAAGAAGGACCCTAGAAGTAGGGCCTGTAGCGATAGGATGAGGGGCCTGTAGCGATAGGACAAGGGGTAATGGTTTTAAACTAAAAGAGGGGAGATTCAGACTAGATATAAGGAAGTATTTTTTTACACTGAGAGTGGTAAAACCCTGGCACAGGTTGCCCAAAGAGGTGGCAGATGCCTCATCCCTGGAAACATTCCGGGTCAGGCTGGACGGGGCTCTGAGCAACCTGATCTAGTTGAAGATGTCCCTGCTCGTTGCAGGGCGTTGGACTAGATGACCTTTAAAGGTCCCTTCCTGCCCAAACCATTCTATGATTCTATGATTCTAAGTCTAGCTTAGCCTGGGAAACTATATTTCAGATGTCTGAAACCATGTGAGGAGTATATGACTTTAACAACTGGAAGAGTGATTACAAATGCATCTGTGAAAAACATTTTGATAGGTCCGTTCTGATGTTCACAATACTTAAAAACTAACAAATAATACAGAAAAAGCATTAGGACAATTAAAAATGTAAGAAGCATGTGTTGTAAAAACATCAAACAAGAAACAGGACTGTAAGTGATCATTTGAACAACGTTGTGCAGCCAGATGACTAAACCCTTATGTGAAGTTAAGCTAAATGAACAGGATGTGAGAAACTATAGACCATTATATGAGAAAATTGCTGGATGTGACAGGAAACACTCTAATAAGAATTACAGGTAACACCATGAAAAATGAAAATTAAGTTACATGAGAAACGGCCTAATAGCACAGATGATTGTAGGGGAGAATTGGGGACCTTCTGGGGAGCATAACCTTGAAAGGCCAGCAGTGCCCCTGTAATCATAGCTGAAATACCAACCTCAGGTACAGATGTAGCAAATCTGAGACCAAACAAAATTCAATTAGTAGTAGGCACAGATGGGAAAGGCGAAGAAATAGGAAAAGGGACAATGAGGCATGCAACAAAAACTCAATGAGGGCTGTCTGGGGTATCTGTCAGACAGTCCTGAGACAGATCACTGTAGCCCAGAGCAAGACAATAAATCAAATCTCTTGTTTTTATCATCCATATATGTTTGATTTCCTCCTGTGGTCTCCACCCTGCTATGGTGGGGCCTGCTGATCATGCACAACCCAAAATTCATTCATTCCCTATAGCCCGAAGCCTTAGACAAGTGACTCAGCTCGAGATAGATGAATCCAGGCCTTATGGTTTGACCATCCTATATGAAAAGACTGAACACAGAATTTTCCCAGCATATTTCAGACTTTTTCCAGCATGTTTCAGACTGCTCTTCACCCTGGAGAGACTCTCTCTATGCAACAGACGGTGCACAAAGATGTCTGTGATGGTGTCATCACGAAATGAAATACAGCAGTTGTTGGCTTTCTGGATAACCTTTGTTTAATCAGAGCTTTAAAAATTACTTTCTTTCAATGTGACTGTGCCCTCGAGGTGTATGATTTGTTTTTCCTAAGGTTCTTTACCCTAATCACTCACCTCCATGCTTCAGATGTCAGTGGCATTCGGTTCTCTGTCTTAGGGTATTTTCTTTGGTTGGTTTTTTCCAAACTAATTAAGGCTTTGAATACCCTGAGTCAGTAGAGCTTCTTTTGTATATAGTTAAAACTCCTGTGTAATATGTTACTGGGCACTATGGAGAGGTGTCCAGCCTTACAGAAGGTTAAAATGTTTTTTAAGAACACTTTTGCTCGTCAACGAGGGAGCCATACACTGTCAGGAAAGGAACGCAAGGAGTTAAACGAGACACAGGGTGGAGGATGAGCTTTGAGGATGGGACTGAAAAGTAAACCAAAGTTAAAGCACAACTACTCTAACTTTAAGGTTCACGATGACTAGCATTTCTTTTCTTTCTCATGGAAGACTGCCAATGTTTTGTCCTCTCCAATAACCACTGAACACTCTGTCTTACCTTTGTTCTGACTTTGACTTGTTTTTACATAAAAAAGCTTAACTAAGGAGGTTTTTTTAAAGTGAGTAAAAACTCATTCAGTATCAACATTTATTAAGCTGTGCATAAAAATATCTGAAAAAGAGGAGTTAAATGGCAGCAACTGTGTGTAACTGTCAACTTGAAAAGAGATTCTACCACCAGGATGCTGAAAGCTTTTTCTTAGATAACTGTCATGCTTGGAAGAAACCTTAGAAGACTGTATTTTCAAATTAGTAGCATTTTGGAGGTTATGTAAGCCATCTTTTAAAAGATATTTTCTGTATCCACTCCTAATCAGAAAACAGATCTCTTTCTCTGTAAGGGTTAAACTGACAGAAGCCACTGGGATTGGTGGTTTTCTAAGTGAAAACTTCAAATTTAATGTTTCTAATGCAGTGTATATCTTTTTTCCTTTTTTTTTTTTTTTGAAAGAGATTCAATACAGTTAGATTAAATTTTAATGAAATTAAACAAAGCAGTTGGACTTAAAGAAATAAAACTTTTGTCTTATTATTTCCTCTTGTTAGCAATTATTTCTTATTTAAACTAACCAAAGGTCTTATTGACACTCAAAGCTTATTGACACTCAGCCCTTTTCCAACACACCAGTAGATGATCGTAACTCTGAAGACTGTCTTACAGATATTCAGTACTACCTCTCTCAGAGCAATATCTTTGTATTTCACTACTGAAAGGCAAATTTATTTTAAAGCCATTTACTGAACATTTGCCTACAAAATTCCTTTTAACCTTTGTATTAAAACCTGTTGCTGATTAAACGCATTAATTGAATGATCAGATGATCAATTGTATTTGTTTGTTATTTCTTGGGGACATACAGTCTTCTTGCTCTCTCACTGGGATCAACGTGTTAACAAAGTATGTACGGTGAGGCTCGTGCCTAAAGAGAGCTCTTCCTCTTCTTCACAAGCCTCCTGCAGAAGTTCACCTTTCACTTTCCCCTAGGAGTTTCCATCTCAGACCTGGACCTCTTCCCCTCCATCGGGTTTTTCATCCACTCAAAGCCTTATAAGGTCTACACTATACCACCTTCCTAGAGCTTTTCTCAGATGTATTTCTGACTCAGAAACAAAAAATGTATACATTCAGTACAACATATATTAACAGTCCACTGCCACATACGTATCCCTACACCTATGCATCTTCTCATCAAGCAAACAGGCCAGGGATCAGGTTCTGGTACTGCACAGATCACATACCCGCTCAACGACACTTTCTCCTCCCTGACCCCCAAGGCAGACCTTGGTTCTTTGCACATTCCTCCAAATACAGACACACACACAGAGATGCACACAAGTACTAGTACAACCTACTGCAAGAAAATGATAGATATTGTCCCGGTTCAGAACTACTGTGCAAACACATTGAAGAGTACCGGAGGAAATACGATACTTGGAACTAAGAACTAATTTACTTCAGAATAGTATGCATAGTAATGAGATCCACTGAACTCTTAAAAAAAAACAAACCCAACTTTCCCACTTTAGGATGAAACTGCCTCCACCATTGTCTTCAAAAATGCAAAGATGCTTGCTTTATTGTGAGTGACATAGCTAATGTGATCAGATGCCCCAGTTTTCCAGCAAATTTGGCCAATGACCCCTATGTCTGTATCCAGTTTGGGTATTTTTTCTTGAGTTCATGTTAGGTGAGTAGAATTGGGACAGTGAAAAGAATGACTCTTGCTCTACTAAGAGCAAGAGATGACTAAGCACCACAAGAATCTTCTCCTGTTCCTAAAAGAACCTCCAAGTTCTCCTTATGCATCATGTAAAACACCATAGAGCAAAGAAGTATTTCACTATCATAAACTTAAAAAACACTTCAGAAACAACTCATCTCATTCAAGACGTGTTTCTAGAGACATTGCCTGTCAGACCTTGGAGGAGCCACGAATATTGGCCCAAAGCAGGATCTTGAATCTCCACATCAAAATAAGGCCAAGGGGAAATGTTGCCAAGCAGGGAAGAAACGCTCACAGCCTGTCACTCACGTCTGTGACAATCTCACCCTGCTCGGCTCACTCACTACCTGCCAGCACCTGCCAGAGACCTGCTGGAGGAAATCAGCAGGACTGAGCAGGCAAGGGCAATGGGGTGAGAGGGGCTGTCTCCTTCTCCCACGGCATTGCAAGAGATGCCCCCAGTTCCCACAGTGTCCTTCCAATAACCTAGAGATCCTTGTACAGGCAGGTAAATGCTGTGCTTGTTCTGAAACTCTGCACAGACCTAACCCTGGACCCATCTCTTGGGAAACGACTCAGAATTGTCGCTTCCTTTTGTATCTCAGGAGTCAGTATCTGACTCATTCTTTGTTAATCGTTAAATCCCAGATATAGGTGGAAAGAATTACATTCTCAGTGCCTTTTTACCTCCTTTGGGGAGGTGGAGTAGCAACAGGCCAACTGGCACACAGCTGGACATAGGCCCTGGACTTTTTCCAGGACACCTTCCAGGTAGGTGAGATGTCCTGATCTTTCCTCCAGAGACCCTGGGGGCAGCATCAGACTTGGGGCAAGCTGGTACAAAAGCAAGCTTGCTCTAGCTTCTCTTCCAGGCTCCCAGCCAGGTGCCCATACTCTCTTTCTCTAGGTTTTCGCACCTCCATCCCCTGGGGGGGCTGACTCCTGTGTTGTGGGGGCTGTGTTGTGCCTTGTTGTTGTTGTGTGGTGGTTGGCTTGCGTGGGTTGGTTTTTTTTTTTTTGTTTTTTGGTTTTTTTTTTCAGGTTGGACTTGATGATCTTACAGGTCTTTTCCAACCGTAGTGATTCTGTGATTCTGTGATTCTGTGACTCCTCTCCTATGCCTTTGTTCATGACTCTGCAGGGATCCTGATGCTATAAAGAGTCAGGGACAAGGGGGTCTGCCTGGGCATCTCACCTCACACAGCCTTCATGTTCTCACCTCAAGGTCATGTACAATTTAGTTCTCTACACTTCTACTGGAAAGCTCTTCCAAACACTGTTCTGAAGGCTGCAGCTCATCTTCTCTGGTCGGTCTCAATGAAAGCCCTGGAAGGTTTCTTCTCCATGGCTGCTTCTTTTAACACCTCCTTCTCTGCTGCTCACTCTCTTAGACTCTAAGACACACAAGTCAGACTGTACCTCAGCCCTCTTTCCTCAACCAACAGAGGCCATATTTTCTCATTTTCCCCTCAGCTTTGACTCCCATTCAGAAATAATGATGCAAGCTCTTCTCTCCACCTCTCTTCCTGAAAAGGTTACAGCTGCATGTCAAAGGCAATTGCCACAGATGAAGATACCCTACTGTACAACTGGCTCTAGGTTGTCCTGTTTGAGCAGCAGTGTTGGACCAGATGACCTCCAGAGCTCCCTTCCAGCCTCAACCATTATGTCAAAATCAGGAACATGTAACTCAGGGATTATCTGACCAGTTTCAGCTTCTGGTTTTGGAAGAGAAAGTGCCCCCTGCCCTCTATTCACTTTAAAGGAAGCTGAGGTGATCAGATCAATACAGACCTCACCATTTGGCCAGATCAGTCTAACCCTACATTTCACTCTGCTTGAACTCCTGCTGGAACAAAGATGTGTGTGCTACAACAAATTATATAGCTAGCTCAGAGGAGCTTGGCATTGAGTTCTTCTCTTGAGTACTTCTGATCAATGCAGCTTTCCACTATAGGACCCACAGTGTATCAAGGCCATAAATCCACATTCATGTTACTCAAAAGGAATCTTCAGCACTGTCTCAGATCCCTTGTCAGCTGAGCTTCTGCTCTTGTCAAGACCTGGCATCCTCAACATCTTCCGTAGAGAGAGAAGAGAAAGCCTGAGCAACCCATGGAACCTCTTCCTTCTTCTCCCAACTCTTCCCACTCTCAAAGTTCAAGGAAGTGTTTGGGTTGCTGTTTCTAAATTGGACTTATGCCCACAGACATCTCTGCCAACGCACGGGACCAGTTTAGACGTCATCCATTAACCAATAACCATCATAGGGTAAAGTGAGCGCACATGGTGGTGAGAGTGCCTAGTAGGGATTCTCCAAGGGTAAAACATTTCTACCATTTCTTAGAGGTGAAGCTCATATCTCTGTATGTGTAGAAGCACTGTTAATGCTTGAAACTCTTAACTTCTGACAGGAGATTGCACTCTTTGCCTGATTTTTCATCTTCTCAGCTAAGCCTTTGCTGAAAGACAATGGATTGGGTGAATCTCGTTCCTGCAGGGTTACTGTTTATACTCATTCTCCTGCTGATACTGAAAATACAACATGTCTGGAAAAGCCACGCAAAAGGGAACTTCCCCCCAGGACCCAGGCCTTTACCCATCATTGGAAATCTGCACATCATGGATCTGAAGAGACCTTACCTGACAATGCTAGAGGTAACTTCTGTTGTTTCTTTTCTTAGAGCTCTCTGTCTAAGGCACTCACTGACCCCCCAAAAGGGATACAATTTTTTCTCTGGACAGGTAGATGCAAATTCAACAGAATTAATTATCTGCAGTAACTGCTTTTCCTATCACTGATAGGACACTGATATTGTGTCAGTGCAGGGGAACTGAACTCCAGCCACATCAAGAGAATTGACCTATTTCTCTAGAACACAGGAAATTCTGGGGTTCTCCAGACAAGGGTAACTAGAAGAGAGCGGCCCTACAATTCCTACAGGAACTTCCACCAGAGGCTGCTGAAACATTAGTGAGGAGACCAGACCTTTCTGGAGGCTGTTTGGTGGACTCAGCCATTACGGAACTGACAGAAAACAGCTTCTTGATCCTATGCCTTCATCCTCACCATGAAGGAGGAACTTTCCTAGTTTCCCAAAGCAAAGTAGGAAACAAATAAACACTGCTTAATTTTTCATATCTGGTGGCAGTAAACTCCAGGACTTCAGGGAAGATGGTGTGTTACAGTCAGATAGTGTATGATTTTTGGGGTCCTCTCACTGCAATACTCCTCAAAGCCATGAACAGGAAACCTAAGGGTTCCAGACAGTTCCTGTGCCCTGATGTACTACCACCTTGAAAACTGGTCTCCTTCTGGGTTAGGGAACATATCCCCTATGAGTTCACAGCTTCTCAATCAAAAGTTAACTACAGAATCCGTGTAGTGGACACAGTTACCTCAAAACTCAAAATGAAGCCATTCTTACCATGTTTTCCTGGATTTCATTCCCATGTGAGCCATGCAGTCTATTCCTGCCTGGTTGTGGCTGCAGCTCTTGTACCTTGCCACTAAAGGCAATAACTCCAGATGCACCTAAAGGCATAACTCCAGACTATTTAAGAGTTGTTACTCACAATTCCAGCTGATATGTACCTCCCCAGATTTGTACACCAGGAACTGAACAGGTTTTGCCATGATTACTGAGAAATTCACTTTCCGTTTGTATTCTTTTATTGTCTTCTTTTATTATCTTCTTTTATTGTCCCCTTTCATCCCACTAGTTATCCAAAACATATGGCCCAGTCTTCAGCATTCAGATGGGACTAAGGAAAATGGTGGTGCTATCAGGATATGACACAGTGAAGGAGGCTCTGGTGAACCAGGCAGATGCATTTTCAGGGAGACCTAAAATACCAGTCATTGGAAAAAGAGGAAAAGAAAATGGTGAGTGTGCTGTTCAGTTCCCCATACATCTGCCTTCTGCAAAGAACGGTGAGACTTTCTCCATGGACAGGAGAATGCAGAACCTCTCACTTTGTTTTGCTAAACATGTGAGGCAATGGAAACGAGGAGGAAATTGAACAGTGTGTGGTGATATCCATCGGGGATAAGGAGAGATGACACTCTTAATTACACATAAACGTGTAATTTAGAGGTCTGAAACTGCAGCTGAGTCTTCCCTTAGAGGTGACATGTTGAGGAGCTGACATAGGGGCATCTCCTGATCTCTTCCCACAAAGGCCACCCCTGCAGCCACCCAGCTACCAAAACCTGGCCACATACATAAACCCAATACAAGCTGGCAGAGAAGTGTCTATTACATCAGCAGCACTGTCTCCAAATACTCCTTGTGAGATTGATATTACTGAATGCTTATTTTAGATTTTTTAGTTCAATTTACATTTGAGAATAAATCTCTCTTTAAGAGAGAATAAACAATAATCCAAGCCTTAAGTTTGCTTCCCCAGAGGGAGCTCACTCTTGCTCTGAGTTCTTCTGGTGCAGATTTCACCCTCCACAAGTGTTAGACCCTAAACCTGATCTTTCAATTCCCATAAATATTGATGGGACAGATGGAAGTAGGGACATAAGAGATTGTCTTCTCCAGACAGGAAAGCAAGGGTGAGCACATTTGTATCTTGTGACCAGCACTGAGTAACCAATGTATTGTTAAGTGCCAACATATCTGCAAATGTTTTATTTCCTCACTGGGGACAGTTTCTTGAACAAGACTCTAAACAAGAATAAGAGAGCAAGGTGCAAGGAGCATGAACAGCAGCACCAGCTTGACTGAAATTTTCTCTGCAGATGCCACTGAGAATTCTCTGCTGATTTTCTAGTGTATAGGAGGGTGGGATTACCCCCACCAAGTGGGGAGATCTTCCAAACAGATGCCCGTATTTGAAGTTTCATTTACTCTCTACAGTCTATGTAAGAACACAGGCACTCTTGAGAGAGGATGCATCTCACCTAAGGGAGACATCTAAGGTTAATGAGCAAACTCATCATCCCAGGTGATGTCCCAGAGGCACAAATCCAACTCTCTGTTCTAAACAAAGCTGAACAAAAGCCTTCATGTCTCAGGGCACATCAGACGCCTCATGAACTCAGAACAATGGCTGCTTCCTGCAGAGCTTTCTCCTGACATATCTTTCCTGTCTTATTTCATTCCACGTGGGGACACAACATGTCTTGAGGGCTTGACAGGTTTCATGCCAGCACTTGTCTTTACCAGGATTCAGGGTAGATGAGGAATCTTTGCTCTCATGATGAAATTTCTATTTATGTATTTTCATTTTCCATTTCAGGAGTTATATTTTCTGATGGAGAAAACTGGAAAGTGATGCGAAGATTTACTCTTGCAACGTTGCGAGACTTTGGAATGGGCAAGAAAGCCATAGAGGATCGTGTTGTAGAAGAGTATGGATGCCTGGCAGACATCATTGAGGCACAGAAAGGTGGGGGGAATCTTACCTTCATAACACTCTGATTTTCCTCAAGCCTCCTACAAAAATGCCAAGGGTCAAGGAAGAAGAGTCTCTGAACTCTTTCAGAGATCTAGCTTTCTCCAACATCCATGCTCTGAGGAGTTTATACAAGCTGTCTGTCTCTGTCTCTCTACCTGGCAATTGCCTGACATGCAAATGAAGAACATTCATTGAGGCATTGGCAGTCAAACATGGAGTCAGACATCAAACAGCACATCTGAGAAGAGTAATTTGTTCCTCTATGTGCAGCATCTTTGATTGATTTAGTGGCATTGGGAGAGCAGAAGGCTATTGCAAGGACTTGCCTGCCTATACTAAAAAATTGATTGTCCCTAAAGTCACTTGTCTGGGAAACCCCTTCCAACAGGAGGCAGAACATCCAGTTACACATTTTGCCAGCATCATCCAAGATTATTTCTCACTAGGCTCAGTTACCAACAGCAGGACTTCAGTAGGTAGCTCTTTCAACCAAGCAGACTTGGGATAAAACCAGATTTCTATATCATCATTCTAGTTGAGGCTTCAAGTCCTCATCTTGAACCCCTGAAAGCACGAGCTGTATCCAGCTGCAAAGGGGATGCACCAGAGGGATCTAGAAGCTGTAGAAGTGAGAGCCCCAGCAGGAAAGATTGAGTGATCAAGGGCTACTGAGTTAGGCAATTGGACCTAGAGGGCCTAAAGGGACACAGTCCAACTCTCATAGTGGGGATAACTGACAGCCCGGGATGGCACCGATGGGGGAAGTGGCAATGCTGAGTTTCCCTTATACCAGGAAACTTTAAGATCATGTATGCCCAAACAGAGCAGCCTGGAAAAAGGCCACAAAGACCCAGGGCCTCAACAGTCTTGGAGAAAATGGAGGGGAGCACAAAAGACTTGCATTCAGTCTCTGGTCTGTTGAAATGCTGTCAGGGATGTGCAAACCCTGAGATGGGGGAGCCCTTTCCTCCTGCCAGGTCTGCGCCTATCATGTCTCAGACTTCACTAAGCCTCTGCATGCTACTTTAATTAATTAGAATAACTATTGACTTTGTTGTTTGCACCACCTTTTCCCATGCTAGGAAAGCCCCTTGAGATGACTCTGATGATGAATGCTGCTATTGCTAATGTCATCGTATCCATATTGCTTGGAAAGCGATATGACTATGAAGACCCCACATTCAAAAGGCTCCTGTCATTGGTGAATGAAAATTTCAGAGTTATTGGAACTCCATCAGTTTCGGTAATTCATGCTGTTTGAATATTGCTCTTCAAAAGCATGATTATACAGTGGTATATAATGCTGATCATTGCAACACATTTGTCTGTGCATGACAAATGAATCCTGAAATGGTAGAAAGTGGACCTCTGATGCTATTTATGGATTTCTCTTAGTAGCATAGCCTGGGAAATTATAAGTTCCTCCTTTCATGAAGAATTGAACAGCATGTAATACAATACAAGGATTGTGTCCCCTAGCAATAGAAGTTGGTCATTATTCCCCATCTCCCATTACAAACAAGGTCAAAATCAGTGTGGGAATGCCTATAACTGCCTCTAACTACCTCTTAAACTTGAGACTCCCAATTCTAACCAGTGTGGAGAGGGAGGGATGAATTCTATAGGAGTGGAGAGGTAGGAAATTGTGTGAAGGACATATGCATAAACATGGGATTTCTAGGCCATAATCAACTAGTGTGATTAATATTCAGTGTAAGAGGGGATAAATTTTAACCATTTTACACAGTTGGCCAGGGACAAAGGAGGACAAAGGAATGTATTGCATGATGAGTATAAGACTATACACCATTTTATGTAAGAGCTTTTCTTAATATATGCTGTTGAACTGTGATACATCTGCTTAACATCTGGGTTTTTTTCCTCACTATCTCTGCATCTTGCAGTTGTACAACATGTTCCCAGTCCTTGGATTCCTCCTGAAGGACCACAACATTTTTATTAAGAATGTAAAAGAAATCAATGCTTTTATCAAGGTGACTTTCATAGAACATCTCAAAGCCCTAGACAGAAACAACCAGAGGAGCTTCATTGACACTTTCCTTGTGAGACAACAAGAGGTAATTGAATCCTAGCAGCTTCTTCAAATCTCACTTTCTTTTCAAGGTTTGGTAGATAAACAAATGTTCTTCAGTAGGGAACTAGTATGTGCAAAAGTCCTACCAAACACTGTGGTCGGACTAAAAGACTGTGCAGTCATTTCAGCTAGGAGATAAATTGATCACAGACAAGCATCTGTTATGTGTCCCCAGTAATATATCAGGAAAACACAAAACACTATTTCAGCAAGCAAAGTGTGAGAAGCTGTCATTACCTGTAGTTTAAAATCCCTTTCTGTACCCCAGAATTTCTGACTCTTTCTTTAAATTCACATCCCCATTTGTAGAGACATACCCAGGGAAAGCTCTAGGCCCAGGACTCTTCGGTACATATTTCTCAGTTTCAGTTGCCAGCTCACACAAGATTTCACTTACGTGCTTCAACAAAACTCTAGTTTTACAGTTCTTGTAAAAATGTGGCAGTGTTGGTACCCAGCCCTCACCTCTATGTGGTATGGCCTCATGAGGTTTCAGCCCGTCTGCTATAGCAAAAGCATGGGTTGGCTGCTGGATTACAGGGGAACATGAACTACCCTTCTAGGCTCTCTTTTGATGCTAGTGGCAGGTAAAGGCGATATCATCATGGACCAGGTTCCTAGTACCTCTTGAGTTCGTGTCAAAACCCAGCCCTGACAGCAAATTTATTTTTCTTCCCAACAAATCTCATCCTGCAAGATGCTCTGCTCCATGACCCATGGGCAGAAAAACTCGGAAGTGAATGATTTAATCACATGGGTGGCCCCAGTGACTGCTCTTTCTTTTCCAAAACGTTCTTGTTATCACAGACATTATCCAAGCTGAAGACCCTTGTTGTCTTGAGCGTGTATTCTAGTGGGCAGCATGGGCAGTCCAAACACTCTATCTCAAGAGTCAGCTTAGAACATGTTTCTCAAGGCATGCCCTCAAATCCTTCTTATCCTTTACACTTAAGTCCTCCCTGAGGGCTGCATATGAAAGTTTTCCCCTGTTCTTCAATGAAAAAGTGCTTTCTTGAATCTTTAATCAGCAGATATTATTATTGTTTCATATCTCCAGGAGAAAGGAAAGGCCAATGGATACTTCCATAATGAAAACTTAACTGAGGTTGTGAGAAATCTTTTTGCAGCTGGCATGGAGACCACGTCCACCACTTTGCGCTGGGGCCTTCTGCTCATGATGAAATATCCTGAAATTCAGAGTAAGTGAAAACTAAGTAATCAGTGGCTTCCTTCTCATCAGGTCACCAAAAATGTGATTTCACATTTAGCAGGGCTGAACAAAAAGTGAATTCTTCACATTCCCCTGTTCCTATCAGGAGAAAGAGACATTCATGTGATCTATGTATGATCCCTATCCCTTTCACAGAAAAAGTCCAAGAAGAGATAGAGCGAGTGTTAGGGTCAAACCCCCCACGAATCGCGCATCGAACTCAAATGCCATATACAGATGCTGTTGTCCATGAAATTCAAAGGTTTGCTAATATCCTGCCGTTGAACTTGCCTCATGAAACTACTGCAGATGTGACCCTCAAAGGCTATTTCATTCCCAAGGTGAGGCAACTTCTGCACTACTTTTCTTCCCTCCGTCCCCAGTGTAACACATGTCCCTTTCAAGTCCTACCTGCATCCAAGGATGCTTGCTCACACTGGGGTTTTCACAGCTACTTTGGCAGGAGCTCCCCTGTTTAAGTGGGTGTTTTGAGCTCCAACACTCACCATCGCTCTGATGGTGACAGCAACACCATCCTCAGTGCAATAACTGCTCTGCCTTGGCTTACAGGGAACCTACATTGTCCCCTTACTGGCCTCTGTTCTGCGAGACAAATCCCAGTGGGAGAAACCAGACATCTTCTACCCTGAGCATTTCCTTGACTCTGAGGGGAAGTTTGTAAAGAAAGATGCTTTCATGCCTTTTTCAGCAGGTATCATTCATTTTGGTTTTAGGGCTCTGAGGGGAACTGATCATCTAAGATTCCTTTCCCATTGGAGCTGGCCTCTCAGACTCTTCCCAGAGGTCATCTCCTCTCCTCTCCTCTCCTCTCCTCTCCTCTCCTCTCCTCTCCTCTCCTCTCCTCTCCTCTCCTCTCCTCTCCTCTCCTCTCCTCTCCTCTCCTCTCCTCTCCTCTCCTCTCCTCTCCTCTCCTCTCCTCTCCTCTCCTCTCCTCTCCTCTCCTCTCCTCTCCTCTCCCCTCCTCTCCTCTCCCCTCCTCTCCTCTCCCCTCCTCTCCTCTCCCCTCCTCTCCTCTCCTCTCCTCTCCTCAAGAAGCAGCTCCCACTGACTTTCTTATGGCCATTCTGCATTTCGTTCCAGGGCGGAGGACCTGTGCTGGAGAAACTCTTGCCAAAATGGAGCTCTTCCTCTTCTTCACAAGCCTCCTGCAGAGGTTCACCTTCCACCCTCCTCCTGGAGTTTCTGTCTCAGACCTGGACCTCTCTCCCGCCATCGGGATCACTGTCCCCCCAGTGACTCATGAGGTCTGCGCAGTGCCACGTTCCTAAGGCTTTTCTTAGTCACCTCCTTTTCCCGAAACAGCCAAATGAAATGGCTGTGTCTCTAGTCCCACGTGGGAAGTTTGGTACCTCTGAAGCCAGTAGGTGATTTTTAGCCCAAGTGCACCTTGGCTCATAGCCGGAGGTGTCTCTCCCACCATTACAGCAGTCAGCAGTCCTGACTTCCAGCCATTCCTTGAAAGGGAAGGTGATGGTCATTGTGAGGATGAATCCCACGAGGAAGACAGCAAAGTCCATTTCATTCTGTCCTTCCCTACACCTCTGCTTCTTCCCCTCGATGAAAGAGGCCAGGGCCAGTCCCTGGGACAGACCTCAAAAGGTACTGCACTGGTCTACACAAACACACACAAAATTCCAAGGGCTTTCACCTTCCACACCTCCAGCACAGCTACATCCAAACTGCCTAGGGAAAATGGTCCATTACACAATTTATGCCCGCACCAGTGCCCTAAATGCACGCGCGCGCACACACACACACACAAAGAATTGTAACTGAACAGCTCAACCTGAGACGCTCAACCTGAGACACGGAAACGTCAGATGTTCACTTGATGCAGAACTGCAGTGCAGAGGCATAGAGGGCTCTCAGGTGACGCCATGTGGCTATACGCTGTCTGGAAGTTAAAATTAA
Organism: Gavia stellata; assembly: GCF_030936135.1. Classification (NCBI taxonomy): domain Eukaryota; kingdom Metazoa; phylum Chordata; class Aves; order Gaviiformes; family Gaviidae; genus Gavia; species Gavia stellata. The sequence goes on along the minus strand of NC_082595.1, from coordinate 107,907,780 downwards.
TTTAGTTTACTGCAGAATAATGTGCATATTAATGATAAAGATAAAAGCACAGAAAAATAAAAAGTCCTTCTCCATTTCAAATCAAACTGTTGCTCTTGTTGTCTTCAAGGTTGGAAAGATCTTCTCTCACACCTGAAATGGCTTCTGGGGATGCACCCTTGCCTGGAACAGACAGCCAGTGCTGTGCTCCCAGCAGGAACTAAGCAAACCAGTCCTTCTGTGGCACCTCTTAGGCCTCTCCAACTTCTTTCTATACACCCCTGCTATAGCTTTTTAGTCACAAGAACAAGTTGTCTTAATCACAAGAAGTCTTCTTAGACTTCACTAAGGCTTTTGACACTATCATCTACCATCAGATCCTCAGAGACAAGTTGTTGATGTATGGGCTGGATGAGCAGACAGTGTGGTGCATTGAAAACTTGCTGAAAAGCCAGGCCCAGAGGCTAGAGATCAGTGGTGTGAAGTCCAGTTGGAGGCCAGTAACTAGTGGGGTACCCCAGGGGTCAATACTGGGTCCAGTCCTGATTAATGTCTTCATTAATGAGCTAGGTGGTGGGGCAGAGTGTACCCTCAGCAAGTTTGCCAATGACACTAAACTGGGAGGGGTGGTGGATACACCAGAAGGTTGAGCCACCATCTAGAGGCACCTCAATAGGCTGGAGAAATGGGTTGACAGGAACCTGATGAAGTTCAACAAGGAGAAGTGCAAAATCCTGCACCTGAGGAGGACCAACCTCAGTCACCAGTACATGCAGGGGGCCACCCACCTGGAACGCAGCTTGATAGAAAAAGACCTGGGGGTCCTAGCAGACACCAAGCTGAACATGAGGCAACAATATACCATTGCCACAAAGAAGGCTATTGGTATCCTGGACTGCATTAGGAGGAGTTTTGCCAGCAGGTTGAGAGAGGTGATCCTTCCCCTCAACTCAGCACTGGTGAGGCCATGCCTGGAGCGCTGTGTCCAGTTCTGGGATCCCCAGTACAAAAGAGATTTGGACATACTGGAGAGAGTCCAGCAAAGGGCCACGAAGATGCTGAAGGTACTGGAGCATCTCTTATACGAGGAAACACTGAAAGAGCTGGGACTGTTTAGCCTCGAGAAGTCTCAGGGGGTTCTTATCAGTATGTATAAACACCTGGAGGAAGGGTACAAAGAAGACAGAGCCAGGCTCTTTTCAGTGGTCTCCAGTGATAGGAATAGAGGCCATGGGCACAAACTAAACCACAGGAGGTTCCCTGTGAACATCAGGAAATTCTTTCTTTCTGTGAGAGTGACTAAGCACTGGCACAGGTTGCCCAGGGAGGTTGTGGAGTCTCCCTCCTTGGAGATATTCAAAAGCTGTCTGGACATAGTCTAAGGCAACTGGCTCTCGGTGGCCCTGCTTGAGCAGGGGGGTTGGACCAGGCGACTTCCAGAGGTCCTTTCCAACCTCAACCATTCTGTGATTCTGTGATTTTAAATTCCCAATGAATTCAGTGGAAGCAAAGTTATGCCAGTTCCTAAGCGCTTTAAAAAAAAATCAATCTCTGTGCACTAATCACTTGGGTACTGGCATTCTGATTTCAGTTCTCAGGGTATCAAGGCTGTGCCTGTACTGATGACGAAAATATAACTAATCAGTAACCTGAAAAGCATGCAGAATTCATGACTTTTATACCAAACACCAGGTTGATGACCTGTGGTTCTCCATGTTCTTGGACTTTGTTTGGACAGTGAGCTACACGCTCATCCAGTCACACAAGCTTGGCTAGTAAACATTTACCTGCCTCTGTACTGTACTGAGGATTCATTATCAAGCACAGCAAGGGGAACAAAACCAGTCACCAATCGCAAGGAAAACATACCTTTCACTGGGAATGAGGTTTATGGACTAGCGGAAGCGTCTCGCACAGGAAATTTTTGCAGGAGGACAGAGATCCAAATCCACATTTTCTCTTTTCTCTTCTGTAGCAAATACTTGGCTGAGTAGAGATGGACTGGAGCAGCTGCACTTCCATTGGTTTAGTGTTCATCCTGACTTTTCTAACCATTTTGAAAATGGGAGGTTTCTGGAATAACCACTGGAAAAAGAATTTTCCCCCAGGACCAAGAGCATTACCTATTATTGGAAATCTGCATTTGTTTGATTTGAAGAGACCCTACAGGACTTATTTACAGGTAGTCATTGTCTTTTCTATTGGTCCCATAATTGCATATATCACCAAGCTCCATAGTCCAAGATATCAGAGAGTTTCCCCTATTGCACCCGACGTGGTGCATCCACAGATGACCCTTAGCAAGGGACAGGAGACTGTTGTTTGAGCAGAAAACTTTGAAAGCAGCAAGATTTGTTCTTTACTGTAATACTTTCCTCATGCAACTTCATGCATTAATAACAAGTGCTCACCTTAATTTTGTGGTAATTTTGAGAAAAAGGTAATTGAATAAGGAGTGGTTTTGACATGTGGTATAACTCCCTCCACCTTCCACTGATTGATGTGTCTGGGGTTGTGACTGCAGCTTCCTGCCTTCAATGATTTAGCAATCCTTCTCATCTCCCTTTCCTCCTTTCTTCCCCAAAAGCTGAAGATAACTATATACTTTTAATATTCAGGGCCAACAGTTGCTAAAATATACAGCAAAGATCTAACCAAATCAAAGGAATAAATCTTTCGGTTTTCTTCTAGTGCTTTATTTACCTAGTTTATTTGTAGGACTTTCCCGATTTTGAGTCAGAAGGCTTCTATGAACCTGCTCTTTGCTTAGAGTTTTTTCTACTTAGAAATTGAAATTACATGTCCTCCTTGCTGATGATTTTAAAACAGATCTTTGCACCTACATATCTGTATGTATGCCACATCTACAAATTAAAAGACTGCTCAGATGCAGCATCTGGAAAATCACTGTAGCTATCCAACGCAGCCTAGTTGTATTGGCAAAAGCAAGCACCATCTCTTTTCAGGCCAACAGAACCAACATGTCTCTGGTGTAATCCAGTGAACCCATTCTAATGGAGGAGGTTGGTTCTCTGACTTGAGCTTAGGTCAAGGTTTAATATTGACACATATTTAGAGTGTAAATGCAACTGGAGAAGATACGCTCACCCTGAGCATCACCACTGCAAGCACTGGAAAGTCCTTACTGGAGAACACCCTTTGAAAAGATCATACTCTGCCACAGCTACAGCAGTCTGAGATAACAGTATCACCATCAAAGAAGCTACTCTTAATTCAGACACGTGTTGCTGCTGCTGTGTTATTTCCTATAGTTGGCTGGACTTGCTTACCAGTTGCTGAACATTTTGCATATCAATGCTAAATAGTTGCCTTGTGTTTCTCTGTGCAAACGCACTAGAAAATAAGTGCAGTCAAGGAAAACCTCCTCCTGTTATCAGGAGAATCAGGAACATTGAGTTACATGAAAATAAATCTGCCTTTACAAGCTAAAAAGGTACCAGCTTAGGCCAAATGTTGTCTCTGAGACAGATTCATGGTGGATGTAGTCATATATAAAAAGTGAGAATCTTCATGCTAGATGCTCGCCTAGAAACACACTGGGTTTTTATACAATAATGGTAGCAAAGCTTTGAACAGGTTTAGCCTGTAAACAAAAGAAACACAAAAAATTTAATTTAGTCAAAAATTTAATTTAGAGGGGTTCCCGAGGGAAGACAGAGCTGTCGGCACAGTCCTTGACTGACATGGGGTTTCAGCTATTAACACTTCTGCTCAGTTCAGCACAATGGGACTCCACTCCTGACTGAGCCATTTAGTCATTAGCCATCATAATGTCTGGCACATTCACGTTATTTAAATCAATTCTCTTTCTCTGTACTTAGGAAAACATTTAACATTTTAGTAACTTAGAGGCAGGACAGGAAAATAAGCAGCACTGAAAGGGTGGTGAATTTCTTTGTAAGCTGTAAAAGCTGTAAATCACTGTTATCTTCTCCTGACAGCTGTCAAAAGTATATGGTCCAGTCTTCAGTGTTCAGATGGGGCAAAGGAAAATAGTAGTGATTTCTGGGTATGACACAGTGAAGGAAGCTCTCGTAAACCAGGCAGATGCATTTGCAGAGAGACCTAAAATCCCAATCTTTGACGATTTGACCAGAGGAAACGGTAAGTTGGTTTTATTTTTCCTTATCAGCTTGACTTATTCAAAAAGCTTTTTCCTACAGACAAAGCAGGAGCTGGCACATCACTTTGGATCAGAGACCATATAAGGCATTGGAAATAGAGAGCAATTTCATAGACTTCAGTGCATTTATTCAAATTTGAAGCTACTGACAGTGACAACAAAACAGCCGTAACTCTAACAATAACTACAGCAACAGATAATGGGTAGTGTCACACTTTCAGGATCTAGAACAGGAGCATGCATGCCAGGGAAGGCATTTCTAGCTCTCATGATATGGTTCTGGACTTCTGTTGTTTTGGGCTTATCACAGAAACTCCTTTTCCTGAAATGAGTATTATACCGCTGCTTCTCATTTCAAGTGGTGAATGGTGCTTTTAAAATCTGAATGTGACAACAGAATGGAACACATACAGAAATGGGGATTTATTTTAATAAGGGAAATACTCTATACTGAACATGGTTTCCAAATAAGAATTTCACAGCCAAACTTCATTCTAATTTTGCATGAGAGTTTCATACTTACATCTCCAAAGACGCTTGGACAAATTCAGGAATAATTCTGCAAACATTTCAACAGTTGCATCTTTTGATCACATTATTGCATGAAAGCTTTCTTTACACTTTATTTTTTCCCTTGAAAAAATATAACTAAAGTCATTAGTTACATGGTGTAACAATATCAGCAAAAAAAATGATGGGGGAGGTTTTAAGATGCTACCTAAATTTTAAAGACATTTGTGCCTAGTCAGGTTTCTCCTGCAATCATCAGAGCCATGAGATCTCAATTCAGTTCTGCTTCCAAAGTATGATGATCAGCAGTTTGAACTTGAATTGCCAATGCCCTCTTTCTTTCAGTGACAAGTGTCTCTCAGAGATACATATTCTTCTTAAGATTTGATTAAATACCTCTTAAATAGTTTATCTTCCTTTTTTTGTGTGTGCAATAAACCTATTGTTGAGGCCTGAAAATACTTAAGGGAAAGTTGTTTTTTTCCTCAGCCAGATGTAATTTAGCTTGTTTTAAAAGTGACTGCTACTAAATATATACATTTTTTGTCTACCAATTAGTTATTTAACATCTTCTGCCACCTTGAAATGTTCTCTTCGTGTCAGGGATTGTTTTTGCTCATGGTCAAAACTGGAAGGTGATGCGAAGATTTACTCTCACAACCTTACGAGACTTTGGAATGGGAAAAAGGGCCATTGAGGACCGCATTGTGGAGGAGTACGGGTATCTGGCAGACACCATTGGGTCACAGGAAGGTGGGTAGATGATTCATTCTTCAAACCTCTGAAGTTTTGTTCAAGTACCCAGAGGCTTGCCAGTAACCTTCTCAAGTTCAGACCTTTTTAAGAAATGTACTTCAGGCTGAATCAATTTGATGAATTTGGCTCCTCTGGCATTTTTGTGTCTTGGCATGGTATTCTAACATTGAATAATAAACAATAATAGCAATCAATCATAACAAATAAATAACAATAATTAGTATTAAATTTACATTTACAAATTACATCTCCTGCCACAATGTAATATGTTCTTTTGTACATTATATAGGAAAGCCCTTTGACGCCAGTAAAATAATTAATGCAGCAGTTGCTAACATAATTGTGTCAATATTACTTGGAAAACGATTTGACTACAAAGACTCCAGATTTGTGAGACTTCTACATTTGACCAATGAAAGCATGAGGCTTGCTGGGAAAACTTCGGTTACGGTAATGATAAACATTTTTCTGTTGCTGTTCCACTGGATGCCATAGGAACATAGTAATACTGGTAGTCAGCTGTTTCTATTAAAAAGAAAAATCTGAGACTCTGAGAGATGATAGGTTTACAAGCACTTTCTGGGGCAAAACAAAGCTTGAGAGACAGTCTGGGAATCTTGAAGCCAACAATCAAACCCCCAGTCTCTCAAAAACATACTTAAGTGATAGTTGGAAGAGTGCTATATCTGGACTGAAAAAATCAGACCGCATAGTGCATGAACAGCAAGCTCAGCACTCCCCAAAAATACGGTTCACATGTATAAAGTGACCAGGCACAACAGTACACTCTCAGAACATGGGGCAGGGAGAAGCTGTACAGTATGTGCTCTACCTACACAAGGAGCCCTGATACAAAATCTATTTTCCCATGTTTCTAGTACACTGAAATGTCTCAATGAGTAACAAATACTCTCTGATACTCACAGGCAATGCTGCCACACACGAGATTCACTTCTGTTCCTTTAGGCTTTGAAACAGAAAAAAAAAATCAGTGGAAGAGCTGGCTAAAACAATAAAAAAAGTTGCTGGTGGCAAGTTGCAGGTGTTTGAGGCTGACATCTACACTACTCCTGCAAAACGGTAATTTGGGACTGAGAGTTTTCCATGTATTCAGTGGTCCTTGATGGATTTTCTACCATGACTTCATCCAGTCACTTTTTCGTGTTCTAAAGAACAAAATATTAATGTTAAATCTTTGTCTTTGTATCTGCAAAATGGGCACAATATTATTAATTTGTTTCTGTAGGTTTTTCAGACCTCTGGCCTAACATTGTTCACTCTTGCAGATATACAACATCTTCCCAAACCTTGGATTCCTCCTAAGGGCTAACAAGACTCTTCTCCAAAACAGAGATGAATTCCATGCTTATGTAAAAGTTACTTTTGTAGAACATCTCAAAACCTTGGACAAAAATGATCAAAGAAGTTTTATTGACGCTTTCCTGGTTAAACAGCAGGAGGTGACTGAATCTTTTATCATTTATTCCAACTTTTATGGTTATATGAAGACATTTACAATTTCCTTTCAGTCCTTATAATTATAGCTATATTTCTTTAGGGAATCTATCTTTGACAAAACATGTATAACAAACTGGTTGGGTTGAATAGATATTTCACTATGTTGCAGTTCCAACCCCGTTTAAGCAGCAAACATTTATCCTTATTTATGCTCTTCTTCAGACTGTATCAATATATTTAGAGAGGCTGCATCTTTTTATCTGCTCTCTCTGTTGTCCTAGCCCTTCCGGCTCTTTCAAAAACATAATGCATTACAGAACAAAAGCGCTACCTGGGCTTTACTGGGATCCTTATTTGGGGTCTCTGATATATCTGGGTAACCTTTTTTATAGAGAAACCAGCTCTCTTTGCAGCTGGCCCCAGTAAATGATGCAAAACATAAAACCTATGTCAACACTCTTCTCCAGTACAAGCCCAAAGCTCTTCTTTGTCTTTCACACTTTTTTAAAGTACAGGATTTATTTCTTAGTAAATGTTTAGCTACGTAAATTGCATTTTCACATGGAAAGCTTTAAGTTTTCATCCTTTTATCTCAACCACTTCTTTCAGGAGAAATCCACTACGAATGGGTATTTCCATAATGGCAACTTGCTAAGCTTGGTGAGCAATTTGTTTACTGCTGGTGTTGAGACAATTTCTACCACACTAAACTGGAGCCTTCTGCTGATGATGAAGTACCCTGAAATTCAGAGTAAGTGGGTTTATGACAGATGTTGTTACACTCAGTGCATTAGGAACTGAACAGGAACCTGGAGGGTCAGCACAGCTATACTAAGTTACAAAAAGCCAAGATTTCCAGCTAATTATTGTCAAGGTATCGCTGTGCCCTGTGTTTCAGACCCAGTAAGAGGCACACTAGTCAGCCTACCAGTAGATTATAAACAGAGTTCATATGGGCCAGGTCCCTTCCTCAGTAAAATCTCATTAATCAAAAAAAAGAGAGCTGTCCTCTGTTGGCCAATGAAATTCTTCCAGGTTTGCCTCAGAAACAGGCTGTTGATAAACCAAAGGCCTGTGCAGATGTTAAATGGACTGTACCGAGGCTTTAAATACCTGAGAAGATTCAGGGAATTGCTCTTTGTCTGACATCTCCATTCCAGTTTAGGGTAGTTAGGAGTCAAGGGGGGTTTTTGAGACACCTCTTGGTCAGAGCAAGAAACTTTAGGCAGAAGAGAGGGCAGAAAAATACAAGTCTTCAAGTTTCTTATTGGTAAAGAAATAATCAGACACTGTAGTTCTGTCCACCTCCCATTATTTCTGAAAGGAAAAAAAAGACTTTGGGAGAATTTATGGTTTTCACTCAAAGTCTTTTATACTTTACATCAGTAAAGCACAGTATGTCTCAGGGATGAATGAGTCCTTGTCTCTTTCTTATAGTTGATTCTTTCCTCAGGAAAGGTCCAAGAAGAGATAGAGCAAGTGATAGGGTCAAACTCCCCACGGATTGAGCATCGAACTCAGATGCCATATACGGATGCTGTCATCCATGAAATTCAGAGGTTTGCTAATATCCTGCCATTGGATTTGCCTCATGAGACTGCTGCAGATGTCACTCTAAAAGGCTATTTCATTCCCAAGGTGAGATGCCTACAGGATTGCTTCTTTTAGCATTTCTTCTTTCTCAAACCTGATTAATGTGATAAACATGAACTCTCTAATGAAGTCACATAACAGCAGTCAGAATAATCTCTTTCTCCAGGCTGACAATCTTGAAGTCTTATTACCATTACTGCCACTACAATATTTGTAGTCCATGGATTAATTCCATTGTCTTATTTTGCAGGGAACCTACATCATCCCCTTACTGACCTCTGTCCTGCAAGACAAATCGCAGTGGGAGAAACCAGACATGTTCTATCCTGAGCATTTTCTTGACGCCAACGGAAAATTTGTGAAGAAAGATGCTTTCATGCCTTTTTCAGCAGGTGCCCTCTCTTTTCCATTTATTGCTGTTGCCAGTACAGATCTTAGACAAGAACTACTTGTACCAGTGTTTTTCTGTTACTGAAGCCTGGCCTCCACACTGTCTTTTTCTTGGGACCATTTCACAACCCATTATTTCACAGATTTCTCAGGACACACCTCTGATAAGACAGAGTACTCACAAATGTCTGCTAATTACTCCAGCCTCTGGATGTTATTGATTTCTCAGTTAGTATTCAATGGTTATAAACGAGAATTTGTAGTGCCTTGTTAAATATGAGGGAGGTTTTCAGCAAATTCCATGATGGTTTAGAAAACACATTTCTGAATTACAACCTGTAGCCCACAACTGCTCCATGGCCTGGGCTTCTTTGTCTGACTCTTACCACACCCAGCCGCATTGTCAATGACCACACAAAGCACACAGGAAAGGTGGTTTCTGTGCCTTTCCTGGGGAACCATGTTTCATTTTTAGTGTCCCTTTTGAAAAGTCATGAATAATGTTGGCTGGGATCAAGACTTCATACACTGTGCCAACAAAGTAAAGGTTGGACTTGATGATCTTACAGGTCTTTTCCAACCTTAGTGATTCTGTGATTCTATGAACAATGAGGAGTTGCTTTATATAAAAACCCCAATTCTGTGTAAAATCGAAGGACAGAAAGGGGTTGCCTTTTGACGCTTCCACAGAGCATGACATTCACCTAAGCTTACACACCTGCACCATTTGCCAAAACATGGGAGATTCTGACCCCTAAAATGACTGCTCCTTCTCTGGCATTTCTCCTGCTTTGCAGGCTCTGTCATTGCTCAATTAAGTTCCTATAGTCAGTCTCTGGCTAACTTGTCTACCACATCCACAACACACTGCATTTTTTATAGACCCTATTTGTGTACTTTTAATTCTGCGTGATATTTCAATAAGGATTTTTCTTGTCATACTCACCATCCAACATATAGTAAATATTCTTTTTCATAGAAGGACTTATGATACTTCCAATTCACAGGCCTTCTTTTTCAGATTTAAGCCTAGATGTCCTAGTTGAAAGCACATCCAGGGAGCGTCAGGTCTGGGCATTCCTTGGAGGGCTTATTTCATAGCACGGCCATGCAATAGCTCTTCATTTTCCACTTTCTGTCATACAAGGGAGTTAAAATCAAATCTTACTTCAGGTTTTTGTTAGTTCTGGCCTTGAATCACCATGCTCTAATTAAGGCAGTTTACAAGCTGATGAATTTGACCAGGGCTGAGAAAAATATATATTCACAGCACTTTTGAAGAAAACCTTATATTAGGGGCTCCATAGAATATATCCACCACCTTTCTCCTCAGTCCCACTCTAGCCAGCATTTGTGAGTCTCCAAGATCTTTTCTGCCAAATTTTAATATAAAAAATTGCCTGTGACTAGACTAATAGTGCTAAAGTCTAGACTAAACCAGCCGAAGTTGGTCTGGGATCCAAAAATTGAACCACGTAGAGGAAAAATCTGAAAATGAAGAAAAATACAGATTTTACTGAAAACTGGAATTAAGGAATTCAGATTGAATTTCCTTACATTTCTCCCCAAATGCAAGCGTTTAGACAAAGGAAAAGAAAAAAAATCACCAGGTGGCTTTGTTATCATACCTGTGAAGACCAAGTATCCTCTCTCTCAGATGATTCTTGTACTCAATAGACTTTTAAGAGCTACTGTGTTCTGTATTCATAGCTAGGATATGACATTTCAAGTGTTCTGGATTCCCACTGATCTTCCTCAGAATAAGAGCTGCTCAGAGGTTTTTATTTATTCCAACTATTGAAGAAGCAGCTCCCACTGACTCTCTTATGGACGTTCTGCATTTCGTTCCAGGGCGGAGGATCTGCGCCGGTGAGACTCTTGCCAAAATGGAGCTCTTCCTCTTCTTCACCAGTCTCCTGCAGAGGTTCAGCTTTCACCCTCCCCCTGGAGTTTCTATCTCAGACCTGGACCTCAGCCCTGCTATTTCGTTTAACGTCATCCCCAAACCCTATAAAATGTGTGCTGTAACACGTTCCTAGAGCTCTAATCAGCATCAATTTGTTTCAAAAATGTTTAAATTACTTTTTCATTATATCAGCCTTCTTAATTCTTCGGCCAAAATAATTCACAACATTACATCTTAATGAAGGTTTCCAGTACTTCTAAAACAAAGTCGTGTTCTTTTATTTTTTATTTATTGGGGGAGGGCAGAAGTGGACCAGAAGTGTGGACTAATAATTGATGATATTAGACAGTCTGATCTGGACTAAATAATACAGACCTTCAGCTTTCACATTCTTACTTCAATTTTCCCTTGGTAATGTGTGTTTGTTGTAAAGCATATCCCCCAGAAACGTTCCCAAGTCCAGGTTTCTCCAAAGAGACATATGGAACATGAAGCTGTGCCTAGCTCATACTATCCTGCTTAAAGATAAGTACTGCAGAGCCTCTGTGGTGAATGTGGGATGTTCCGAGCTTCAGGTCTTCAGAGCAGAAGGGCTGTTTGGTCTGGACAGGCAGTTGGAGCTTTTCCTGTTCTTTACAACAGTCCTGCAAAAGTTCATGTTCTTTCCTTCCCCCGGAACATCCATTTCAGGTCTGAACACAGTAAGACGCACTAGCCTTTTAGTAGATGTTTTAGGATCTGTCCTATGACTTGATAGTCCTTTTTTGCTAATACATAGATCCACACACTCCTGTGACCACAGAGGATTGTACAGGTGTAATGGTGACAGAAGTCTATTTTTTTCCACTTTTTGCAAACATTTATAGATGTCTCCAAATCAGTCCTTCAGCCTGGCCATTTTAAACAACACACAGTTGTCTCCACTTCCAGGAGAGGACAGACCACAAAAGCCATGCCAAAGGTTGGTTAAACTTGCTAGATACAATAGTAGAATACTCCTACATATCTTCATGGTGCTTATTGAGCTGTATATCCTCATGTTGTTATTCCCTCTGAAGCGCCAACCGTGCTAACCGTACATCCTCATTAACAGGTACAATTTTGCATCTCAGGGGGAACAACTTCAAAAAATCAGAGCTGCTGCACTGGAAGTTGTAGTGCTCCAGATCCTCACACCCTCTGTTGCTATTTAGCCCAGAGCTACTGCGAGAAAAACTAATGTAACTTACAGGACATTTCCATTGCAATCTTATCTATGTCTGTCTCCTGAGCTATGTTTGCACTTGGAGAAGCTGATGGGTTTTTTCAGTTAGCTGATATCTGTGAAAATTACAATTTAATTAGCTTTACCAGGAACAAAAATATTTTTTTCATTCTCTGCCCCTGAATTTTAAATGTTAGAAACATTCATGAAAATATGGGGGGGTTCCACTGAAGGCAAGGTTTGAAAAAGGGAATCACTGTAGAAAAGGTATTAGAAGTTGGTGATGACATTTCATTTGCTGAAGCTGTTCTTTCTCATATCATCAGAGTACTCAAAACAAATCAGACGTTTGCATTTCTTACTCCCATTAACCTTTAAACAAAACATATTTATCTCAGTAATATAAGAAATCCAATGTAACAAGAAGGCTTGCATTTGTCTTATAAATAAAGATTCTGAAGCCATAGAAAGAATGCAATAATTGAAAGCGTGATCGCAGTGCATGAAAAGGTGGGAGGTGATACAATTGCACTGTGTTTTCCTGAGAGAGTTTTGGTTTGTACAAAACAGCTAATCTTATCTAACCATCTTTGTACATGTTGATTCACATGACCTCCATTAACCTACTATCTGAGGCTTTTACATGTATTTATCTTCAAAGGCAGAACCAGATCAAAATGGAGTTTTTAGTCTTTTTCCAGCTCTAACATTTCAGAAAAAACCCACCCAGTTTAAACACAGTTTTTTCACTTGGGGATTTGGAGAGAAAATTATGAAAAGAAATTACTTTTTCATGAGAAAAACAGGCCCCTGTTCTTTACGCTACTTCTTGCCAGCAGTTGCCACCAGCCTTGGAGAGGCTAAACCTCCATTTCTAGCTCTTTACTAATTCAGAAGAAGGTGGACATCATCTGAAAGATGGCAATGCCAGATTGTGCATGAGTTATATAGCACAGTTGCTTGATGTTCACAAGATCACCAGGATGAACAACGTCACAGAGGCTGTAACTCCTCCAGGCGAGAACAAACACTTCAGAAGGCAGAACCTAGTTGTACTAGAAACAGGACATGCACTCGCATCTAATGTTCACCAAAACAGCCCACAGATATAAACACAAGAGTACTTGGTCTGTTGGTCTGCCCAATTGCCTTGGTCAGTTTGGGTACACTACTGTCAGACACACCAGCTGACTGACTGCATCTCAACCCTCAGAAGAAACAGAAACTCTCCCTCCACGCGTGACACTTGAACCTGTAAAGCGGCAATTTCTTCATTAATTGTTATTTCTCTCTCATTTCCCTGCTATTTTCTGTTGACCTTCTTCCAATGATGGAATGCTACAAGTATCTCAAAGAGCCCTGAAAATTTAGTTCACAAATATAGATGTATCTGCCACAGCCTACCATATGCAAAGAAATAACACTTGTGTACTTGTTATAGCAGATCCCTTCTCAGGAAAAACCTTAAGCCAAGTTGGCCTGAGTCCAGAGGGTCATTAAGATTTTTCCTGAATATTCTGTATCTGGATAACCTCAGTAAATAAAGCATGCACTGGTGGCAAAATAGGTGGTGCTTTTGTAATGAACCTTCTGACTTGCTATTAAACATTGCATAAACACTGTCTGCAAATTCCAGCTGGCAGAGGGCTCCCACCTCCTGGTGACAGTAAAAGGAAGTTAAAATTGACTGAGAGCCAAAATAGCCCTAGGTCAATGCCGCTTCAAGCCTCCACGTCTGCTGTCTCCCCACAGACAGTGTGGGAGTCAAGTGGTACTCTTGGTTCAGGCTCAGCATCCTCAGGGTGCCACCCAGACACATCAAGGCTCATCAGCCCAGTGCTGGTGCAAAGAACATCGTTGTTTACTGAGCAATCACTACGGGATGCATAGGGGACCCTTCCCTCACCAAGCACGATGGTCACCTCTTTTCTGTGTACTTACTTCTTGCCCTGAGTCTATTGATTATGAAAAATAGAAAGTTTCTGGAATAGACATTGCAGAGATAATTTCCCCCAGACCAAAGTCTTTACACATCATTGGAAACCTGCTCATCACAGATCAGAAGGGGCTCTCCCAGATATTGCTTGTGTAAACCTTATTTTTCATCCTAGTGTCCCACCATGCAGTCAATGAGCATTTGTGGTGGTGCTGTCTAAACTTCAACCCAGGTGCAGAACAACATGTATTAAACCAAACTCCACCTAAAAGTGCAATAGGAGGAGAACTTCAAATACTACATAATTCATTCTCTTTACTGTAGGTGCCCTTCTATCACATCACCATGTAATTTCTAATTTCTCTCAAAAACATTTTTGGCAATTAAAACGCATCACCCCAGTTATGAAGAATTCTTATCATTTTGGGACTAATATACAAAACATGACCAGAAAAGAAGAGGTTATGGAGAGGCACAAGATCATGTATGCCTCTGTGAGAATCTGTTGCAAGGACATCGAAATGTCTAGACTGTGGCCACAGCCTGCTCCAGTACTGAGTCTGTAGACCCCAATATGATACATTTTCTTTCATGAGGAAAAGCCATCTTCTTTTCACATAGCAGATGCCTCCTCATGCTCTTCCATTAACTGGCAATAATTCTAGCAGTAGACTAAGAAGATACACCCACTTCCATGAGAATTTCAAGTTCTTCCCATTAACACCTTTCTGAAGGCATTAAGATAGAAGCAGCAAAGCTCATATTAGCGCTTCAGTGAGCTCTCTGCACTGGCTAAACACTGAGGGTTTTCAACCAAAAAGTTGACAGTCTTGTCTGAACTGACACTGCTCTTTCCTCCAGGACCTTTATTTGCCTAGGCAGCCTGAAATTGCCTTTCATATGTCAGGATCCTATTTTGCATGACCACCTCAGGCTCTTTGCTGAGGTATCTCTGTTTATCAAATGGTTATTTTCTGTCTTCAAACCAAACAACCACTGGATGGAGTTACCTCGAAATTATTCTCCCTCTCTATAAATGTAGGATCTCCACAGCTTCTATAAAAATGCTCTAATAGGGCTGAATGAGACAGAATCTAGAGGTAGACATCTGGCCCCATCGAAGGCAATGGCAAAATTTACCTGGACTCGAGAAAGACAAGGATTGCACTCTTGATATATTCAGTTATCCTAAAATACTAGGCTGTCTTAAACCCAGATTGGCCTTTGAATCAGGAGTGTATAAATCTGTGCACCTGCTCACACACTAACAAAACACTATCGCTTCCTGCAATTCTCACTTTTCTATGGTCTTGTCGAATTCTCTGTTGTATGCCAATAGCTCCCTCCTGCCAGGAATCCCTGCTTTGCTCAAAAAATATATTCCGTTTTTAAAAATTGATGAAGTAGAATTGTAGTTGGTTTTCCAAAACCAAATCTGCCAGTCCTGTACAAGTGACTCAAGTACACATACTGTTTTCCAAATGGCACTGCACATACAAATGACATTCGTGTATTTAATGTAGTGTGAAACTCAGAAAGCTAAAATAATAATTGAATATTTGACTATTAGTGAAATTAAATGTCTCAATCCACCTTTTTGCCCTCCTTTTAGAAAATCTTGTAATTTTTAGTCCAGGACCTCCTGATAATTCAAAATCCTTTGTGCCCTAAAAGGACATGGGCCTCCTACTCTGCTCCAGGCATGTATTTAGCAATGGGAGGTGCCTGCCATTAATATCTCCCCATCAGGTACACACTGCAAGTCAAATCACCCTGGAATTAGCCCATGAATGTGTGGAGCATCACCTCCTTGACGACCTGCAGGCATCCGTCCTTCCAATGGTCTATGCACATAAACTATTTACCCTTCTCACTCACCCGGGGTTGTTAGTTAACCCATTAGATTGCATTGTTAGTGATGCCAAAGGATGCAAGGAAGAAAACGAGCAAGCCAAACAGTTGGGTACTGTGTGAAGCTTTGAAACTAGGTGAAGCCAGAGCTCATATTATTTGACTTTTTAGCAGATTGACAGCTGCCGTTCAGAGGCTCCCTGGCAGCTGTTTGGCCAGCAATACGGCACTGCGATGCTTCTCGTCCGCATTGTCTGAATCAAAGGAGATCGGAGTGACAGTGTTGACATAAGTCAAGCCAGCAGCTTAGAGGACAGGCAAACCTTGGAGGAAGAAACAGCCTCTTGGGTATTAACCAATCTACTTTTTTACTTGCATCTGTGTAGAATGCATTTTTTCCTCTCTTACTTTCTATAATACATCTCCTGGGCATATGCTGTTTGCATTAAACCTTCACAGTAATGGAGCCAATTACTTAGCTTTCACATAGGACCAAGGACACCCTTGCTGTCAGTATCAGAAGAAATAGAAAACATAATAAACAGGCCTGTGGTTCCTTCCCAGTCCCTTCAGAGCCTTTCTGTAGGCTTGGTTCTCTAAGGTCCTTTCCCTGAAGCTCATAGCTCATTCTCTCAAGTAGAGACACTGACCTAACCTTGTTTCTCAAATGGGCTAACCCCTCAAATCTTCTTTCCCATCCCCCCACGGCTTGTCTCTCTCTTTCACTCTTTTGCTCTGTTTCCCAGACAAATCCAGGAATGAATCTGATACCAAAGACTTAAACAAATTAGTTAGCATACAAAAAACCCAGATGCCTTTGTGCAAACTTTGTACAGATGAGTTAAGATGATACTGCGTCGCACAAACTGAAATATGCATTAGTTTTCCCGGAAACAGGCTGGCTGTGGCGATTAGCTCTATTGGGTTATGTTAATGTTGTCTACCTGGAGACAAAAGTAGACCTAGCACCTGATATAGCCTCTGGGTCTCCTGATAATGGCCGATATGCAAACTTGAGACTTGGCCAAACAGCCAAGTCAGTGAAATGCCCCAAATGGGTGCCCTAAGGTTGACCTACCTCATTATACTGTTAAAACCCACACCTCCTAGCTAGAAAAGCCCCCAACCCAAATAAGCCCCCTACTCTCTGGACATGCGTAGTGAATTAAAAGAGAACTGTATCTTTAAGATGAAGTAAGAAAGATCCTAACCAATAGTTAGCTACGGGGTGGGACCAGAAGGCGTAACTAACTTTGTTAACTGTTTAAATACCTGTCATGATTTCAACTGGGTGTGCATGCTAGGAGAAAGGATCCCCCATGCACCCAGCGCTGCAATAAACCAATGTCGGCTTTCTAAACTATCATTTGGTTTGGAGAGTTTTCTTGGTTACGATTTTCGGTAACAAATCTGCACAGCTTTACAGGGTCCCCTTCCAGCACCTGCACTCTTTGTTCTGCCTCTGTCTGTCCTCCTTTCTGCTCTCCTTCCTTTGCCAGACAGGACTGCCCAAACTGGCTCTCACTCAGGCTTTAGTTAATCCCCTTTTCAAAAGGAAATAGGACTCCTTTTATTCTGGACCTGACTCCTGTGAGGTGCTGCAATCATGGCCCCTTTCAGTTCAGTAGATAAACACAAGCTTAAGGCTAAATCTTAATAGTCCTCATTAATTATTTAATTCAGGTCTGTGAGGGACCTTACCAGCAGTGCTGGGTACATGTTTGCATGGAGATATCTACAAAATACTAGATATGCACAGCAAATTCACCAGAAAGCAGTACCTGTAGACACACATCCCCTTCATAGCCACATCCCGCCTCCAGTCACACCCATTCAAATCCAAAAGGTGAAGTTGTGGTGCAAAACAGGAATGCCAGTCGATTCACAGGCTCACAGGACTGCAGGATAATTCACGTTGGAAGGGACTGCAGGAGGTCAATGCAGAGTCAGTCATGAGGTCAGACCAGACTGCGCAGGGCTTTATCCAATCTGATTTTGAATCCAGATGGATCCAAATACAGTTTTGGACCTACATAGGTGTAACAGAAAGTACAATACCTCTCTGGGTCAAAGTTAAATGCCAATAATATAATAAGCCTCCCACTGTTCTATTTTCCAGTGGCGATCTGATTTTGGTACACTTCTCAGGCTGAGATCCAGGCTCTTTAGATGAGCTTGCATGGCATGATGCTTACTGCTCTATTTTGCCATAAGCAGAAGGCACTGATGCATTGTTGTGGAAGTACTCTCCACAACAGTGACAAATTGCTCACAAGGCAAATTATCACTAGAAGGCCACCACTGCATTATCACTTTGCTTTTCTCTGGAGATATACTGGAAAATCTACATGCTGTAACATGGAAAACTAAGAAATACTGACTAAATAACAAAGTCTATTGATTCTTAAAATGTAAAAGAGAATCAGTGTACTGGCTCTGTGAAACAAAAGTCCTCCCATTTTAAACTATCTTCTGCAAGGTGCTGGAAGAGGTGGTCCAGACTAGTAATTTATACCAGCAACCAACAGAAATACTAAAAGTTATGAATGTCCTCTGGAATCAACTGCCTTGATTAGCAAAGGATGGTGACCTCCAGCAAGAAAAATTTTCAGAGCTGCTCTTCCCACACTACTGTGTTGGCAGTACCTCAAGACACATGCTGTTAGGTAAAAGCACATGCAATTGGCAGGATTCAGCTACACACTCAGACGTGTAAATTTAGATGTCTGACCATAATTGTCTATATGTGCCCTTGTGACTTAATTCAGTTGTCTAGATTTTGAGTGTTGTTTGAGATGCTTTATGACAGCTGATGTCCAGTGAGTAGCCCAGAAGAGTGTTAGTCTCCCATTGGGCCTCTGAACATCAGGAAGGTGTCTCAAATATTCTAAGATGCCTGAAGTTGGACTAGATGCCCATGCGTAGGCAAGTAAGCAGAGGTTTCATCTACATTGCTAGTATTCAATGGAGATCTCCTGAATACAGTCAGTGGAGCCTGGACAGTGATTTGAGTTAACCTAAACACTTAGGTCTGTTCAGCAGTAATTGAACCCTGCCTTTAGTGTCACTTCAGACACCGTGCAGCATTGCAGATACCTGCACAGAGTTAACAAATGTGACATATGGGAGATTTGTTACCTTCTGGATCAGCAGCTGCAGATCAGGAAGGGTACCCTAGGGCACTGATTGCCTTCAGCCAACCTAACAGAGCTCCTGTTGTATTTTGTATATCATAGGCAACCTGTCTTTGATAGCTGTGCTGCTCAAGGAACAACCTCTTAGTCATGTCATTGTTCTAGTGGGCTCCTGTGCAAAAGCCTTATCAGCTTTGGCATATACAAGACTTCCTCCCACGGCCTTCAGTGATAGCATCTTCATTGTTGCTGCCAATACGCATCTATACTTGGACACTTGACTGAGAGACAAGGTAGATAACTCACAGCTGCTGTCTGCCAAATTTTAAGTGAGGTTTAGACTGGTGTGAAAACAGGGAGACTTACTTCCACTCCCAGAAAGAACATTTGCAAAGCATTTGGAGTTATTTACTGATAGAATTGATGGAAATTACTTCTAGCAAGCCCTCCTGACTTGTGCTAAAACACCTATGTGTTGAAGTTAAAATCTGCAAGACTTTTTATCCAGCCTTCGCATGTTTAGCTCTACCATGAGTAGATGAAAGATAGACAGATTTATCTTGAGCATAAAGGAGACACACAGTAGAAAGGAAACAGACTTGTTTCTGTATTAGACATTAAAAGACTTCTTTATAAAGTTTTTCTTTAATTCAGGCTGCTCCTTGCAGGTTTCTCTACTTCTTAATTTCACATACTAATGTCTTCAGGCCACGTTAAAGAAAGGAGAGGCTTTAGGATTTACACCAAGACAGACAGACGGGGTTAGATATGTCCAAGGATCCTGCTGTAGATATCCCAGAAAATTATTATACAGAAGGAATAGTTCTTCAGTCAGAAGCAGTACAATTACAGTTGAATTACAACAAAGCTATTAAACTTACAACCATTCCTAAGTCTTCTGGATTTGCCATGAGCGGTTTTCCCTGAGCAGAGAAGTCATGAGCAGTTAATACCTTCAATTCTATGCTTACACAGGAAACTCCTGTATGATTTCTGATCTCACCTAAATTATTAAATTCCAACAAAGTGCTCCTGCAGTGCACAAAAGTTGATCTGAACGTAGAGGTTTGTGAGGTTTGGCTATAAGTGAGATTTAGCTAAAAAATGAAAAGGTGTATGAATCACTCTGAAAAATGAGCAGGGAAGAAATTGGGCATTCATGCTTTTCAGCAATTTTATTGATGGTATATTTGTCTCCAGGACATTACCCTGTGCTGGAAAGCCACAGCTATGTAATTTCTTCACTAAAGTGGTAGCCACAAGCCTGCCATAACCCTTCCTCCGATGCTCTGGAAGAGTATAACCATGAATCACGGTGGCAAACTGGTCTGTCAGGCTCCAAGAGAGGGGATACCCATTGTCATCCAAGACACAGACACTGGGGAAGCAGCAAACGAGCTTAGCAAGGTATTTCTGGCATCTTGGGTTGCCTCCCCGTGACCAGGTTTTGCTGAGCAGGCTGGCATGGGAGATGTCCCGGTAAGCCAACGTTAATTTAGGGTTCATCCTAAGAGACAGTACAGAAAGTGTATTAGGCAGAAAGCTGTGCCTCATTCTCCAAGCAACCGCACTAGATTTAAAGCTGTCTTCTCTAGCCAAATAGATTTCCCGGTCTATATCAGAGGGGGGAATCAAAGTGAGCTAAGTTCATTAGGCTGGAGGTTTGAGAATAATTACAGAGGGCAGCACCTCTCTGTTTTAGGTTTTTGTTTACATAAGCTCCTGAGTCCATACAACACACTCCAGAGGTGCCTTATTCCTTACAGGAAGGATGGAGAATACGTTAAGGAAGGCAAGGAGCCTCAGTGACATATTAGGTGGCATAGGGGAGTGGAAAGGATTTGATTTCCAGTCCCTCATCCTCCAAGACTGATAAGATTCTCTCTGGATTTCTAATCCTCTGTGGAGAAATATATTCCAGGAAAAATGGAGCCTTTGGTTCCCCCACTCTTCTGCTCTGATGTCAGATAGATATCTTGCCAGCAGAGGCATGTTAGAAAACTTAGAAGGCTTCAAGCAGCTGTGTAAAGCCTCCTTGTGAAAAACAAGCATTGCGGGAGTCTCAGATCCATCTATCAAATCTAAGGAGCTTTGACACAGGAAAGTCAAAGGAGATGGAAAGCAGACCTGTGGATCCCATGTACACAGGATGAGAGGAGGGGATGGAGACTATTTTGGAACACAAAAATACAAGTGTGATAAACTGATTAAAGAAAAATCTTGGTAAGTATTTAAGGTGATAATTCCTTCCTCAGCAAGTAATTCCTCAGTCAGGTTTTTGACACAGTCACAGAGAAAGCCTGGCAGTCTTCCTGATATTTTTGATTTAAATGTACTTTCAGGAAATATATTGCTATGGGAATGACATCAACAAATGACATGGAGTGCTTAGACATACTGAAGTTTGACATCTGGCAGTGTGTCCAGGTCTGAATGGATAACCATCTGGGAAGAGGATGTTTTCACATCTACCTGCTTAGATAAAGCCACAGTTCTGGATATTTCGTATATTCCATCCTGAAGCCCTGTGTATACAAAGATAAATACCAAGGCACTTTAAAAAGAAAGTTGGGTTTTTTGGAAAATAAAGTCCAATAGTACACCTGTAATGGAACTAACCAGGCATTTGAAATCTCAAAAATTATTAACTAGGTTCCCTCCACACTCTGGCTATAGTTTTACATACGTGAAGGTCAGAAGGCACCACACTTTTCAGCTAATCCAATCACCAGAACAATGAGGACACACTCTCTCCAGGTGACCTCCCCATCTAACTTCTACCCTCAGTTTGAGCCACAGTAAATTACCCAGTCCTAATACAAGGATTTCAATCATGGAGGAATCACCTATTCCATAAGCAAGTTCTTCTACTAATTGGTCACCTTCACCATTGAAAATGTGTATATTATTTCCCACTTAGGTCTTGTTCAGCTTTCAAACACTGGCACCCACTAAGCCCCTAATTACTGCATTAGGTCAGCAAACGTGACGCCCATCTTCAGGAAGGGCCAGAAGGAGGATCTGGGGAACTACAGACCTGTCAGCCTGACCTCGGTGCCAGGGAAGGTTATGGAGCAGATCATCTTGAGTGCCATTACATGGCATGTACAGGACAACCAGGCGATCAGGCCCAGTCAGCATGGGTTTATGAAAGGCAGGTCCTGCCTGGCTAACCTGATGTCCTTCTATGACCAGGTGACCTGCTTAGTGAATGAGGGAAGGGCTGTGGATATAGTCTACCTAGACTTTAGTAAAGCCTTTGACACTGTTTCCCACAGCATTCTCCTGGAGAAACTGACTGCTCATGGCTTGAACGGGCGCACTCTTTGCTGGGTGAAATCTGTCTGGATGGCCGGACCCAGAAAGTTGTGGTGAATGGGCTTAAATCCAATTGGTGGACAGTCACAAGCGGAGTCCCCCAGGGCTCAGCTTTGGGGCCGGTCTTGTTTAATATCTTTATTGATGATCTGGATGAGGGGGTTGAGTGCACCCTCAGCAAGTTTGCAGATGACACCAATTGGGCGGGAGTGTTGATCTGCTCGAGGGTAGGAAGGCTCTGCAGAGGGATCTGGACAGGCTGGATGGATGGGCCCAGGCCAATTGTATGAGGTTCAACAAGGCCAAGTGCCGGGTCCCGCACTTGGGTCACAACAACCCCGTGCAATGCTACAGGCTTGGGGACGAGTGGCTGGAAAGCTGCCCCGCAGAAAAGGACCTGGGGGTGTTGGTCGACAGCCGGCTGAAGATGAGCCAGCAGTGTGCCCAGGTGGCCAAGAAGGCCAACGGCATCCTGGCCTGTATCAGAAATAGTGTGGCCAGCAGGAGTAGGGAGGGGATCGTGCCCCTGTACTCGGCACTGGTGAGGCCGCACCTCGAATGCTGTGTTCAGTTTTGGGCCCCTCACTACAAGAAGGGCATTGAGGTGCTGGAGCGTGTCCAGA
The DNA here is from genome assembly GCF_030936135.1 of Gavia stellata. Lineage (NCBI taxonomy): Eukaryota > Metazoa > Chordata > Aves > Gaviiformes > Gaviidae > Gavia > Gavia stellata. The sequence goes on along the minus strand of NC_082595.1, from coordinate 107,884,978 downwards.
GAAGGGCGACGAAGCTGGTGAGGGGTCTGGAGCACAAGTCTGATGAGGAGCGGCTGAGGGAGCTGGGGTTGTTCAGTCTGGAGAAGAGGAGGCTGAGGGGAGACCTCATCGCTCTCTACAACTCCCTGAAAGGGGGTTGCAGAGAGGTGGGTGTTGGTCTCTTCTCCCAAGTGACTAGCGACAGGACAAGAGGAAATGGCCTCAAGTTGCACCAGGGGAGGTTTAGATTGGATATTAGGAAAAGTGTCTTCACTGAAAGTGTTGTCAGACACTGGAACAGGCTGCCCAGGGAAGTGGTGGAGTCACCAACCCCAGAGGTATTTAAAAGATGTGTGGACAAGGCTTTTAGGGACATGGTTCAGTGGTGGACTTAGCAGTGTTAGGTTTATGGTTGGACTTGATGATCTTAAAGGTCTTTTCCAACCTAAACCAGTCTATGATTCTATGATTAACTACTGCTTAGCTCAGTCTATGTGTTCTCTACAGGATCCTATGGCCAGTAGCAAAATTAAACATAAATAAACATGCCTTCCTGACAAGGTAATAGCTTCATCTAATTGAAAGCAGAAGTTGAAATGGTAACAGTGGATATGTTACGGATGAAATTCAAAAGCTAGAAAAGTCATATCCTAGATCTTGTGTTTTACTTAAGTATAAAAAAACCTTTCTACAGAGCAGAATGGCAGGGTCTACACTCCATGAAGACTTTATCTATTCTGTTTCCTCTAAAGCAAGTAAGGCTGGACTGTACCTTGTATCTGAAAAATTTGACCCCAGTTGATGACATTTGTGTTTTCCAGTAGCTCCCGGTAAGCCTGTAACTCCTTGTAGAAAACTGCATGTGCATTGGTATAAGGGTCAAAGTCATCCGTCTCATTCTGGGGAGAAAAAATATGGAAGAATTAAAAATTCTCCCCCTTCCCACTCACCCGTCTTTCACATTGGAATCAAAACTCCCTGAAAGGCAGTCCCAGATCTAGAAAATGTTTTGAGCTTCAGGGTGGCTTCTTTTAGGACATTTTCAGTAGCAACTCTCAAGCAAGACAGTAGAAATATCTGTTGCTTTCCACAGTGTCATATTAGCAGAAAGCAGCAATGGTAGCAAGTCCTCATGTACCAAAGGCACAGTATCCCAAACCTGCTGGCAGTTTCTTGAAACTCTTGCCTAATTCATTGTTCAAAGTTCACCTCTACTACTGGTTGTCCCAAAAACCATGCTGTGTTATTTGGTTGCCAAGGTCAACATGTTTAGACCGCATCTCTTCTGGTAAACAAAATAGTACCAATGCTTGTTCTCTGCCCCAGAGCTGAAATAGCAGCCTGGCCTCGTCAATACTATTAAACTCTCTCAGTCTCCAAAACAGGTTGGAAACATCCAGACTGCCAGTTGGGGATTGTCCATGTCCGGTGCCGACTCCTGCATTGCTGGCCTAGGAGAGCTGGTTGTCCCAGAGACCATGCCAAGGATTTAATTGTATCCCATATGAGCCTACACCAACAGGGGCTTGTCTCCTAGCCTGGAGTTGAGGAAGCACCCACAGATTCATGCAACTCAGAGACTGCTTTGTCAAGGTGGACAGAGGGGGTTAAGGCAATGCCCCCTCCCAGCTTCTCTTTAGCACTGCCTGTTAAGGACCAAAAGACTGCAGAAGGACCCTTCTTTCACCTTGTAGCCACATCTGCTCCATCACAAGATCGCTAAGGCTCTTTTTTCTGTCTGTCTATACAAAGGATAGAAAGACCAAAGAATCCTTGGAAAGTTAGGTCAAGTGGCATGAGTGCAGATAAAAAATGTGTCTCTGCACAAGCTATGCAAGTTAATCTTCAGTCGGTGCGATCAGTATAACTACAATCAGTTAGAGCATCTACTTCATAAATAGGTTTGGTTATGCTATAATCACTAGGCAGAATGTTTCAGGAAAGAGCAGCACTCCCTATAGCGGGTTTTGTGCCTGGCACCCACTGGGATGTCCTATTGCACTTTATGGTTCCCATCTACCCCCTGTTACACAATTCCCAGCTAAAGCTAGCCCCATCTGCAAAGCTCTCAGAAAGCTGACAGGAAGGCCCCGGTCACATTGAATCCACCTCTCAGAAACACAGATAAAAACCAAGTCAATCTACCTCCTTCTGCAGCCGAGTGACAACAGCTTTGAAGTCTGGCCATGAGTCCACCACCACTTCCTTCCTGAAGGGGTTCCCTCAGTTGATGTTCATCACAGCTCCATAAACCTGCAGGATGAAGAGCCAAGAGAAGACAGACAGTTTGAGACATGCTAACGTGGCACCTGTGTTACAAACCAGAGGCTGAACCAGCAACATGGAGCTGAAAGCACACATTTAGTTTTTCATAAACACACATACACACCACATAGGTTGATACCTACACACTCATCAGTAAGGCATATTACCATGAAGATAAACCATTGTCTAATTATGGCAACCCTAATTACTTTGGAAAGGTGGTGGAACGGTTTGCTTCTTTCTTTTCTTAAGTATGTGGATTTGGGTTAGTAAGAAGGGCCAAATGCATATCTCAGATGTAGTCATCTAAACAGCAAATATAAGTCAGTCCAGAAGAAGCACAACCCTCTCCTCACAGCTTTGATTCCCCGACAAACGTCCTGATTCACCAATAGAAATACCACAGAAAACAACAGGTCAGCACTGTGTTACCTTGAGGAACTCAGGGAAACTCCACCTTAACGTTTTCTCCAGCATCTGCAGCTTCACGGAGCAGTTGAGCACCAGCATCTTCCTTGCTGGGAACACAAACAATGAGAGTCACTCAGAAAAGCAATAACATGGAGGAACCGAGTGGCAAAATTGCTAATTTCATAAAATACAGTAAATCCCACAAATGCCCTGTTTCAGCATTTTCCTATGGAAAGCGTTTTGGGAATAATTTTTTTTTTTTTTTCAATAGATGGTTGCGCAGAGAACAGCAAGATGGGATGGTGTTTGGCAGACCAAGTTGGAGTCAGAAAATCCTGGGCTTAATTTGTTACTCTACACCAGGTTTCTTGCGCAACATCAGGCAGGTCACTTACAGATAGGTTCAAAAAGAGAGCTTTCTCATGTCTGCCCCAAAAAATCATGTTAGTTTTTGCTGGTAGAAACTGTAAAAATAAATTCTTCCCACCAAATTCTTTAAGCCTAGATACAACTGACCTCTCTTACTGGTTACTAACAAGTAATTTGTACTATGTTAATTCAGCCTTTAACTTTTTAGGCTATGATTTGGACAGTTCATCCCCCAGGGTAAATTCTTCATTTGAGAAAGTACTGCAAGAATGACAGACACAAATCTTATTTGTGAAACAGCTGCCTTGCCTTGGTTTTTTTTTTTTTTTCTTTCTTTCCACCTTCACTGTAAATCCAAACTATCCCATCCAAAACAACATAGCTATATTCTGTCAAAAAAAAAAAATTCAAAAAACCCCCACCCCAAATAAACAAAAAACCCCTGAGAAGCAATAAAAGCGTATCTTCATTTAAGAAGTCTACAGAAAGAATTCAAAACCTAAGGTTTCTCAGAAGTACCACGTCCTTCATCCTTTCTTTTACCTCTTAAATGTGCACCAATTAATCTTAAAAGCATTTCCCTTTGCTGCAGTTCATTATAAATCTTAACATACCTTACAAATTATGGCAGCCATCAAGTATCCACCTTACTACTAACAAACATGTTTAAGCAGCCACCTCTCAGGATCAGAGATGGAGCAATAAATCCTGTAGCAGGGGGCTAGGTGGTCCATCCATCCTCACCTCCCATGTCTGCTTATTAGACACTATATGGCTACTACAAAGGTACTGATCCAACAGACAGATCACAAGTATGACAACAATCAGATGTTACTCAATCTGATTTTCCTGTTTTTAAAGGAAATAAAAAGCACCTGCATCCTACAAATGTTGAAGGGTCTTAGCATTGATGACTTATCATGTCAGCACTATATATTAACCATATTGTTGTTGTTCTACTACAAGTTAGTCAAGGAGTCTTTCCAAGATCACTGCTCTGACTGATCTGTTACCCAGAGAAAAAGGCTTCTATTCACTTATTCTTAATACAATGTGACAATCTGGCCATTTTCTTATTTTGTTTAATTCTACAGATTGCATAGCATGTATTTTTTTCTAAAGGCTATTGCATCTCATAACTTGAATCTTCCTTCCAGGCTATGTTTAGGTTTCAAACATTTAGTCCAGTTTCCAAGTGAGGAGGCTTTGTTTAACAGAGACACAAGACAGCAGTCAGCACTAATTGCCTCTTGTTGTCCTCAGCAGACAGATTAGGGGTTGAATAAAGCACAGCATTAAGCAACACACTTACACAGGCAATTTGCTCCCAAGGTCAGGGTAGAGATACATGAACAGAGCAAGATGGTGAAGCTCAGGCTGCCCCACTAAGACACCTGTGCCTTAGATGAGAAAGTATCTTCCAGCATCCATGGGATCCACCATCAGCCTCAAGCCCTCCTGTTACAAATTTGTAATATAAAAACTCATCTACACAATGTATGTAGGTGAGCAGGCACTTGTTTATTGCAGCGCCGGACGCACAGGGAATCACTCCACCTGGTGTGCGTGCTTAGCTTCGCTGCTACAAAAGTTATATACAATCAAAGTATACATATTCATCATATTTCCAAGAAACAATTAACATAGTCATACAATTTCCGAGAACTCATTAATATATGTAAATGCTCGTGACGCATGAGCCTCCAGGTACACAGGTGGTCGTCTAAGGTCCTCTGGTGGTTGTCCATAGACTTCCTCATGGTGTCCTCTAGTTGAACCCAATCTTTGCGCATGCTCAGCTTAGTTGCAAAATTCCATTCTTGGAATCTTCTTAAGTTTTCCTCAGTCTACTGACCAGGCCTACAACTTATCATTCTCTTGACAAGCAAACTCTACCTATTCACAGTGCTACATTGTTCAACAGTTAGTTTATGATTAAATCACAGATAAATCATACCTAGTTACCTTCACACAGAATACATAGTTAAATTTTTCATTAATCGCTCTCTGGATTATACCATTCTATCAATATCCATACTTAAAATAATCAATGGTTATTTCTATTAATATCTATTGATTGGCATTCTTGATATTCGAATCAATGATGGGAAAGGTAAGGAATTTTCCAAGCAGCATCACTGGTGCATATCAGGTCACATTGTTACAGGACTCAAACAAAACTTCTCTATTCATTTCTTCATCATTCCATCTTGTTACGATTAGTTCCTCAATACGGAACAGTAACTACCTGGTGAGGTTCCTATGGTTATTGTTTCAAACTTAACAATCCTAACTTACGCATTTATATTTTATTATTTTATTTATTAATCAAACTTAACCTTTCTATATGATCAAGTCTTGATTATTTAAAAATCAGAGTATTTGCAACACTTCCCTTGCTTCACCAAACCTTTCTATGACCACATGTGCTATATTTGCCTTTCTTGAAGCTTATACTCCATTTTCTCACCATTTTCAAGCGGAAAATTGCCTCTGGGTCACAGCGCAGCAGTACACATGCAACTATATCTAAAGATGGCATTGATACGTGTTTGAACACACAGCTACTTTTACTTAAGGACAGTTCTTACACCTCTGTGCCTGGAAGTACTTTCAGATTGAAAACAAGTATTGCACCAATAGACCACTTGATCGCTTACCTGCTTTCAGTCTTGTAGCTCGTCCTTCCAAATTGCAATAAGCTTGAAGTTAGGAGACAATACAATGCATCCACTTTGTGGCTGCTTCTGCATGAGGAACGACGAGAGTCCTTGTCCAGAATCCTGAAATGATAAAATATAATTTTATTGATCAAAATTGTTCCAAACTGGTATATTGTTCCTAAAAGCTTTATTCTTTCTTTCCTTTGGGGAGTATGGAGATAAAAGCCAGAGCCAGCCACACCTTCGGAGGAGGAGGGACTCTGTAAGCAGAGTTAATGAAGTGTCAAAAGGCTTGTTCACGAGTATAGACTCTAGTAAGAACCTTTAATCTTTTCATTAAGACATTTAATCTCTTTGCATTCAGACCAGTGAGTGTTCTGCTTTGCCTATACTTACAATTACCCTTTTTCTTTTCAGTGGTAGTGAAATCAGCCAATTTTCATTCTCAGTGCCAAGCTTCATACCATGAGGGAATTAAGAGTCTGAGATAAACTGAGACATGTTCTGCCAAAGAGGAAACCAACCCAGCTAAGCAACCCTGAACATCGTTTTGAGGTAGCAGCCCTGTTCACCGTTTGCCTGATTTCTCAGTTGTCCCTGCCAGTCCAGTTTGATGATGCTAACCCATATTGTTCTTTTGATTTGCACTTGATATCCTACGCACAAGGCAGAAGAGTCAACAGAGAAGGAACGTCAAAGTGTTATCAGAGAGCACATGCCGCAAGATGCTTTATTTGAATGTGAGGAAGGGTTGGTACGGGATATGAATTGATATTCCTGCTATATCTTAAGAAATCTGTGGCCTGTAACTTACCTACTTTAAGCCAAGGTTTGTGAAACTGAAGAGTTTCAGATGCTCCCAGGTCAAATCACAGAAGTTCACAGCTCCCTGCACACTACTCAACAGTGAATCTTCTCCTAGAAGAGTCCTCTAATCTCATCAGAAACCAAAATCTGATCCTTCTGCAACTCTGCCCAAGGGTATCCATCATCAAATAACTTGAGCTAACACCACCTCCTGAAAGTCTGGATTTATGTCCATGTGTACATGACAACCCCAAAGTAACAACATCCACAGCCAGCCAGCTTACCATAAATCACCCAATGTCAGGAAAAAAAAAAAAAAGAAATTAAAATAATTACAGCTTGCTTCTGTGACTATCTAGCCCTGTAATGCAGTACCTCCACTGCCAGTGACAGCTTTGCACTGCATTTACAAGGCCTCATGACTGAGGCTTATCAGGTGCTCTTGGAGCGTTTTACTTAGTTGTGTAATTTAGCATTTCCTCTAATTGACCAGGTGTCTATGAATAATTATTTTATTTTTGTTATCTTTGTATGGTACAACCACAGTTTTATACAGAAAGCAGTAGAAAGCAGTTATTCTGTGTCAAATGAGATATTTACGACTAATATAATGACACAGATAGAGAAATATAGGCAGACTATGATAGCTGAGGCCTTGAAAAATGGAGGTAGCGGATGCAGTGCAGAGAAGTACAGGGAAGGGGTGATAAGTGATGGGGCACGGCAAAACCGTGAGGATGATAAGAGATGAGGCTTTGTATGGGAGACCCCTCAGCTACAAACAGCTCACCAACAATCAGCTCAGGAAATACAGACCCGGAGCTGGACAAAGCTGGTTTCAGGAGTAACAAAGGAATAGCACCTAACATACATAAAAGGTATTATATGCTCCGCCCCAAGGACTGCTTCCTCTTTGCATTCAAACACTATTTTGAGCATAACACACTACAATCTAAACAACTAGATTTGGAAGGAAGGGAAGAGGCCACAAAACTCAAGTCTAGGAGCTGACTACATAGGAATAATTGAAAAAGGTCTTGTGATTACAGCCTTTCTTGGGGAAATATAGGAAATGCTGCAAATAGCTAAGCAAAAAAATCACCCTACTTCAGTACCCCTTCAGAGTGTCAGCATGTATGATCAAAAGTACATCAACAATGTATCGCTACCTTGTCCAAACCATTTAATTGTCTCCGATGGACACACGCTTCATAGATGTTTACTTCTTTTTCACACCTATTTATACACTTTGGCTTACACAGAATCTTCTGGCACTGTTACACAGAGTACATTACTTTAGGAACTTGCTGTCTACCACCACACTGGCTACTCCTTCATTCCTACATTGTAAAAAGCAGCGAGTAACCAATCCCTACTCAATGCTTTCATGAAACACTTTACATCTTTAATATTTGTTTCTTCAGTTACTGCTATTTCAACTTTCCCTGTATGGAAGCTATATCGTATCTCTGACACCTACTTACTGCCCTTCCCCACACATTCTTTTATTTAAAAAAAAAAAAAAAAAAAAAGAAAAAAGGTATCTATGTGGTTCATGAAATTCAAAACCCACACAGTAAATTGCTCACAAGTAGATCACCCTTAATGAAAGCAAAGGAGTGTATCTTTACATAACAAAAATTAAGATAACTGGCATGCAGAAAAATCATTAACCCATAAAATGGATTAAATTATTGACATAACCACTACCCCAAAGTAAGTGCTCCATTTGTCGAGTGATCAAAAATTTGAGAAATATTTCTGACTATTTATATACTTTTTCATGTGACTCAGTACAAAGCAAGCAAGTACTTAGTCTCATTTTCCTGATCTTACATGTAGCAACTACAGAGAGGCTTTTAGTCTCCCATAGGAGAAAGAGATAGTTAGCTCATGTCACATTAAGAATAGCACCAGCTTGTAAACAAAAGGACAAGTCAATGTAAAGAGCACTGCTGTCTTCTAGCTGATAATTTGACTGGAGAAGCACTTCATAACAACAATCTTAAGGGAGAAGCTTTATCACAGAAAAAAAAAATAGAGGAGAGATTGAAGTGCGTGGGAAAATAGACTTTTGCCTTCCTTTTCTTTCTCTAACCTGAATAATATCTGACACTTAATGAAATAAGGCGTGTATGCAACTCTGAGATTAGAGCTTTGCTCTACAATGTTCTTACCTGCTTTCCCCAACCATCTGGATAAACCAGGTGTGAATGTCTTCTTTTAAAATTTAAACAGTGAACGCGAAGATGTAAAAAAAGTCCTGTACATTTGATAAAAATTATTCAGTTTCCTGCCATGGAGGGTTTTTAATAAAAAATGGTAAGAAAGTTGAAAAGGGGACTTGGAACTGAACATTAGATAAGCATGTTTTTACCACATGTTTCAGGTTTAAAGAGGATTTAACTCCAAAACAAAAGTTAGTTTGGTAAGAGATACTGCTTTCCCTCATTTACAGATGATATAAGGGGATATAAAAGTCCAAATATAATGGGATAGGTTGCCTTATTCTATAAAAATGCCCAAATAAACCCAGGATTCATTTCCCTCCCTTCTCCTAAAACAGTATATATCATCATTAGAAGTCATCACAGGTCCAGAAAAAAAACCCAAAACCCACACCCAAAATACCTTGATTGATCCCTAGAGTCCCAGAATGAGTTTACAGATTTATATACCAATATTCATAGAAAATGTTTTAACAGAAATTCAGCAGTCACAACAGTAAAGCCATTAGGAAGAAAACTCCGTTTCCTTGACCAGCATCCTGCTGCTCTACATTAACACAGAGTGCGGGCCTAGGTTATCTTCTTCGAAGGAGACTCCCTAAATTTCAGTTTCTCAAAGCAAGTCCACCTTCTCATAGGTCTTTTCAATGAGGGTTAACATGTTCTTCAAGTCAGCTGACTGCTGAATAGTGTTCATATCCTTTAAAAGACCTTTCTGATTTTTTATCTTCAAAATTTCTTCCTAAAGAAGGAAAGAAAGAATAATAAACAACAAATAAAAAACAGCTTTCATTGAGACCAACAGAAATTTCACTTTCATGCAGCTTAGCTGTATCTAAATACAGCTAAAATAAAAAAGATTCAAAAAGACACAGAATGAGACAGTCTTCCTTCCATCAGTTACACAGAGAAACATTCCAGAAATGATTAAAGGTTCCCTAGGACCATAGGGTTCCTAGGAAAAGACATGTGATCCTTTAAATGGCAGGTTTTCCAGGGTTTTGTCATATTTTTAAAATGTAAGCATATAGTTCTCAATACAAAGAAAAAAAAAAAAAAAAGAAAAAAGAGAAAACTTTCAGATATTTCAGAATTACCCCCTCCGGCAGTGATAAAAGAGTTAAGTGATAAAAGCACATTTTGTTGCCTTCCTTCTTATAGCCAAGGTGTCTCTGAAAATATATTCCATGCTCACCTGCAAAGTGGGTGCCTGTAAACTGCGCTTGGGGAGTTCTGGAAGGTGGAGTGCTCCACTGCCATTTTCCTGGAATACCTAGAAGGCGAAAACAAGGGGGGGGGAAACAAACAAACATCAGGCACACAAATAGGAAAATAAACTGGCTGTCATTATCCAACTTCTGAAAACTAAATTTCTTAATTTTGCAACTGAAGTTGGAAAGATTGAAAAGATACATTCCCAAAGGCAAATAAGGGCTTCCTTATATGATGGTCTCTGCAGAAACAGCTTGGGTGCAGTAGCTCTGGAACCGCATTCTCCTTAGAGGAATGTAGCAACATCCGTTGGAAATACCTTCCTGGCCTTTTTTTCATCTTCCTCTAACTGGTTCTTCAGCACCTGGATTTTGTACTGCAGTTGCTGTATAGTTTCTTCAATGCGTTCTGCTGATCGCTCAGCTTCATTTATTTCTTCCTAAGACAAAATAGACGCAAAACTAGAACAAAATTTACTTTAGAACTGGTGAGCATTTTGCATAGCTGATGATGATTATCAGCATCAGCTGAGTCACTGAAAAACCATCCAAAGAGATACACTGCTTTGTAGCAAAGGTGGGTGACAATGATGAACAGTGGACAACTCCTCCACAACAGCACAGGCATAGACAGCAGTCTGTCTACTAAAAAGTTACAACACACTGAGCAGCAGCAGATGGCTAAGATATTTTCTTCTGTTCCTTGCCTTTCATACCTGCAATTGTACCAAAGACTCTTCATTTGTCTCAAGCATTTGTTTCTCTGCCATTTGAAGGCTCGGGACATTCTTCAGGTTGCCCAGCTTCCCTGGAGGCACCTTTAACGTCTTGAAAAATCTCAGCACCCTTTATTATAGAAAAAGGAAAGCATGACTTGCTTGGAGTTCTTTACAAAACAAGAAGAAAACTGACTAATGACTTCTCTGGGGAAAAACTAAACTCAGTTTAGCCCAATTGCTGCCAGTGAAGTAAAAGGATCCAGGCAGGAAGGAAAGCTGTCCTGAATTGTTTTCCAAAACCATGTGGAATAGATGTCTAAGGAAGGAACTGGGAACAAGAAATCCCACCATTCTAACCTTTGCTATTACACTGACGTTGTGTGGTGCCTATCCCCCAGGCTCCCTGCCTGTAAACTGACATTAACTAGTATTTCCCCAGTTCTAACCTTTCTGCTTTTCAAAGTAAAACTAAGTTCTAAATTCAGCATTTTTAACTGCTTCCAAACAAAGATCATTTTAGTAAAATCCATAAATGCTTTTTGTGAACCATGATATGTAGTTTTATGCCAGAGGCAGAGTTTTAGCTTGCTCTCAAAGGTCCTTCTGATTCTGAGGAAGACTTGAATTCTTCTAGGTTGGATCTGTCTGTTAGATACACTAAACTGCCACAACTTCCATGTATCTCAAATGAGATTGCAGGAGTTTGGCAACTCAGAAATGAAACATGTCACAAATTAAACATTAAAAAAACCCAACCAAACCATTTATGAAAAACTAGCTCCTAATGTTTTAATCTTGAGGTACTATAAGAACAAAGAAGGCAACATATAGGCTCAGGCTCGATGTTGATAAGAGCCTAGTATACCAACACACATGCATACAAAAATTCTCAGACACCCAAGCATACATAATTATTCCCACAATGACATAAAAAGGCTGCAAGTTATGCCCCAACAAAAAATTTTAATTCTCTTTGAAGCAACTTCAATGGTCAGAAAATTTAGCTATAACTACTCCTGCCACTGTCATAAAACAGTAACAAAATAAATAGCTGCCCACAAATTTAATCCCTGTATAAATACAAAGCTGATTAAAGGAGCTCTTAAGAATACCTCCTAGGTTGTTACTCATATAGAAGTAGTTAAAGTGGGTCTTCCAACAACACTTGCTTGTCCACTTCAGTCAATGTACCATCAAGATAATTCCCTCCTTGATTTTGCATCAACTCTCCCTTCCAAGATTTCCTAAATGTGATTGCTCCCAGGAGCAATTCTGTAAGCATGGTACAAAAAAACTGGGTAAACTAAATCCCTTCTCGCCCTCTTTTTTTTTTTTTTTTAATTATAACTTCTTACCTTCCTTTCAGTAAATTGAGGTGCTTCTGAACATCATCTTTTCTCTCACGTTGTTGGCACAAAACAGATCTGGAAAGAAAATAAAGGTAGAATTTTCATTGCAAAGCCTGCAAGCACAGAGCACACATCAAGTGAAGTGAACGCAGTCAGAACTTCTCTAGCTAAAAATTTCCAACTTCAGATAGAAAGTGTTACATTATACCAGACAAAATATACACAGTCAGCCATATTGCCCAAAAAAGCGCCAAAGCTTTTTCAGTTCAAGCAATATTATTATTTTTACTTTATTTCTTGTGGAAACAGAGAAGAATCACCAGGATATTTGGCACTTACAGTATTACTGAATCCATTACAGCTTCCAGAAACTGCCTGCTGCTCTCTGAGAGAGTCTGCCAAGATCCTACTTTAGCACTGGTTAGTTTCACCTTTTTTGAAGAACCTTTTTCTCCTGTTAACACAAAGGAAAAAAGGAAAAGATATGATTTGTCAAACCTTGATAGACAGCTTTGTGACTCAATTCAGTCAGATCATAGTCAAAGGTATAACAGTTAAGATTTTTCCATCTCTCAAAACTGTCAGGTCAAATCTATCCACATTCGGTGGTACTTATTATTTGCAAGTCACAAGTTGCTTAAAAAGCACAAAATAGAAAAGGTTCTTTCTTACAGCAGTTTCATTCTAAACAGATACTTTCCCAAAATCATTGGTGATCGAAGTGAGAAAACCCAGAATGAAATAAAAAAAAAAAAAAAAGAGTGGGAATAAACATAAGCACGAAACTTAACGCAGCAGGGCCCTCATCTCATTTGTATGTTCAACACAACGCATGCCAGTCTTAAGACAGAAGGTTAACAGAGAAGACAATGACCTGTGAAGAGGAAGTTAAAATGTTCTGGGTGCTTGTGGTGGAATTTTACAAGAGAACACTACTTGCAAACAAAAGCATATGATTAATAATATATGTGCATATACAACACATATGATACGAATGCAGACTGGTAAGACTGTATTGCAAATACTCACTGTTACTGTTCAGAAAGAAAACTTTGAAACTTGTTTCAGTGACATCTCAGACACATATGATTTCAACATAGCAGTTACTACTTTTACTTTCAGTGTTTTTTCAAAACACTGAATTTGCATGAGACAAACATGAGGAAAAAATACAATCCTACCTGCAGGGGAACAGTCCCCATGTTCCTTATCTTTCCTTCTGACCGTCTGCATGACCTGCTGAAAAGAAAAGTTTACAGCAAATATGGTAATTTGGAAACATCCTCTGCTGTGCAATCATTCATCTACTACTAGCAACCCACTATAAAAAGGCTGTGAAACCACTTCAGTGCTTGACAGAGGTCTGTTGTTATTGACCACGAAAAAGGCTTTTTGAATGGTGAAACAGTAATTCATCTCAAGCAAGTTAAGAAAAGCAATTGACTCTTGTTAGTTCCTCCCATCCAAAGAATGAGGTCATGAAATAAGAAATGCACAAGATGTTTGGCTATCCAGCTGCACCTTAAGATCATGCCATTCATAAGTTAAGTGGTTAAGCAAGCTCTCTTCAACAGAAAGCTGCCTAGGCCAATCCTGAGACATGCAGAGAATATTTTCCAGAACCGAATAAATGTCACCTGAGCTGCATGAACTCTCATTTTATCACTCTGTTCAAACAGATGCTATGCAGCTGTTCAAAACTGCACAGCCAGCTTGCCTTTTTATTAATCATCAGGCAATGTTTCCGTCTATTTGTCACAGGCACAGTAGCACGCCACTAGAAATTCTGGAAATCAGGGAACAGCTATGGCAGTGGGTCTCAAAAGAGCTGTGCACACTGGACATTTCCTCAAGAAGACTACATTTAGTTAATGAAATATTCTCTATAAATTCCAGTAAAAAATGGGCAAAAATGCCTCTTTTTTTCTTTGGTTCTGTCCTAATTTGTTTGATCCAAAATAATTATTACCTTTCTTTTTTGATCTTGTTTTCTTCCTTCTCCATCTGTTCCCTTCTTTTTGCTAGAAGGCCCTTGTTGATTTTGTGATTTAAACGGTTTTTTTGCTGATCCCCCACCAGTGGTCTCTCCCATTTTACTGGAAGATGCATGGCGGCGTTTCATTATCTGTAAACCAAATGGAAGAGGAGGAAACAAAACCAAAATTAAAATCCAGCAATCATAATCCATACAGTACAAACCACACATTAACAAGCAAAACAATGGAAATACCTAGTACTAAATGAGCCCAAACGTTTGCATATTTGCTAACCCAAAGCCTAAATCTTGTACATTTAAGTAAGTGCAGGACCACTAAAAAAGCATCCCCGTTTGCCTCTTAGAGAAGTCTTTGCATGTTCCACATGTCTTTCTAAACTTAAAAGCCAGCACACCTGAATACCAAAGAGCAGCAATGGCAATGCAAAGGTAACTGCACTGAGAACACTCTAATTTTGTTCTTAAAGGCTTCCGACAAGAGAAATCCTTTACCTTTCTAATGCAGTTCAGTGCAGTCATCCTATTACCAGAACTTTTTACCTCAGCACCTAACCATAATGTTCCTCGCTGCGGTTTAAACCTGTAGTTTCTTTTCTTACTCACTCCAGAGATAGAGGAAAAAGCAGTCACACAGAAGAGAGTAATCACTACACCCCACCAGCCTTCTCTTTTCTAAGCACAACGACTCAGACGTATTCAGTTTGTCTTACATCCCCTCAGACCACTTTTTCCCTCCCACAGAAGCCCCGTCACGGCTCGCCAGGCGACAGTCGCGCCCGACACCACATAAATAAGCCCTGCCTCTCCCCCCCCACCCGTACCATAATACGGAGGCCGTGGTCTGCTTCTCAGGGCGCACCTCAATGGGCAGTGCGACGCCTCGGCATGTCGCCGTGTCGCGACAGCGTCCGGACGCGACTCGGCTGGCACAGCATTAGCAGCATACCTCAGGGTGCGAGGCGCGGACTACAACTCCCGGCATGCAACACGGTGTACCACACTATGACACTGGCGCACTGAGCGAAGAGCATGCTGGGAGTTGTAGTTTCACTACCCGTGCCCCCCGTACCCCCAAACTCCTGCTCCCCGTTGCTGCCGGATAACACCTCGGGAACCTCCACAAAACCTCCCACCAGCTCAGCCCGCCCCGAGACTCACCGCCCCGGCGCCTACTCAACGCTCCGCCGATTCCGCGTTAGACAGCAGAGCCGTTAGCAAACCGTTTTCCCCGCGCGACCGGACGCATGCGCACTGCTAGTCCCCGCCTACTGAGCGGTTAGTGCGCGGCGTGGCCCTGTGCGCATGCGCTAGGCGTCAAGGTGCATGCGCACTGCTGCGCGGGTTTTGGGTGCCGGCGGAGGGGCCAACAGCAGGTAGCGGGGGGCCGGGGCCGGGGCCGGGGCCTATCCTAAGCCCGCAGCCCGCCCAGCGCTCCTGTCCCTCTGGCGGGCAGGGCCGCGACCCCCCGGGGCAGCCCCCATCCGGTGCCCCGTCCCTATTGGCCGCCGAGGGGGCGTGTTGGGGGCGGGCTGTGGCGGCGGGGGCTGCCGGCCGCTCGGCGCTGCGCACAGGCGGGCCTGTCAGGGCGGTGCGGAGCTGGCAGGCCAGGCCAGGCCGGACCGGACCGTGAACGGTGCTTTCTGGTCGCTGCCCTCCTCCGGCTGTGGGTGCTGTGGTGTGAGGGGTGGAGGGAGAGGTGCGGAGGGGGGTGACGGCACATTTCACAGAATCACTGCGGTTGGAAAAGACCTGTAAGATCGTCAAGTCCAAATTGTGGTTCCTTCGCGGTACGGGGCCGGGGGGATCGCGGTGGCACCCGTGCAGCAGCGGAGGCAGAGGTTGCCTCCCATCCTGGCTGCAGGATCACGTCTCTGCAGGGAACTCAGTGCTCCTCTGATGCTCCTTTGTGCTTATCAAATTATATGTGTACCACACGCAGCATATATATTATTAAACCACTTGTGTGGAGCGTGTTGCTGCAGCACAACAGTGATAGAGATGCTTTTAGTTTTATGCAGACTTTCTCGTAAAGGTGTGAGGGCAGTGTGTGTTTCCAGGGAGTTGTGAAGGAGATGAGGCAGACAGGAGGTGACTGGCCCTTGGAGCCAAGCTGCAAAGGTTTTGCCTTGGGGAGGAAGTGCAGGCACAGGGTACGGAGACCAGAAGCAGAGAAGCGTACAGCTTTCAGGAGTTACTGAACTTATCCACCATCTCAATCTCGTGCATGATGAGACGAGCTCTGCAGCTTGTATTATCGCTGTGTTCTTGCATACAGCATTTTTTGCTCCTTTCTTCCTTAGTACAGCTCTGATTTTCATCCAGCCCAAGCCACCTTTTCCAAAGTGTATGACGTATCAGCAGGTTTCTGACAGTCCGCTTCCTTCGGACTGTCTCTTTGATACTGAAGGTCCCTCTTTCACATAAAGGAATTTGTAGATGAGAGGGAGATGGGAAGATGAGAAGGTAGCTAGGCATGCCATCTTCATGCATAACACTGGCTTTTCAGTGACTGATAAATGATGGTGCTGCTTAGGGACTGAAATAAGTTCCACGTTTTATACACGGATGTAGATGAGTTGTAGGAATGTTTTCCTTAGCTAGACGAAAATGTGGAATTTTTCCTGAACTCTATTTTATGCATTGTCTGGTTGAAAGGCAAGGGGAGGGGGTGTCTGTCAAATGAGTGAGTGCTTAAATACACTTGTTTTTTTCCTGAGTAATTGTTTTGGCTTTAGCACTCTGCTTGACCTCTTCTTGCTCACCTCTCCCATGTCGGATTTATATGATAATGCAAAATACATGTTTTTATTTTCTTCAGCTTACCCCATACTCGCCAACCAGTGGAGCAGACATGCTAAGAGCCAAGGATGCTCTCCTGCGCCTGCGGCCCCACCACTGCGGATGCCTGGCCCAACTTCCAGCCTGCAGACTCGTGTGGCGTTCGCTGCATGGGCAGCCGCTGCACCCCGAGTGGGCTGCCCTTGCTGAAAAGCAGCTGAAGGGCAAGAATCCAAAGGATTTAATTTGGCACACCCCAGAGGGGATCGACATCAAGCCCTTGTACTCCAAAAGGGACACGAAAGACCTCGCTGAGGAGCTGCCAGGGGTGAAACCTTTCACTCGAGGACCCTACCCAACCATGTACACATACAGGCCGTGGACTATCCGCCAGTATGCTGGCTTCAGTACAGTGGAGGAGAGCAACAAGTTCTACAAGGACAACATTAAAGGTAAGACAGCTGATTTGGGAAACAACATTGCCTTGTGAAGCAATGGGGAGCGTTCATATGGTGAACTACATGCAAACGTGATTATTCTGCCGTGTGAGTTTTGATTGCTGATAGGCCTTTCCCAGTGATGCTGTATTTCTTTAGGACTGGGAAATTGGATCATTTCTGAAACTGTCCTTGCTTCATTTTGCTATTGAGGTGGGAAAATGAATGCCTTAAATGCTATTTTTAGTTATTCTGCCTTGACACTGACAGAGACAAAATTTGGCTGCATCTCAGGGTCCAACCAGCAGAGATCATAGAGCACTTTACACTCATTTTGTGACCATGAGGGAAGATTATAGTGGAAAAATCTGTTGAACTTTGTCACTTAGCACTCCTGGTGTTAGTGCATTCTGACATTTTGAGTTTCCATGTCACGTTATAAATTTTAAATGAACTCATATAAATACATATCAATAGTGTCGTTCATGGTGTACTAGTAAAGCCAGCTTCCTAAAAGTATTGGCATTTTCCTTATTTGAGAGTGGTTTTCCCAATATTTCTGCAGAGTATTGTGCTTCGCAGCAATTTGTTTAGCTAATAGCCAGAGTGTCATCATAATATATTATTGAGTTAGGCATTGTAAAACCAAACTAAAAAGTTGTTCTTGATAGACCGAAGCATTAGTTTTACACCAGCTGTACATCTTAGCAATTGTTTGAAGCTAATTATAACCTTACCAGTCAAAACAACAGACCACTGAAATTTGCCTTCAGAGTAATACATCTGTGATGCCTTTATTTCCCACTTTACAGGCCTTCCTACTCAACACATCACTGCTTAGGGCAGGGGAGAAGAGTTGTTTGGGGATTTTTACCTCTTGCTGTATCATGGTTAGCTAATATGAAGCAATATTAGCTGCTGCAGTGTTCTTGCAAGTATTCTTGATTCTTTCCATTTATAAAACTCTCAGTAAATTAAGAAATTATAAATACAGGGTATTAGAGGTTTGCAAACAAACATTTCAGTAGAAAGATTGTTCTGAATATACTCTGTGTTACTGCTGAACGTTGCTGCTGAAGCAGAAGTGCTAACACTTGGGTTAGCTGGTAGGACAGCTCAATTACTCAAGAATGTTTGCTGCCAGGAATTTTTCATCTTTATTCAAGTTTTGACATTGTGATATTGTAATTTTATCTCTGTTGTTGTGTTAGTGGTTGTATTAATATTATTTAGCATAGCTTCTGAATCTGACCTATTTGTAAAGCATTTTTAATAATTCAATTAAAATCTCTCTGTAATTTGAAGAATGCTGAAAAATTATTAATTATCAGTTCTCATAATTGCTGAAATTTCTATTGCTTGAACTAGGCAGAAATTTAAATTTTTGTCATTGTGCTTCAGAGCTAACACCTAGCTTTTTACATCAAAGACAATAGCTGGTATCTGACAATTAAGAGCTCTGCTGATGTTGAGAAGCAGACTTGCAAATGCAGTAGATATAATTACTTCAGGAACAGCAGTGCTGGTCAGAGGGTGAATGCCTGGGGTTAGCAGAGTTTCAGAGACTGCTTTCAGGTTGGAGCAGCAAGTCTGTCAAGAGCTCCAACTGTCCTGTTCCCTGCTTTATATAAGTAATTTTCTCTTACCGCAGATTTAGTAATACATCACTTCACTTTAGGAATAAAAAACGTATGTCAGTAGAGCCAGGATAACGATCAGTGTGTGTGTGTTTAATTTGTGATAAAGAGAAGGTAACGTGACGTAGTTTATCACACCTTTGTTTCCAGCTAAGCTAAGTAGAGTTTCTGTATATAAATGCTGATACTGTCTGACTATGCACATTTGTAACTTGTGGCTAAAGTGGTATGCACTAATTTGTTAAGCATGGTCAGCTGATTGTGTGGCTGAACTTAGAAGTATTACGATTTTTTTTTTCTCAGTTAAAAGCTTTTTCATTTAAAGTTTAAGACTAGAAGACCTTGGACAAGTTTCATGAGGGAACAGCATTTAACATCAAAAATTGGTTTGTCATCCAAACCTGGATGACTGGATGATGTAAAATAAAATTAATAAATTTAGATCCAGTCCTAATGCAAATTTTCTAACACTTCTGAGTCTCTCTCTTTGTTGTTTTGGTTTTTTTTCCTTGTTCATTTAGCTGGCCAGCAGGGATTATCTGTTGCTTTTGATTTAGCCACCCATCGTGGTTATGATTCAGACAATCCACGAGTTCGAGGAGACGTTGGAATGGCTGGAGTTGCCATTGATACAGTGGAAGACACCAAAATACTTTTTGATGGAATTCCTTTAGAGAAAATGTCGGTTTCTATGACAATGAACGGGGCAGTTATTCCTGTGTTGGCAACATTCATTGTAACTGGAGAAGAACAGGGAGTGCCTCAGGCCAAGCTGACAGGGACAATCCAAAATGACATCTTGAAGGAGTTCATGGTCCGAAATACGTACATTTTCCCCCCAGAACCATCCATGCGGATTATTGCTGACATCTTCCAGTACACCTCAAAGGTATTCATTGCTTAAATGTATTTACTTCTGCTATTACATCTAGTTAACTATTTATGAGGCACTTTGGAGAACAAAGCAGAAGACGGGGAGACCTGTTGTAGTGAAGAATGATGTGGTTGTGGAAAGGGCCAGGAGGAGAAGTTGAGATCCCAAATCACTCTATGGCATAAATTTTAAGATTTTTAAGTCAATCCAAATCAAAGTCAAATTAAGATGAGCCTAAGCCTGAAAGGATGGCAGGAAGATTGGAGACGAGGAACAGACAGGCTGTTCTTTGCATAGAAAGTAAGAAGCCACGTATTTAAGAAGCATTATACAGCTGTAAGCAGGAGTGAAGAGGTAAGAAATCTTGAAGGACTTCTGCTGTGAAATTGAGCATGAGAAGCAGATAATGAAAGGAGTGAAGTACTGAACTAATGAGTGGAAGTTCAGTACTACCAGTTGTTTTCTTAGCTGCATTTTCATTGGAGAGGTGGAACAGGCTGTGTTCCTGAGAAAGAGACTTATCATGGTGGGTGATAGTTTAAGCACAATGAACAGTGCAAAAAGGTAAAAGCATGTAAAGTTTAATAGAGATGGGTTGTATTCACAATCTACAAAGAATGGATTGTTTGTGAATGTTGGTAGAACAATTATCTGATCCTCCCCTCTTCTGCTGTCATAGAATCATAGAATGGTTTGGGTGGGAAGGGACCATTAAAGGTCATCTAGTCCAACCCCTCTGCAATGTCGTACCATATTGTGTTTTATTTTTGCAGTATATGCCAAAATTTAATTCCATTTCAATCAGCGGATACCATATGCAAGAGGCAGGAGCTGATACCATTCTGGAATTAGCTTATACTATAGCAGATGGCTTGGAGTACTGCAGAACTGGACTTAAAGCTGGCCTTACCATTGATGAATTTGCACCAAGGTAAGCTAAAGAAATTTTCAAGTATAAAACTCTTGGTAAAACCTCTAGTATCAAATTCAGTATTTTTACACATACAAGCAATATTAGCAATGCTCACATTGCAGATAGGTTTTGTTTTGTTTTTGTTACATAGTTTCAGCAGTAAGAAAATGTCTGGTCTGACAGACTCCTAGACTACATCTATGCTAATAAACTGAATAAAGCTCATGTACAAGCCCAAGCATTGTCAAGATCTGTTGTGACAGTTGGTCTCTGGGTCAGAGAAACGATCCCTAAGCTGTTACATCTAATACAGTTGTAGCGTTAGGACTGCAGAATGCAGCAAAAGCTCTCACAGTTCTTTTATACTGTAGTATTATTGAATTTTTGTCCATTACTTTTATTTTGAAATATTTGGGAAAGAATGCTTAACAAGGGGAAGTTCAGGTAGTTCAATTTTCAGTTGCAAATTTCCTAAAAATAAAATTTAATTTTAAGTAGAATATCATATTTGTGTATAGTTACTGCCAAACTAAGCAGAATCGCAGTTTCAGTGGTCTAGTTGATTTACAGATTCCCTAACTATATGGTGAGTCTAAAAAACAAAAGGCGTGGTTCACGTAGCTTGTTGCACATTCAAACTATAGGAGTCAGCTGAATTAACCTGTTCCCAAGATCTGTGGCAAAATCAAACTGCATCACACAGAAAAAGATACAGCCTTATTTTCAGATTTTCTAGTGATGGAGAATCTGTAAGAGCCTTTGGCAAATTGTTTTAGTAGCTAATTCACTGTTAAAAGGTGCATCTTTAGTGAGTTTTACTGGCTTTAACTATGCATGTTTACATTTATAAATCACAGAAGCTGTAAGTAGGAAAAAGTAGATCAATCAGTCTGTTCCCCGATACGCTATCCAGTATTGAACTGATGTTTGATTTGGATTTTCATTAAAATCGTCAGGAAAAGGATGAAAGCATGCTTATAATATGTAATGTCTTCTCATTATAAGTCGTTTGCGAGCATAACTACACTAGTAGATTGTGTCCAAGAGCGTTCCCTGGCACTAGAGTGTCACTGTCTTTATCAGTGACTTGCTGGAGCACTGCTTGACCTAGGGCTCCCCCAAAACAGTCCCTGGGGACAATTTAGCAGTTCCAGGGACCATCGTCACTGGCAGTTTGCCTGCAGTCACATTGTTTGGAGGCTGAGACAGTTTAGTGGTGTAAATGTGTATCATTCCGTAGCAGTTGGCATCAGTGTCCAGGAACATTCCCATCATCTTACGCCTGGGTTATATCTGTAAAAGTGCATTAATCAGACACCTTGCTGTAGGACTTCTCCTTTACTGAAACAGAGTTATTAGGATGGTTTAATGTTTTATCCTGTTCATGTGCTCTTATTACAGGCTTTCCTTCTTCTGGGGAATTGGCATGAACTTCTATATGGAAATAGCTAAGCTGAGAGCTGGGAGGCGGCTGTGGGCTCACTTGATAGAGAAAATGTTTAAGCCCAAGGATCCCAAATCCCTTCTGCTGAGAGCTCATTGTCAGACTTCGGGCTGGTCACTCACTGAGCAGGTTAGAAATTGGACTCTCATCAACTTCCTCATTTAAATACGTTCTCATGGTGTATATCTTACAGGGGGCTGCTGGTTTTACTCATTAAGATGCAGCTTTCTGAAGGAGACAACCTGTCCTACTCTCATTCTTTTTTTCAGAGCAAATGTAATGTGTACTTATATTACAGGAATGCAGTAAAACTAAAACAATGGCATTTTTTGAACTGCAGCCTTTGCGGGTCCTCCAATTTAAAGTATTGTATGAGTGCAAAATATTAATATTAGCAAAAAGATGATCAACTGTCTTCCAGTGTCCAGTGTAAATATATCTCTGGCTGGATCATAACCCCTTTTTCCTGTCTAAACATTGTTTATCTTCATATAGCTCCTCGGTGTGCAGTGTTTGCTCCTTATAGGTTTCAGAGGGCAAAAATATTTTCTGTTGGCCTGCCTTTAGATAGGTAGCCACTCATAAATTAGGTTTTACGTTCTTGTTCATCCAAGTCACATTTTTCTGTAGTTCTTTAAATGGAATACTTGAACCAGAGATAGATAGACTCCAGTGTGGGTAGAATTACCGTGTCCTTGTAAAATAGTAGTATTAATTCCATTTCTTTATGGAAAAAAATTTAATTCACAGATCTCATGATTCCTTTTGCCTTCTTGAAGGTCATATTACATTGGTAGCTCTTAATTATTTTGGATACGTTTCATCCCAACTAAGCATGTCAAGAATCAGGAATGCAATCTGAGCTGATTATTAAGTTCCCTCAATAGTCAAATAAAATAAGATGAGCAAATGCAGTGGGTGAATCTTCACTCCATCGCAAAACACAAGGCAAACCCTGGACATCATGGTAACTCTTCTTTGACTGTAAAGGCACATACACTCAACTACCTAGGTGTATTAAAAGAGCAGATAAATATTTTGACCTAAAGGCTGAGATTATATTCTGTAATACTGACTCTATTTCTATACCTTGTACTCCAGATTATCTGTTTGTTTTGGTTAATGTCCCAGTTCTTCCATAGATATCTTTCAATTTTATAGCACCAGGAAATTCCAACAGTAATTCCTACCTTTGTGTAACGCTGTCATTAATGAAAATGTTAAGCACATTTAGTTCCAAAATGCATCTTGACTAGTAACCTGTCTGCCAGATGTGCTGTTCACTGCTCTGAGACTGTATCCTCTCCAACTTGGATACATTAAGTTCTTTGAAACACCACTAAATGTCACACAGAATCACAGAATCATTAAGGTTGGAAAAGACCTGTAAGATGATCAAGTCCAACCATCAGCCCAACACCACCATGCCCACTAAACCATGTCCCGCAAGTCAGGCTTTGCTTTGTTACTCATACACTGATATTTTTGGCTTTCTTCATGGAAGAATATTTTTATGGATTAATCTTTCTACAGATTAATCTATTTCTTTATGGATTAATCTTTTTGTCCAAGATATTGATAAGTGATATATCAATTTGATTGGATGTTTATTATTGACTGTTTTCTTTTTCAGCTTTTGATATGATTACAGTATTTCTACTGGGAATCTTGCATTCATTTCATTGCAGTAGTATGTGTGTGACTAATCTGCCTCAGCCCCGTGGCAGAACCGCTGAGCTTCAGAGCTCTCCTTTTCCTTCCAGGATCCCTTTAACAATGTTATCCGTACTACAATTGAAGCAATGGCTGCAGTGTTTGGAGGTACACAGTCTTTGCATACAAATTCATTTGATGAAGCCTTGGGTTTGCCTACAGTGAAGAGTGCTCGCATTGCTCGGAACACACAGATCATAATTCAAGAGGAGTCAGGTATTCCTAAAGTGGCGGACCCCTGGGGAGGATCTTACCTCATGGAGTGCCTCACCAACGATGTCTATGAAGCTGCTTTAAAGGTCAGTTTGCATAACCGTTTATGTGTTGTGGGAAAATTTTAGGTGTAGGAGTTCTGAGAAATGTCTTTAAGGGACTATTTGATATGTTGGTAACTTTTAAAGAGGGAATGATTTTACACTTACGCTTCAGTGATTTCTTTGTAAATGAACTTTACTAAAATACAGTGTGTATTTAAAGAGAGACTTCAGCCTTCTAGTAGACTACATTCAAAAGGGAAATATCCCAGTGTGGAACAAATAATCAAGCCCTGCAAAGTACCTTGCACACTGAAGACTGCCAATTTGCTGGGATCGCTGTTTTATGTGTAGGAAAAAAAGGGTTCAACAGAAGAAAGAGTCAAAGCTTGAGACTTTAAAGCTAGGGGTTATTGAAATCAAAGTTTTATAGCCAAACATGTAGGCAGACAATTGTCTGGCCATACTTGAGTATTATGCGTAATTTAGGAGACATTTTTCTTTTGGATCAGAATAGTTTTTTAATAATGTTTTTAGCTGCCAGTCATTACTTGCATGTGAAAAGTACTGTGCAGGAGTAGTCTTACTGGTGGCAATCCTGCGTGAAGATATATGCCTACATGTCTACCCTACAGCTAAACCCAGTGATTCTCCTTTTGAGCAAATTATTCCTTTTATGCAGTCCCAAATTAATAAGCTAATAGAGGCCCAAACATTAGCCTGGGACTGTACAGACACTGTTAGCACGTTGTCTGACGTGTTTTTTAGGTCCTTGTCAACTAGGAGGCTTCTAGACAGTGCCAGGCATGGCCATTTTCAGTAGGCAGGTAGAATGCAGTCACCATGTTTTGGAGCCAAATAGGCTTCTGCTGTGTGAGGGCTGAATGATTCCATGCTACTTGTCTTCAGGATCAGAGAACTGACCCTGGCTTTTTTCAATTTACTTGTATTTGTATACATGTAACCATAAGAGCTGGTTGGCAGGCAGAAGTCAGTGCAGAGTCAAGGTCTCAAGTTTTAAGCCTTTCCATCCATGGGTGTTACCTGTTAAACAATATGCCATGCACTGCTATTGAATTCATGGATTTTTGGTAATAAAAATGCTCTTTTGTTTGAGATGTCCTTTAATTTATACCGAAACCTGTAGTCAGAGACACGGAGATAGGAGACACACTTTTAGAGCGCAAGACTGTATATATAGTTATAATGAAAATTTGGATGGTATACAGGAGCAAAACTCGTTTTGTGAACCTTGCTACTACTCACTTTCGCAATCCTCTTGATTTCTCAGCTTGTTGAGGAGATAGAAGAAATGGGTGGAATGGCCAAAGCTGTTGCTGAGGGGATTCCCAAACTTCGTATTGAAGAGTGTGCAGCTCGAAGACAAGCCAGGATTGACTCTGGTAGGGAGCAGGGAGATGAAGGAAAGGAAAACTGCCAATAGAATACCTTTGTATAAAGGTTTTTTACACACATTTTCATTGGGTTTTTTTCTTCTTAGTTTAGGAATAGCAGATTGTGAGTGATAAAATGGTATATAGTTTTATGTCAGTGAAAGCTTCTGAAAAGAGATATCAGTATGTATGAAATACAGTACCAGTATGAAAACAGTCTTGCTTGACATACTTAAGACTAGATTTTATGGTTGGACTTGATGATCTTACAGGTCTTTTCCAGCCTTAGTGATTCTGTGATTCTGTAAAGAAAGCACTCGGAAGACTATTTTAAAGGAGCATTTTGGGCCTTCAGTTGTTAATCGCTTAATTTCTGACAGTATCTTTGAACTGTGATTCCTGAATTTAAAAATGTGACCGTCAGCAGATGGCGATGTTGAATGTATCTGGCCAAATTCCTGGTTTTGCTTGAGAACTGCCCATCTTTCCTGAAGACCAGAAAAAATGCAGTCATCTCAGATTAGAGGATGATGCAGTTCTTTGGTTGTGATATATATGTATGTGTATAAGCATATGTACACATACAGTAAATATATGTGGAGATGCGTATACATGTGTGCTTATAGCTTTATTCAGCTTTTTGTAGTCTGCATTCCAGTAGCAGTCCAGTAACAGAAACTAGGGATAACTCGAACATGAAAGAAGTTATATGAACTTTTTTGTTTGGAGGATAAATTTGAAGCAGGTCTGTAATTAAGACCAATAAGGCATAATCACTAAAGTTCTGCGTTTTCTCTCCCAAGGTAAATTATTTCATGTTTCTTTGAAGAGTGTAGTAATGTTACCAGGCACTGCAAATAAAAATAGTTGTTAAGTCCATACTGGCTGAAAGCTAAAATAGTTTTCCAATGTGATAAATTGATTTTTATTCACATGGAGTAGTTTTAGGTAGGAATTTCACTTTCTTATTTATCTGGTAAATTAGAAAAGTAAATGCAGAGCACTGCAAGAGACCAGCACTTCTGCTTAATTCTGTAAGATTCAGTTATGTAAGCTTAAAAAGAGAAAAATAGCTAATGTATATTAGTGACTTATTACTAAATCAGTTTGTAAGATAAGTATTGTTCTATTTCAAATCTTTTTTTCTGGCCCAGTATTCACTGAGTTGAATGTTCATGCATCTAATTCATCTCTCATCCTAAAATATGGAAAATACAGACTTAAGTCCTTCCTATAACAACAAATTTTAAGTATTTGAAATGTATATAGTTGTAAAGCAAAGTACTGCATTACAATGCTCAAAATTTTCTTGTCCTATTAATATTGTGTCTTTTCACAGTAGTTTGCAAATGTATTCTGAGTTTCTGGTGTTTCCACTGGAAATAGGGTCTGAAGTAATTGTTGGAGTAAACAAGCATCAGCTAGAAAAAGAGGAGACAGTCGAAGTTCTGGCTATTGATAATACTTCAGTCCGTAGCAAGCAGATCGAAAAGATTAATAAGGTGAGAACTACCTTCTTAAGAATGAAAGTTCTTGTAATTGCAGATAGAGCTTGAGTAAAGGTGGCTTGCCAGGAACTTGACCCTCAAATTTCTGAGAATCCACTCTAGTCTTCAGCGTAGAAGCTAGATTTCTGTTCAACTTCAGGGGAGGCTGATGGAAAATCCCATGAAACACAGTGTTAGAATCCAAACGAAAACGTTTTTGTTACATTGATTTGGTTTTAATCATTGTATTTCAGATAGTCTCGTGAATATGTCTAAACTTTCAACATTGCGAACTTTACATTTTCTGAAAATAAGATAGAAAATAGCTATGCAATATTTTTCTCTAAAAGTATGTAACATTACTTAATCACTCAGACTATTTGGTGCACCTTGTCAGGTGCTATTAAGGGACAGGGTTATGGAACCAGGATCTGCATCCACTTTCATAATTAGTAAAAACGTAGATAAAATGGTTTTAGACTTATTTTATGGACTTGTACACATCGTTTAAGGTCTGAGATGCTTTTTTACTTCTAATCTTGTTGAAATATATAGCATATATTGACAATTGACAATTCCATGCCTCCAGAATTAATATTTGAAATCAGAAAGTCTTACACACTTGACTTCCCAGTTGACTTTGTAGTTTGTTTTAGCTTAATGTTCTTCTCCCCCACTTCAGGTGAAGGCTAGTAGAGATCAAGCAGCAGCCCAGCAATGTCTTGCTGCTCTAACACAGTGTGCTGCGACTGGGGAAGGCAACTTACTTGCACTTGCAGTGGAAGCAGCACGTTCAAGGTATTGGGGGTGGGGGTGAATATCCAACTGCTGTTTAAAAATCGATTGTTCATTTTCACCTTTTAGCTGTTTTTGGGTATGGTGTCAGTGAGGTTGTTGTCTTGAGATGTTTTGGGTTTTTCTTCAGAGGTGGAAGTAAAAGATGGCTGCAGTAAAAGATGGCTGCAGTTTGACATTGGAAGATAGACTATTACATTATATACATAAAGGCTATGCTTTAATTTCTCACAAAGAACAATACGGATTCAAAGAATCTCATATGAAATGATGTTGTTCATACACATTGTGTTGTTTACAACTCAGACTCTTACCAGTTTCAGGACGTAACTAGGTTTCTCTGTCACCCTGCTGTTTCATAGGTCAGGGAGCTGAAGAAGTGTGTGAGATGTGAAAATGGATATTCACAATCTCATCATGGTCTGTTGCTTCATCCTTCCTTGCACCACAGATTGGTGTGAAAACATTTTTTGATTGAAGGAGAAATAAGTTTGCTTAGTCAGGCAAAGATGGAAAAGATGATCTTGAGTAGAGCAGTGAGGCATCCTTTCGAGTCCAGTGGAACATTTACTTTTTTCACCTAAGGCGCTTTTAAGACTATTTTCATTCCTGCTTCAAAGTAAGCGTCAGTCTCCAGAATAGATCCTATTTGTCTGTTCGTTAATTGACTAAATGCCCCAAAAATGAGCAAATCAAATTCACTCCTAATTGGGGTGCTGTCCTATTTTTACTGTAATGTCTCAAATTCCTTCATTCCCTTTCCTTGAACACTTAAAAGCCGTATTTTGAATACATTTTCTCCCACAGAGAGCTTCTCACAATTCTCCAGCAATATGTCTACACTTGTCTTTGAACTGCAAAGGTCAGAGGAGGATAGTGTTGGATTTACCAGGGATTCATATCTTCTGTACCAAAATTGGCCAGTTAACTGCTAGTTTTTCTCCTTGGTGACCTTGTTTTTATTATTTGTAAAAGCATTAATGGGCTGCAGATCCACTTTGTAAGTTGCGAACACAAAACTTACCTCTGCCCCAAAACTACATATGCAATGTGTCCACAGAAAGAACTTGTCATGGCATCTGATGAAGAGTGTTTGAAGGAGGATTATGAGCTCTGTGAACATTTACGAGGAGCCCTTCTGTTAGGGGCAACATGGGAAAAGATTTTTCAAGTGATCATGTTCATCCTTTACAAGCAGTAGACAAGTAGGCCAGTATGACCAGCATGTTAGTGACAGATGCCTGTTTCCTACTGAACGGAAAATGACGGGTTTTGGTCATGAAGACAGGTAATGTAATTCAATTGGAATAAAAGGAGCAGCACAGAATTTTCAGCGTTGAACTATGGAAAAGAATCCATGGACTAATATGGAGATTTCAGTGCTGACAAGCACAAGTAGAAAAGTAATTTTATTACTGTAACCAAAGTAATAAGGCAGGCCAAAGGTGATAGGGAATGGGAGCAGTACTGCCTCTCTTCTGTGCCTCATTTCTCATGAGAAGCCATGTTACAGGAAAATGGGTGTAGTTAGGTAGGGCCATGAGACAGGTGGTGCTTAAATTCTTTCTCATCTCCTTCATCTGCGGTGCTGTTTTTCTGTCACTCTCCAGACATGCGGTTCCTCCTGTGCCAGCTATCAGTGATGGAAAAGAAAGACATGAAGTGCAGTGTAGCGTGTAGTGCTGCTTCTTTGTCTGCCCAGTCTGCGTCCTCATGGTCCTTTGTCACCTGATTACACAGTGCTGCCTCTCATTACTGGTGAAATGCAGAGAGGCAGCGGCAGTAGTGTGAGACTGAACAGACAGAAGGTGACAATCCTAACAGGCACATTACGGTCATTGACTTTCTTCAGATTCATATTTGTGCAGCATAGCCTCTACAGCTGGTTGTGAACCACTGGGAGAGACTCAGAGCACGAATTGCTAAATGAGGTAGATCCTGTGCCTGATAGGACTGAGTTGAACAATACCCTCTCTGGCCATCACAGTTGTGGTTGTATTTCATCCCATTGACCTTATTGAATTGTCCAAAAGCTTAGCGAAGAGCCAAGCTCCTCCTATTTGTAATCCTTTGCTTTTGAGGAGGCTCAGGGAATCTCTGAGCATTTGAGGGCTCTGATACGGCACAGTTGGTCAACAGTAATTCTGAGCAGTGCGGAAGTTCATAGGATGCAGGCTACACTTTAGCTACAAACATGCTGTCCTTGCCACAAGACACGTTGTAAAGGCTATAGGCTAATAAAACACAAAACGGAAAAAATAGCTATCTTTTGGTCTCCACTTCAAAATTTTAAGTTTACTTAAAACCGAAGATTAGATTGTAAATTACCTGCTATCCCAAAACAAAAGGGTGCTGCCAAAACATGCAGTTCCAGAGGAGGCAAATGTGAATGACAGTCATATGCAGGAAACACAAATTAATACAATAAAGGCAAAGTGACTTCTGTTCAGTCAGTTTTGCATAATTGTCTAGTAGGTTTTTATCAGCATGCATTGAAAAAACTGTAAATTAATAATAAGAATTGTTGCTTATTGTACTTAAATTTTATAATAGTGAGCTGAAAACAGTTGTCTCCAGAACAAAATTTTGCTGTAAAGATAAACAGAAATGGGAGGGGTTTTATACATCCAGACTGTAAAGAACTTGTCCGATGTTATGACTAGCTGATTAAAGAAAAGTGTAATCGTCATTAAAAATATGCTTTTCCTCTCCTGTTAAGAAGAGAGGCTGTATTCCTGGCTCCAGACAGAGCTATTCCACTGTGAATGCATAGATGGCACCCACCGATGCAGCAGGACTGAGAACTAAATAGAGATTTTTTTAAAAAATGTTCATTGGTAAATAGTAGGAAAACATTCCTGAGTAGTTTAAAAGCCAAACTACTATTATTACTTAGGAACTTCAGATTTAAAGTGTTGCAGAGCCTTGGGGCAGAATTTTCAAAATACTCTAAAGGGATTTCAGAAGCAGTATTTACAGAAAAAAGAAACGTATTTCATTTTTTTGTACAGTACACAAAAAACTTCGTCCCAGCTACCAGATTATACTTCAATAAAATTGATAGTCCAAACCATTTATTTTTCACTTGTTACAGGAAACTTTCATTCACACTTTCACACAGTAAGAACAGAAAAGCAGACCACAACTATATCTACACATTCTGTGCTTTGATTTAATACTGAAGTTATACTCAGATGCTGCCTCTGCAAAAGAGAAGGAGGAGAAAGATTTGTCTAAACTTACAGTTTTCTCTAGAAGAAAAGATGCGTGTTATGCCACTGTAAGTCTTCAGCAAACAGCCAGTGTTTACACAGGCATAAGTTGTCCATGTTTATGCATGGGATGTATCTGTATCAGGCTGCAATCTGTGGTGTCTAGCGCTCTGAGAGGGAGTCAGTATTTATAGGTACTATATACTGCAAACTTGCTTTTTAACCTTGGGGAAGTCACTTAATCCAGCGCTTATGCAGTTTACTTTTCAGTAATATTGATAAGATTATTTAGATGTCCTGAAAAACAAGAATATGATTATATAGTGAGTGAGGTCTGAGAACTATTGTAACTCCAGGAGGGCTTGCTAAGTTTTCTGAGATCTTACAGGTGCTGTAAAAATTTAAGACTATTAGATAGTGATCTCAATGGTTTCTGATGCAATTGTGGACAGTTTGCTTTATAACTAATGCTTTCTAAATCATTACTAATAAATAAATCCAAAGAAAATATCAGGCTAAGTCCCATTCACACATAGCCATACAGATACAAGAAAGACATTGAGGTGCTGGAGCGTGTCCAGAGAAGGGCGATGAAGCTGGTGAAGGGTCTGGAGCACAAGTCTGATGAGGAGCGGCTGAGGGAGCTGGGGTTGTTCAGTCTGGAGAAGAGGAGGCTGAGGGGAGACCTCATCGCTCTCTACAACTCCCTGAAAGGGGGTTGCAGAGAGGTGGGTGTTGGTCTCTTCTCCCAAGTGACTAGCGACAGGACAAGAGGAAGTGGCCACAAGTTGGACCAAGGGAGGTGTAGATTGGATATTAGGAAAAACTTCTTCAAAGGGTTGTCAGACACTGGAACAGGCTGCCCAGGGAGGTGGTTGAGTCACCATCCCTGGAGGTATTTAAAAGATGTGTGGATGAGGCGCTTAGGGACATGGTTTAGTGGTGGACTTGGCAGTATGAGGTTTATGGTTGGACTTGATGATCTTAAGGGTCTTTTCCAACCTAAACGATTCTATGATTCTATAAATTTGATATTACTTTGCATTAGCTGCTTTTCTAGACTATGATCCTCGTAAATCCAGATATGAACTCCTTAGTGTGCTGAGGAAGAAAATGGATAAAAGCAGAGAACTTCAAAAATACAATTCCAGAAAGCCGGGGGAGGGGAGATGACAAGAAGTGGCCAAGACTGTGTCAGTAACGTGGCACAGTCTTAAAAATTTGTGTTCGAGCATGATACAGTCTTCTAGACAAAGCAGGCCAGCTGTGAAGAGTGATACCTAGAGATAAGAGGCCAGCTTCGGGCATATGTATTATACAGATCTTGCCCATATGCTTGAGATAGGATTTCTGCCATTTTACATTAGCAAGGTTACGGTTTATATCTAGGGTTAATTTTGCTGAGTATAAAAACCAGGAGCTAGCAAAAGAGCAAAATAGCTGTGGGGGGGTCACAGGAAGTAAAATATCTCTCTGAAATTTACTGAAGGGTTCAGTTAATACAGCAGAAATCCATCTTCTGTTACATTGGATGCGTGGCAGATTGCATACAGTAGGAATCAGATCATAGCTACTGAAACTGCAAACAGCAGAAGGAAAACTGGGTACGATTCATTTGGCCATCCCCTTCTAAAAGTATGTGGACAAGAAGTTGCATCTTGTCCAAACATCCTTTGAGCATTTTATCTAAAAGCTTTAGAGGATGCTTAACCTAATTTTGCCTCAGAGTAGCTTATAGTTAAATGCAATATGACAGGAGAAAATGTGAGTTCCAGGGGTTTGAAACATGCTTAGCAGTAGCTGAATGGATGGGGTTTGGTCTCTGTATTTGTAAGCATACTTTTACAGTGTTTTATAAGAGTAGTATTTTTCTATCTTCCCTTCGACAAAGTTTGCAGCAAGTTGTATTCATTTCTTAGTATACACAAATTCTCTAGTCTTTTCCTATTCAAGTATAAACTAAAATATTTTCATCAAAGTATTTTTGATGAAAGATTTCATCAATAGCTCAGTAGCATACCTTCAAAATTGTTACACAGTACCGAATCCTGGTTAACTTCATACCAGAAGAAGCTTGCTGTGATGAAGCTATTAGCTGAACTGCTCTTTCTCCACAGATGAGTTGTTTTTCCCTTCTAAGTAGGTTCCTTTCATCAAGTATTTCGTTGTGGGCTCAACTGTAATTAGAGCAGAGCATTGGTTTATTTGGTACAGTCTGCATTATAGCTTTTACACAGAAAGGTGGAGTCCATTAAGCATGAGATTTTTAAATGCTTTGAGACAGAGGCTGTTATTTCTGATGTTTGTACAAGAAGACAGCTAGTTTGCTTCTAGCACTTGTGCTACAGCAGTAAAATGTGTGTTATTTTGAACATGCACAGCGTCTCCAGTAGCAAACAAAGCTTTTAACTTGCATGTAAATGAATTTCTCAGATTTTTCTGCATCTCATTGGATAAAGGAGCCATGTCAGGAGTAGAGAAGAAGAATAAAAAATACTAAAACGTAAACATTGAGGGAAAGGCAAACAAATTCCAGTTAAAAAGTTAGGCTTCAGTCTTTTCTGTGTGTTCTTCCTTTTTTTTTTTTCCCTCTTGATTTATATTTTGAATTTTATGATGAGTCCAAATGCAAGATCTTGCAGTCTGAGCCCCAAAAAATTCCCAGTTGAGAAAATTTGATTTAATTTCCTGAAATATTTTGTCGTGCAGTGGTCCGCTTTGCCTTGTCACTTGTAAAATCACTTCTCACATCAGCAGAACAGTATTTTCTTAAAAATACTCTTTCATGTTCTATTAGTGAATGACAGTGGGGTGAGTCAGATGTTCAGAGTTGTAGCACTAAAGGGGAAATGAGTGTAAGTGAATTTGTCCTGCAGCAAGGCAA
Organism: Gavia stellata; assembly: GCF_030936135.1. Classification (NCBI taxonomy): domain Eukaryota; kingdom Metazoa; phylum Chordata; class Aves; order Gaviiformes; family Gaviidae; genus Gavia; species Gavia stellata. Next base: position 107,851,159 of record NC_082595.1, on the reverse strand, counting down.
ATAGTTGGGCCACTGCCAGTGATTTCTGTATTCTGTTTTCATAGAAGCCTCCTGATAGCATTAATACTTTGTTTCTGTATCTTAGGTGCACTGTTGGAGAAATAACAGATGCAATGAAGAAGGTGTTTGGGGAGCATAAAGCCAGTGATCGAATGGTGAGTGGAGCTTATCGCCAGGAGTTCGGAGAGAGTGATGAAATTCTTCATGCCATCAATAGGTGAGAATAGCTTCCCAGGAAGCCAAACACAGTCTCACATTTAATCCATTAGATACATCTGCTACTCACTGTGCCCTAAAAAAGCATTCCCAAAACCTGAGTGACATCCCCAGAACAAAACAAAGACCTGCACAGTCATCCTCATGCTTGTAAGCAAGTAAGCAGAATGAGAAGAAATAAGTGCAATAAGAGAATAGTCAAAACTTAATTGAACTTGTATTTGCTTGCAAACAAAATCCACTGAGGTGATGTTATGATTTGAGGATTTTTTTCAAATAGACTAGGCAGCCATAAGATTAAGAGCTGAGAAACATTGCCTGAAATCCCCGTACATTGGATTGCTTCTTTTGAAGACTCTGTAATAGTAATCTCTACAAATATTTCCAGCAATTCATATTTGCAAAACCTGGTTTTGGTCTGCCCGTAAGGTGTCCCTGCAGCTTCACTCTTACTGTTCCTAAAATTGTAAGGCTAAAATCTGCCTGGATATCCACATACAACTTGCAATCTACGGGTGTTACTTACTCATATCACGAGGGAGAAAACATCAGAAGATGGTAGTATGTGTGAAAACAGTGCCCATTTGTGCCTTTTGTCAGCTTCTGCCTTTGCTGCAGTCCTTTTGGGTGAAGAGACTGAATTCCTATAGTGAGTGGTGATTTAATATGAATCGATGTTCATAAGTCCCTGCTGTGTTGGGGCTGATACATGAAAGAGTTACAGGATGGATCTGTTAAAAGGGAATTACTTGATGGCTTCACAATGGTGATGTTTAGCCTGACTTGAAAGTAGTTGTGCTGGGGGATGTCACCATCATTTTTTATTTCAAATATTTATTTTAAATTTAAATATCTGTAATTATGCATTTACATGAAACTGAACTGAACTGATTCCTTGAGAATCAAGATGTAGTTCCCTTTTTTACATACCTGCCTTTCTGTCCAAGTTCATATGTACCAGTTAGTAAACATAGTAATGAAACTGGATTTACTATGTGTTACCTTTGCACAGGCCTTCAAAAATGTCATTTCGCACTTGCCCCAAACTTAAACCAAGCCCTGAGTTGCAGTGACTCAGGTGGTCTTAGCCTGGCAGGCTTGGAGCACCTAGAGCTGGTTGTGTTGGGAGGGAGCCTGTGGGTGGGGAAGTAATAAAACAAGAATATGGAAACAGAGAACAATACAGAGAAAAGGATTTTAGGATATCACAAATCAATTCAGTATCTACTTCACTGATATTGTTAGCAGTCCTTAGGGATAAAGAAGGCAGGCCCAGCTCCTATACCTCCTCAAACAGAAGCTTTGTCAGTCTGCTTCTTCAGGCTTTTGTGACATAATTCCATTTTAAGCTGTCCAGGTTCTTATTTTTTCCCTCTTCCATGATGCATTTTGCTAGAATCCTAGAATCATCTCCTAAGGCTGTTCAAATCTGTGCCAATAAATGCTTTACCTAGAGTCATTCTTTTTGCCATCCTAAGCCACTGGATTCATATAGTGATCATCCCAGCCAGCTCAGCATATGGTTTCAAGGTGCACCAAATCCGTACAACTCCATCATTAACAGAATGCTCAGAACGGTACAATATTAAAGCAAAAACTAAAAAAACTTCTATTTCTGAGAAGTGGTAGTCTTAGTGTCCCACTCAAGGACAGATACTGGTGATACATGGATAATGAGCAGTAAGATAAAAAATTAAACTGTCAGGCTGTGGTTACACAGTCACTTTAATACGACAGAAATATGAACTGCCACTGAAAAAGGGAGGCACTGGAATGAGTGCACAGAATGGGGGATACAGTAATTCTTTTCTGCACAGACTTGTGCCCAGTTGAATGATGCACAGCATGACGTCTAGGACCCATGTCTATAGCCTGTGTGCCATGCAAGTACTTTTGAAATAAATGGTCATAATTATTCTTAAAATCTAAAAATTGTGGTTTAGTTAGTTGTAATTCAGCTCATTAAACCCTCAGAGAATTCAGTATTTTGTCCATTAGAAAGCAGAAAAGTAGTGGAGGGGTTTTCTTTAAAAAAGAACGTTTTATTGTTGAGGCTAGTAAATACAAGAAATCAGTTAGTAATCATATAACATGAATATTAACATAGTATGCCGACTACATAGACAAACCACGGCTTAGAAGATCTTTTTATTTGATGTACAGAAATGATGCTACAGTTGCAGCCAGTGCTTTTTTCTCTGTGGAAATACTTCTAATGAATCTCACTGTCTTAAAATGATACAATCTGTGTTTTCAATCAGAGTTAACAAGTTCATGGATCGTGAGGGTCGCAGGCCTCGTATACTTGTTGCAAAGATGGGTCAGGATGGCCATGACAGAGGAGCTAAAGTTATTGCTACAGGATTTGCAGACATTGGCTTTGATGTGGACATAGGTCCCCTCTTCCAGGTATGACTGACTGAGCGGTGTCCTATGTATTTTAAATGCAGCAATTTTCCCTCTAACACTTGTTCAGCAACCAGCCTGGAGCTATGACTTGTCACGTAATCCTCTTTCCATATAGACCCCTCGAGAAGTGGCCCAGCAGGCAGTTGATGCAGATGTGCACTGTGTTGGTGTGAGCACACTTGCAGCAGGTCATAAAACTCTTGTGCCTGAACTCATCAAAGAACTCAACGCCCTTGGCCGGCCAGACATTCTTGTCATATGTGGAGGTGTCATCCCACCTCAGGTATGGGTCAACATCATTTCCATCAAGACTAGGAGAATGCTTTATTTCTGTCTGTGCTGTTTTTAGCTATTTCCTATATTTTGTTAATGTCAGAGGTGATTTACAGCACTGATGACCAGGGTCAGCACAGATCTGCAGGATGGTCGCAGAGTGCTGTCAGGTCTCATTGATCTGGTTTTCTGTACACCATGTTCTAGTTTAACTTACAGTGTTTGTTGGATGGAATATGAAGTTGTATTGTGAAAAGATTAGCCTCAGGAAGATGTTCTTTATGCTCTGTTGTTTCCAATTACCAGTACCCTGCATATTACTGATAAAGGCTAGCTCCTCTCTTAAGAGACCTTATGATTTCCAATAATAGTTCGGAAGAGCCACAGCAAGTGACTAAGACATGTGGCAGGTCCCAACACCTACAGGCTACACACCTCATTCACTGTTTAGCCGCTCCTCATGTTCCCTGTCATCAGGCCTCGGTGTTGTCTCTCATTCCCTCTGCTTTCTCCTGAACTATGGAACAGCTTGTTGGATTCCCTTGCAGTTAGGTCCGTGCCTTTGTCTCAAAACTTTCCTTAGCTCACCCACAATGTGCCTGGCTGTATTACCTTTAGGGTTGTCTTCTGTCTAAGAGAGATTCAAACTGATTTTGCATATAAATCTACTGTTACTCCCTTTTCCCAGACTTCTTCCTTTTCTTGCCAATTAGGTAAGTGTTCAGGAGTGACAAACTTTTAAATTGAACAAACAAAACTCGTAGTATTTTTCTAAGAGACAAATTGAGTTCTGTCCTGTATCTCTCAATGGGATGCTACTAACCTGTGGTTGGAAAAGGTATAATATATCCTATATAGAAGTGAGAGAGACTACATAACTGCTTCCCTGGTCTTTTTGAAATTTCAGGACAATCATAAAATTAGAGTAACTTAGATTGCAAGAGACCACTGGCAGTCATCTGGTCCAAGCCCTTGTTTAAAGCAGTATTTTCAAAATTAGAAGTTAGATCAAATTTAGATTAGGTTATTCAGGGTCACATCCAGTTGACTTCTGAATATTTTCCAAGGATCTGACATGAGTCTGATGCTAAACAAATACAACCTTTCCCATGGATGTTTTTTTAATATTTCTTTTTTACCTCCTAACTACCGTATTTTTCCCATTTCCCTTGATGCTGTGCTGCCTCTCTCTGAGACTTGTTGCATGTGCTTTCTCAGGCCCAGCATACAGGACAGAACATACACCAATTATAAATCAATTATCATTTTTCTGTTGCACTATTAACTACAGAACTTAAATTTCTTTCTGACAGGATTACGACTTCCTGTATGAAGCTGGCGTTACCAATGTGTTTGGTCCAGGGACTCGTATTCCAAAAGCAGCTGTCCAAGTGTTGGATGATATTGAGAAGTGCCTGGAGAAGAGGCAGCAATCTATGTAATGCTGAAATGTCACACAACGCAACCAGCCTTAGACTAATCGCTTACGGAATGTAATCATCAGAAAGGGATGGCCAGCCACATACCTTTGGTTCCACTGCCCTGTGGCCTGGTGTTTTGTGCTTTCTAAGAAAGTTTTAAATTCTCTGCTTGTTCTGTTTGAGGATTATTTATATATGTACCCACAAAAAAATTTTATCTCTGGAACTATGACTTCAGGGAATGAAGGGAATTCAGTAGGTGGGTTTGGGGTTTTTTTCCAGATATACCGATAAATAAAATATCCGTTCCAGCTTTTTGGTTGATCTTTTTTGCATGCAGAGAACTTCTTTTGAATTTTTTGGCAGGCATTGTAGACCTAGAAGTCTTCAGGCAAAATCATTAAAGTTCAGCAGAGATGTGATTAAATCCAGCAGCACTTTGATGTTAACGTTAATCTGACTTAACTCTCTTTAGAAACGTGTAAGTAGATAAACCATAATTTTTCAAAGTTCATGATTCGTTTATTAAGATACAAATCCTGTATCTGACAGTAACCCGTATAGGACCAGCTGTGCACCTCTATTCTGTCTACATCACTGCTTTTCCCCGATACTTCACTATTTCTCAAACGACGTTCATTTCAATGCTCATTCTCCCTTACTTAGTTCTCTATTTTTGTCCTGTATTGTTCTTGCTATCCATGTCTATTTAGCAGCTGGACTTTCTTCAGGTAGATTGATCCTAAATTCTCACCATTTTTGTCTCCTCTCCAGAAGGAATTTGATTTGTACATGTGAACAGTCCTTTGTGGAATCCATACAGGGCAAATGTGGTGTGAGGGTCCTTTGGGGGACAGTCCCTGGCATTATGGCCCTGTCCCACTTAATTTTGCCTTGCTGCTCATCGCATCCCATCATAAAATGAGGCTACAGCCTCCCTGGGATAACGCTTGTATCTGCGGGGTGGTGGAAGGGGCTGTAGCACACTTCTAAGAGCTTCAGCACCATCATACTTTATTCAAAGTGAGATTTTCTGCAGTTGGCCTGAAATTGCAGATCTGGTTAATAGCATTGTATCCTCACTTAAAAGATTGCAGTTGATGAGAACTTTACTTAGAGTAAGCTTGTTTCATGGGGCACGTGCCTGTAGTCTCACACTGCTCAGAAATAAGGAGGTTAACTGACTTTCTGTTTTCTTCTCTCTGTCTTTCTAATTAAGGTTTAAAGCATTGATCCCAAACCAGACCTTTGCCTTGAAAACTCTTTGGGGGTTTAACCTCAACTATTTATAAGTATCAGATTCCCTCCAAGAAAGATTGGGATGGTTCAAACCAGGGTATACAGAAAATAACAACAATAAAAACACTCCGTTATGTCTTTTCACAAGCCTTCTTGCCTGCCAGCTGGAATAAAACATAGTGTTGGCGACCTCTAAACTTTATAATGACACTGGTTTCATTCACTTGCTGTCTATGGTTTCTCTGCTCTTTGACAAGGGAGTCGTCTTTTTTTTTTTTTTTTTAACTCTCATGATCTTTAAAATAGGCATCTTGTTCCCTTTGAATTCAAGAAAAAACTCCCCACCAGCTTCAGCTGGAATCGCTCCAGGCCTTCGGTGCTTGAAGGAGAGCCCTTTAAAGCTCTAGACTAGGACTGACTAACGTACTTGATTCTCACTTGTCATATCAAGGTTGGAAAACAAAATGGTGAGTCTAGGGAAAGAATGGTTTTCTCACCCGGCACACAGTGTTTGTATTTTGCTTGTGTTTGTTCCCTTTAAGGAAAGAAAATACTCAAGTGAAGAGACTTTCCTCCAAGCTTGTCATCAGTTTGCTGCCTAAGTAGAGATGCCTTATGGGATGACAAGCTAGATGGAACATGCTTTTCCCATATGTTCTCTGCTGCTGGAGCCACACATCAATGAACGTAGTGCTTACTGACAAGTTGATGTCAGGCTGTCAGCCCTCATTGATAACGGTGAATGGGTACCAACTAAAATCTCAGATGCTGCACACGCTCCTCATCAACGTGGCTGCTTTAAAACTGCACTGGTGTTCAGGCTAGTGAGAATTTGGGTTAGTGTAAAATCAAGTAGGTACTCTGCAAATATACTGAAACATTTTGTTTCAATGTGAGTATTTTTGGCATATTCCAGGACAGAATGCTAACTATAAACCATGGAACTATACACTCGGGCCTTTCCAGTAGGAATGAGCAGGGTAGCAGCAGGTTACTGCATGGTTAAGTCATTTCCCTTAGGAAGTTCCAAAGTAGTAGATCTTTTTTCACGTGTAAGACATTTTCTGTTTTGCAAAGATGGAAGGAATGCAGATAGGACAAAGGGCTGGAGATCTGGAGATCCTAATTTACACATAGGAATCGACCTACGGCAATGCATTGTCTTTGATGAAAGAAGCTATGATAAAGCAAGAACTTGAGCATAGCACCAAGTCCCAGGCCAGTGCCCTAGCTGCGAAACAAACTTTCCTCTTGACGTTCAGTTGTAAAGTAACCTCCCGAGCATGGCAGATGGAGCCTATGGAAGACAAATTTCTATAAGGGAGTGGCAATCCATCTTCCATTCTGAGTGTTTCACAACCTTCAGGATTGGTGCTTTTGCACTTAAGTTGTTCATCAAACAGCTGGTGCTTTACAATGATGAGCAGCAAGACTGTCTCTCCTGTGTGGATAAGAGAAGAACCCAAGGCCAAGTTTAAGGGATTTCCCCAAAGTCGCACAGTATAACGGGCAAAGTAATGGGGTGGAACCCAGGCCTCTGCAGTGTTTGCCTCATGCTCTTAACTGCTAGAACAATGTTCTCCCTCAAATAACTGATCTTTGTTCTGCAATGGGTCACATTTAATGTTACAGATGGAACATTGACCATTAATAGAAGTGATGTAGTTCTGTAAGTTACTCCTGTGCTGAGACAGACAAACTGCCTAGGAGGTTTTTCAAAAAGTAAGGCACTGAATTCCAATTTATTTTAATGCAAATCAGGGTGGCAGTTGTGTTATTTAACTTCGTAAATCATCATCTGAGCAGGGAGCCCAATAAAAAGAAAAGAGCCGAAGGCGGCTCGCTCAGATGTGGATGTCTGCATTGGAAGTTTGGTGAGATAACTCCTAGTATGTCAGCAGGTTAGATGCTCTTGGAGTTTTTACCTTAAATATTTGTATCGGGATGACTGCGCTGGTGATTGCAAACATAAGATGCCCGGATTTGCTCCTGAGCTAAGTGCTTACATTCTGCTTCAGTGTCTTAGAAGATCACTTAGTTGAGAACACAGTCCAGGGCTGGGCAGGAAATACCATGAAATTAAAGTTACAATTTGACAATAAATCAACTTCATGAAACTTAAGAAAAAGCAGCTAGTCCTCTATATAGTATGCTACAATTTCTTTCCTAGTTCTCTGGTCAAGGGCAGCCCTGCTTTTTAAATTTTCTGTATATAATATAAACCCATCTAAAATTCAGTCTCTACAGGGGAAGTTTTGATTTGCTTCTCACTGAGTCTGCAAAATCAAAAAGAGATTTGAGCTGTATTTGATACACAAACACCTGGACTTCGATTTTTAAAACTTAAGTACATAAACAGGTAATAAATCAGGCTATTAAAGTATTATACTTTATACAGATCTTTTTGTTTCACGGTGATTTTGTCTGTATTTTTTGTATTACATACACTTTAAAAGCATTTACAAGTGGATGTGGACCTGTTCTGCACCTAAATTTTTCCCAGAGGAAGCTCACGTTACATTACATTATTAATGTTCCGTTCACAAATCTGCAATTAGCAGATGGAAATATGTATTTATTTTAAACATCAAGCAACTGAGCAAATGAAAGCAAAAACTCTGAGGTGGAAGTTGATTATTAAAATAGGTTCATTTTCCTAGTAGGTTATTTTTTAAAAGCTGAAAAAATGCTGATAATTGACATTTACCATAACGAGTCCCCTTCCAGCACGTTAACATTTTCTCCACCCGCTGACCCCTCTTGTTTTACGCTATTGTCCTTCCTGCATTTCCCTCTGCCATCTCCTCACCCTCCTCACACTTGCAGAACGCTCTCCTCTTCCTCCGCTTCTCCTCTTCCCAAGTATTTTCCTTCAGCTTTCACAAGTTCCCCTCCCAGTTACTGGTGTTTTCTCCTGCTCCCCACATTCCTATTCCCTTTTCCCATTTTCCTGTGCCATGGGCTGTCGGAGGTGACTGTTTCCCAGAGGATGCTTCACCTGTTCGTATTTGGGAGAGACGACAGAGCGCAGTCTCATTCCGTATGGAGCCTCTGTGCGTGACAACCCAGGACAAGATAACGTCGCCCTGGAGGCCAACTTAATTTAGGAATTTTTCACAACTTTTTACAAATAAACCTAGTTTAATCTAGTGGAATATTTATGAGAGTTGGTGACACTGCCAGTGGCAGGAGATCAGGGGAAGGCAAACTCCTTAAAGTTTCCTAACCCCCGACTTAGTAATTAATTTGTGTCTTGGTGGATGTTACAGCTCATGCCTTATTTTGCTTGTTCTTTTGTAATCCACACTCCACAGTAACAGAATTTCTCATAGCCACAGAAGTGTTTAAGCCTATCTTTTAATGCTGTTCTTGGCCTTAGCTGTAGTTTATAAAATGAAGCTAATTATTAGGGTTTGAGTGTGGTAGAAGTTTTCAAGAACTCAAAAGACCATTCACTATTGTTTTAAATTGTCATTTAAAATCTGTGCCAAATCTGCCTGTGATTTAACTCTTCTTGTCTTCACCGAACCTAATGCAAAGACAGATGTGGTCAGCTGAGCAAGCAGGGGAAGCAAGAACTGCTGCAGCTATCAAGCCGTATTTTGTACAACATTTCAAACCCTAAAGATAGGTGTTTATGACGTCCTTTAAAATCACAAACAGTAAGTCAGAGAGAGAGAGATTTAAACTGTAGGAGCTCATCACCTCCACCTCAGAGTCTCTGTTGGCTAGCAGGATGATGTTACGGTTGTACGTATGCTTTAAATTGGATCAGCAAACTCTGTTCTCAGTTGCAATTGTGTCAGTGCTCCAGCCGGTGGGGAACTCGGTATCTCAGGAGCTCCCACTGAGGTGACAAGAGCTGGGACTGCATCTGCGGGATTGCTCACTGCCGGGCGGGTTATCCTGGGGATGTCTTTTGGCACGCTATACAGAGCGCTCCTCCGGAAAACAAATGCTCCAACAGCTGTAATGGTGGAAGCGCTGTTACACCTCAGCGAGTACCAGCCTAAAAGCGCCCAGTTCCTTTAGCTAAGAGATTCCTTCACTTCTCATTGGGCTATCTGTGATAGGCAGAAGGCATCCTTCGCCGACTGCTGCATTCCCACCTAACCTCTTCCGAGGAAGGCTGCTTGATTCCTGTTCGAACTTGTGTTTTCAGGAGCTGGCACTGTACCTCTGACAGAGCAAGGAACTGTGGATCTCTATAAGACATTTTGATAGCAGCCACTTTATCATCTTCTCCTGGCAGTGAATATTTCTTGCTACCCATACGGTTTTCTGTCTGTATTGCTGGGAAGCTACACTCTCAGCTGTATTTATTTGGCAACATTTTGTGTTCAACCTACGGTTTTCTCTGATGGCTGTTTTACTGATAAAGCCAAGAGTTTGCAGACAGATTGCATTAAAAATTTGAAAGTATAAGAAAAAAAAAATAAATCCTCTCTTAATTATAGCTGGTTCCCTGAAAATAAGTTTAGTTTACATGTTTTTACGTTTAGTACATAAATCTATCTATTTCCTCTAAAGTGGAAATTCTTGAAAAAATAGCAGGTTTTTTTGTTGTGTAGCTTAAAGACAGTATTTGACAGCTGCTTAAAAATATATACTTAAACCTCTGCATTTGACATAAGATACGCAGTGACAACCCCCCGTGCTGCTTGCTTACTCATTTGGACCCATGAGTGAGCCCAAGTTTTGACCTATGTTGTGAAACCAGCACTGCATTTCAGCGAGTTGCAGCTCCCTGGTTCTCCACCTTTGCAGCTGAAGAGAGACGTATGTTGTCTCTCCCACTCCACATCATCGACACAGGATTTTCAGCAGAGTTGTCGGTGCTGAAGAAATGAACCCGCCAGCCACAGCAACACTGCAGTTGTTTAATTTCACGACGGAAAGTTTTGCTGAAGATGTAGTAAATAAAAGGGTTATACGCTGTTGAAGATTTGGCAAAGAGACAGGGCAGCAGTGTAACAATGGGCTGTAGGGAATCCCTGGAATTAAATATGGACCAGAAGCTGGCTGCTGCATACGGTGTCCACGAGCTCAGGAACCCGACCGAGATGAGCACAGCCATCTGAAAGGGAAACAGGGCTTCAGTTCTCAGCTTGCACCGGCTGGGTCTGATACGTGGTGTGTGGATGAAACCACACCTGAACCAGCTGAGATACCTGAAACTGTACTTTTGCTATATTGTGACATGAGCACAGGTAACACTGGACAGCGCATATACACTTTTATTCCCACCTAGCAGATCTACACTGTGGGTTTCTTACGAGGCAGTTGTTGTTTTCATCTCCTTCCCCGACTCTGGCTGCAATATGTCATGGGAGACACAGCCCAACCAGACAGTAGAGCCTATCAACAGACTGGCCTCTAGAAAGCTTGGGTCAATTCTGCTTTGCCACAAGAAATAGGCAACTGAAGTGCTCATTTGAAAAGAAAGTTATATTAAAAAATCCTGTTTCCATACAGAATTTCTGTGTAGCTCTCACTCAGGATAGCCACTCAGTCAATTAAAAACACCTAGGATGACAGAACAAGACCTTCACCCCACCTACAGCATGAATGGATTCAACAGCTATCCCAGCATGAATGGAAATCTATACATCCATGAAAATCTTGGCTGCAACTGCCTAAAGATTTAACAAGCTGCATTGTACCTATGATATATTATCCTAATCAAGCTACCGAAATGACAAGGATTCCAGGAGCCCCCTGCTCCTCTGAGGAGTGCAAAGTATGGGTGAGACTGGAACCACATCTCCCTCTTTGGTCAATACTAGACAAAAGCAATGAAGGGTCATCACGAGCCATGCATGAGCAGAGCCAGTTCTCTGCAAGCTCGTGATTACTGCAGACCCTTCTCATCACTGGGTAACTCACCAACGTCAGCTTCTTCTCCAGTTTAGCTGCATTAGGGATCCTGTCAATATTCTGGATCTCTTGGTATGCTTTATGAACCTTCCAGGCAATTCCCAAGTAACAGGCAACGATGGTCAGTGCAGGCAGGACTGTGCACAGGAGGAACATGCTTAGGATGAATGAAAAGCCATTGGAGGAGTTGTGGAACTTGCTCCAGGCTATTGTACAGGAGATGCCAAATGGCTCAGGACCATAATAGCCCCAGCCTACCAAGGGCAGAATGGCCCAGAGCAAGGAGTAGAGCCAGATGAAAGTAATCAAGACGCGAACAGTGTTCTTGGTGATTTTGTTACCTGCAACAAAGAGGAAGAGCAAGCATATATGGACCTCATCTCAGCAACATGGGTTTTGCCATAACTTCTCCAACAGAAGGCTAGTGGCTACAAATATGCCTGGGCTGCTGCTGCAGTTCCCTAACCTTTGGTCTTCTTGAGAAACATAACAGAGAGTATCCATGGATTGGGTGAGACCTGAGCGCAGTCCTCAGTGCTGATCTAAAGTTTGGTAAGTCAGGCAGCTTTACAAGATCAAGTTGACCCAAAATGTACCATGCTCCCAGCCCAGGAATGCCAGTAGAACACTCCTTCCTCTCAAGTTTCAGTATGTCTGCTTGCACATAAATAGGAAGATAAGACAGACTGGTCCAGCAAAAAATTTGGGCTCTGCACCCTCAGGTAGTTTCACTTGGTATTACTGAGAAGTGAGAACCCTCTCTGTTAAAAGGAATTTAATCAGATCCTGCTAGGAACATTAGAGTCTTGATATCGGACTAAAAGTTGAGGCTTATTCCTACAGTTATTGAACTGATACTCCATGCCATATTCAGCAAAGTATCTCGCTGACCATAATAGTCCAAACGCACCACTACAAGACTACCAGAAACATAATTACTTACTGTTAGATTTGGATGAATTGGTAACAAGGAATCGAATCACAGCCATGGCACACAGGGTCATCATGCTGCAGACACCAAAAAGGAAACCCATCAGGGCATAATATATGCAGGACGCATCTCCTCCCAGCCAAGCGTGGTTCCAGGCGGATGCAATGGCCAGCGGATACATGCTGATTGCCATTCCAATATCTGCTACTGCCAAATTGACTGTAAGCAGCTCTGGTGACTTCAGGAGGGAAGAGCGCTTCACGGCTGTAGCAAGGACGGCTGAATTTCCAAGGATTGTCAGGATGGCTGAAAGAGAGGAATCAGCACGGACAGTAATATCACATAGTTGGCACACCTGTGAAATGCTTATCTATACATAGGATGTGAAAAATGCCAGTTGTTAGCCTGGGACTAAGGTCTAGAAGACAGGACAGACTGGGACACTAGCCAGAATTCAGCACCTCCCAGGCCAACACTATGTTGTGCCGATGCTTTGAAAACACGCCGTTGTGTATCTGCTATGCCCTGCTACGAAACCTTGTTCTTCAGCTCATGGCGAGGAAACTTGTTCTCTGAGATAGCGGATAGGCAATGCCACCTGGATGGCATTTCTGAGAGCTGCTAGAGAGCTCAGCATCCTCACAGCATCCATGTTTTGCTTCAGCCAGCTCTTGAGTTTCAATTCCTGCCTCCCTGCTAGACAGGGTTTTCCCAGTCAGGCTGTTTCCACTACGGACCTGCTAGAGCAAAGAGCGCTTCAGATTTCTGTTCGCAGCCTCCGGTAGTGCTGGCCAGCCTTACTGCCGGGGGGAAATTTTGTCATATGACTAGTAGACCATATCTCGCCCCTTCCTATCACCACACTACAGCTCTTCACTGCCATGGCACATTCCCCTCTCCATGCACTATATCCCACCTATTCCCCTGAGGCTCCTATCACGTGAATAGCCCACACCCATTCGCTCCACTCTCCTACAGTATCTTGCACAACATACTATCAAGTAAAATGGGTCTATCCACCTTCATTTTTCCCTGGTTATATCCCCACTTACTTCTCCTTCCTCCTGAAGAGCAATAGCTGTCCTGCCTGCTTGTCCCCTCCTCTCATCTGGTGTTCCCCACTTCCCAAAGCCTTCCCTCTTTGCAATGTATCTTCCACTGGAGCCCCAGCACAAACCTCCTGGACTCTGAGCTGCCTTGATAGTCGACACGTGCTGGCTGGGCAGCTCAGGGTCCTCGCTGGTCAAGCAGCTGAGAATCACTATGTGCCGCCGTTCAGACACCCACATTATTCTTGTCGTCTCAGTGCAGTGAGACGGACCACGGAAACTCTTTAGCCAGAGGCATGCAACAGACCAGAGATTGTTTGCAAAAGGACCTGTCAGACATGCGTTATTCAGATATGCCATAGGGCTTCAAAGCGTTCATGACAACAGTGTCAAAGGTACACGTAGCAAAAACCTCACTTTCTCTTTTCTTTCAAGTGAACATTGTGCTGGAGTTACATTTTGATCAAAGGTTTTCCTGAGAAGGTGTCCTCTAAAGTCAGAAGTGAAGTAGGGAAACAGGAAAAGATTCTGTCGTGTTCCCTTGTCGTTGTGAAAGCAAAAAGGCTGCATTTGCTCACAGATACCCCATAATAAAGTGCCCACAGGGGAATTAATAAAGGCACATGCAACAAAATTGAATAAATAACATTGATGTAAATCCAAGGATGGGCAGAGATGCCAAGAGAAAGCCTTAAATAGAACAGAGATACAAATCTGAGCCCCTACATCCCTCAGTCATTCACTTTCTAACCACACATATTCACTTGGCACCTCTGGATGTGCTTGAAGAGTTCCCCGAGCTCTCAAAGCTGTATGTCTGCTCACTCAGCGATGCCCACGGTGGCTTGGCGTGGGACCGCTTGCTGACAGAGAGCAACCCGTGGCTTGGTGGGAAGAGCCCTCTCCGTTGGGACATCCTCAGGCTTCAGGAGGAAAATGAACCCAGTTCACTTTCTTCTGTGAGAGCCCTAACCACTACGCAAGAGGTAGGAAGGAGCTCTTGGTCTTACCACCGGGGGTGGACACCCAGGCCCACCCTTCCTTTTGCTTCCACAGGTGTCGTTCCCCTCCATCCCACTGCCTGTGAGGCTGCTGGGTGGCACGGGACAAAACGGTGCAAGTGTAGGCTAGTAATCAAATAGCAGAGAGGCTTGTGGAGAGTGCTGCAGCCCTGGCCTTGTTGTTTCCTAATGAAAACGTAATTTCAGGGGACAAACAGCCCATGCTGCAGCCCCCGGGGAGGTGGCAAAGCTACAGATAAATACAACACGGTTTCCAGGGAGGCTCACTGGTTCGTATACGGGATGTAGCGAGCCTGGCTGCCACACGGGACTCTTGATCCAATGCTGGAAGCTATGCCTGAAGCTTAGGTGCCTAAAAACCCTTTAGGAGAGGTGTGAGACTGTAGCATGGAGGCACAAGAGCAATATCAGCAAGGGGAGCTCCAGCCTCCAGCCCTTTGTTGCTGCCCCGTCCCATTACCTTAACTGCATCTACATATTTACCTTTGTGTGAGAAAGGAGCTGGCATCCTGACTTGGATTAAAAGAAAAACCTGTCACTGTTTTGCAGCTAGCAATTTCCCTCACCCTGAGTTGTACTCTCTGCTGTCAGCACAACTGGGGGGACAGCACGGTGCGGCGCAGCGCAGTGCCGGGAAAAGTGTGCGGGAACAGGGGTGAGATGCGAAATGCTGAAGCCCAGCATCGCTGCCCAAAGCCTCTCTATTAAAGCACGTAAAATTATATGCTTGTCTTTCTTGAATGCATCTCAACCAGGGTTTTCAAATGAGCTGAAGGGAGGAAGGTAATCGCATCTTAGCAAAATTCAGTTGGACTGCACGCCTAAACCAATTCCGCCCCTCTCCAATTCTACACCGACAGTAAACAAATCACCTGGGTACATGCAACAAACAGACAAGGAAGAAAATGCTTAGCTAAAGCCACGCTGGAGCAGACTGGTGCATATTCCCACTTGTATTTCATTGCAAATCTGCCTTCAGCAGGGCAAACAGGCCATTATAAAAAACAGAAGTGCTATTTGGAAGCTCTTTGCTATTTTATACCAGTTTTACTACCAAGACACAGCTGCTTTTCATGCATAATAAACTCCCCCCCCCGCAAGGATCAGACCAAAGTTGCTCTCCCCCGATCAGTCGCATGAAACGAGCTGCCTCATCTCTCAAGATGCCAGCATAAGCACTAGACAACTTATTTTGAATACTTGCGATGCCACGGAAGCAAACTTATGCTGGCAAGCCTTCAGCATCGAAACAAAAGATTGCAAATCTGAGAGCGGACATTAATCCTGCCATCCAAGCGACTCGAAGGCAATAAGCAGGAATCTGTGCGGAAACAGACTTTCTATCATTTCCCTCCAGCTTCCTCTGGCTGACGGCAGCACGGACGGGGCAGCCCCGGTGCGTCTGCTCCTAGGCTTGAAGCAAACAGGCAGGCTGTGAGGGCAGGACTCACCTATGATCAGAAGAAAGACCCCAGCTCCATAATCCACTACCGGGTGGAGTTTGGAAATGTATTGCTCCTCCATTGTCCCTTGTGGAAGTGGGTGAAGGTTTTAAATCAAAGGTGAAGTGACTGTCGGGGCAAAGAGACTCTTCCTCACGCCTTGCCTGCTGCAGATGTGAGCCGGGCAGTTGGGTGCTGTCAGTGTGAAGGGACCCTTCTGCCTTCTCCTCTCTCCCTCCCTCTGCGGGGCAGGGGAGAAGCCTGGAGTGAGAGGAAGGCTCCCTCCCCGGGGAGACAGAGTGAAAGCGAGGCAGAGGCACTGCCAGAGCGATCCCGCCTGCCTGGCTGGCAGAGCATCTCTCCACCCACCCCCTCCTCTCACACCGCTCTGCTCCTTGGCTCGTCAAGCGACCTCACAATGCAAATCCCCTCAGACTGCCATTGCTGAGCAAAAACAATTGTCCTTCAACCATCAGCAGCCTTGGGAAATAAATCCAGGCTGAGGGATCAGGCAGGGGAAGGAAGGTTGGGAGTTTTGTTTTCCAGCTTTATGGCTGTGTATGGGAAATCCGAGGCTGGGGGATCTCTATGTTGAAGTGTTAGAGGAAAGCTGTTTGCTGCAGGGGTTCAGAAGGGGCAAAGTCACGCCAGTGAAGGCAGGACTTTCAGAGCTGCTCCAGGGCAGAACTGGAGGATGCTCAGTCCGGCGTGCACAGCTGCAGAGCACCACAGCAGAACCAGCTCTGAGTTCACTCTAGTGACACTCGAGTGTTGTTACTTGGCAAGCAACGAGAGCAACGCCTCACATCCAAGTTTACCTTCTCCTTATAATATCTGAGCCTAAAATCATCATAATGCTCTCTCAATCTTCACAAACAATGCTAAGTTTTGCTCCAGGCTCCAAATATGTGTTACAGGCTCATCCATCAATTTACATATGCAGGTCTTGCTTTTGGTGCATGCAGTTTACAGGTCTGTAGTTGCAATGCCATTCAGTTGACTTTTAGCCTGGGCCATCCCCAGCCAGCACATTGAAGAGCTGATCTCTTCTAAATTATTTAATTCTAGTACCTGGATATGCTAAGCTGCATTAGCATCATTGCCTGCTTGGCCTATTTTACTCTGTTCAGACATCGGGAATTTTAAGATTCCCGAGAGCACGTAGGCATCTCATGTGCAATCTAGGTGGAATTTAGGCACCTAAGTATAGCAGTACTAGCTTAAATTCTGAAATCCTTAGGAATCTGAGAGATTTTAAAAGCTTTTGAGTTTCACCAGAAAGCAAAACTGGCCATGCACAGATATGCTCCCACCTCAGCTTTGCTGCATGTCTCTGTGCTTGTTCCCTGCTCAAGCTGTCTGGGATTTACACACCAGGGATCCCTGCACTGAAGACTTTGAGGAGTTTAATTCAGCAATCAAGTACATGCAACGTAACACATACCGCACAGGGCTCAGTAGCACTCACAGCCTTCTCAGAGCACTTTTGTCCTAAAAGCTTAGCCATCCTCTATGAAATGGAGAAATCAGTTCCTTCCTCTTATTTCAGAGACTCGAATGTATGTTTTTTCTGTAAGAGTGTTTTATCTTGTAAGAGTTTTATTCGGCAGGTCATAGACGCTTTGGGGTGAGGAAAATGGCATAACAGAGAGATGCTTTCCTCTTCACTTGAAGCTGGATTGTTCCACACCTAAGTCACAAGACTGGAGGGAGAAAAAACAAATGGTATCTATCTGACTCTCTAGTACGGTGCTGAAGGGAGCTCTTGCTCCCAAAGTTGTTAATATATTTTGCAATTAACAGCTATGGGATAAAAAAATTTCTGCAGGGGTCATGGTGGTTCAGTACTGACCATCAGCTACAGCTTCAGAATGAACCAATCTCACAGAGGTGCTGCTCAGGGTATTGTTATCACTTCAGAGAAACAAAATCCCTGTATCTGGGGCCGATTCCCCACTGTCAGTTTGCTGGGTGTTAATGAGTTTTGTTCTTAGTAAATCTGCCTCCACCACTGAACAGAGAACTTGGGTACCAAATTCAGCACTAATGCTGCTGTCACAGACACAAACCTTATTTTTAAAGGAGACTGAGCACTAGTAAGAGTTAGGTGGCTTCATTAGCCCACAGCAATGCTGCCAGGAGCTAAATGTAGGCAAGATATAGTGAAGGAGAGCAGAGAGGGACTATTTTTCCATCAGAGAATAGACACTGTAGCTCATAGTATTATCAGAATGGAGATTTCAAGAGATGCTACAACCCAGTGATTCCCATGCTCAGAAACCACTTCCCTGTGGTAAGCTACTTTTTGACTGAGGCTGGTTTATGTGCAGTCAGTGTTTCTGAAAAATTCCCCTAACCCATTCCACGTCGCTCCAAAGCCAGTAGAAGCACAATGGAGTCTGCATGTATTCATGGCACAGATAAGTATTAGGAGATGGAACCTAATCAGTTCTAATCAGTCCATCAGTTCTTCTCCAGAGCTTATACAATTCTAATTCAATGACAGAAATTGCTGGCCTGAAAAATCTGAACACATAAGACAAAAAGGTTGCGAGGTTCCTGTTTAAACTGGACAGCTAGGAAGGCATGAGTTATGGGTAGAGGGAAGAAAAAACAGGCAGGAGGGACTTGGACTCTTACCTGGGTGAAGAGAGACTGATGTTCCAAACCTGAATCCAATGAAAAAAGCACACAGAATCACAAAATCACTGAGGCTGGAAGTCATGTCTGAAGATCATCTAGTCCAAGCCTACTGCTCAGAACAGGATCAGCTACAGTATATTGCTCAAGGCTGTATCCGGTTGGGTTTTGTCTATGTCCAAGGATGGAGACTCCACAACAGGTGGAGCTCCTCCGTGAACAACTTGTTCCAGTGCCCCTTTGTGGTCTCATTCAAAGTCTCATACAGTTTTTGAATAAAGATACCACCTAACTCAAGAAATCAAGCACCTACTCAGTAGATGTTCAGTGCAGATGTCCTTCACCAAATGTTCCTTGGCAGCAGATACTCAGCTGAATGTGGTTGGTTGTTGCGATGCTTCTCAAGCCTTGGGTGTATAAGCAAGTGAGTATCAGTTTAGTCTAGGAAGGTAGGATATATACAATATTAATTATAAAAGGAAGCTCTTCTATCAGAAAAGGCTAAAAAAGGATAGATATGATGTCTCAAAAACATGCCTAGTAATGACAGTCTTAAATAGATTGATCAAATCTGTGTAGTCTGTTCAAGAAAGAAAGGTTACCATTTGATCCCAATTTGGGAAGAAATGTCTGCTAGAGTCAGCAAAAGACACAGTAAATCCTGTGACAGAAAGTAGAAAATTGCTGCATTCTGACAATTAATCCAGTATAGTGCACACAAACCCATAATATTGGTTAATTAAACAATGCCAGATCACCACAAAGATGCTGGAATTCAACTGTTCACCTTGCTAAATTCACAGAACGGTTGCTGGCACTGTTTTGGGCTGGGCCAGCTGACACTGTCCTAAGTCATTCCCAGGCACAAGTCAGCTAAAATGGGCCCAGGACCATTCCCAGTAGGCAATAAGGTCATCGGTTTTGAAGACAAAGTGACACTGTTTAGTTCCCTGGTACTTGTTGCCCATGGGTTTTGCTCTTATCGTGGGTGCAAACATTTAGGTGAGAAATAGATTCTCAAGGTGCAGTCATTAGATGAGAAGTGACTGTTTTAAACCATTGTTAATGCTCAAACAGAGCTTATAATTCTGATAAAGAAAATTCTTAGGAAAGTTTCCCGGCCTGTACTATGTAGTCAGCTCACCTGATGTTCTTTTTGGCCTTTCTCGGTGAAAACGTGACAGAAGGCTCAGTTCAGGGAGCCTGATGTCACCCAATACAAGCCAGATCTCCTGCTTTACCACTTGTTGCATGGTACATCCTCTCACTACTGAAATAAGATATTAAATTACTTCAAGCAAGCAAAGAGAAAACAGAGGCAAAATTAAAACATTTTGCTGAGAATTTAATTACTCCCTGGAGACCCCACTGGCTACATCAGGAGCCTAGTCCTCTTCCAACTTTTGTGGGCACCTTAGATTACACTGTGTGG